>NC_136663.1:0-507500 GCF_903797595.1 Erithacus rubecula | reverse complement strand
GACTGACTAATGAGAAAACAGAAATAATGAATGTGCACTTCCAATGTTCCCTGTCTGTTTGGCACAAAGCAGAATTATAATTTGAGGGTGTTCTGACTTAACTGACCATAACTTCACATCAGATTATTTCTGCAGCACAATAAAGCTATTTTTATAAATATTTTAGGTTTACTGTTGGTTTAGTATTTTTTTTTCTCTTTTCTCCCTTGTATTATTCCCCTCAATCTATTTCTCCTGCCCAATCTACTAAAAACAACACTGCAGACAGCACAAGCACTCCCACGAGGTGACAGTGGTGTGTGACCTTTCCCTTCCCTGTGTTTTGGGGGAGAGCAGTGTTTTTGCACAGCCCCAGGAGGAAAGTGCTTTAGGGAAGGCTCTGGGCACTGAGTCCCAGCCAGGAACAAGGGCTCAGTAATTGAACAAACACACAATGGGTTAGCAGGATGCAGAGCTAGCTGCAGCCTCTCCTCACTGCTCTGGGTGCAATCCTCCCCTTGCAGCTGCACCACCACACCTGGCAGCACCCTGCCTACCTGAGCCTGCCTCTGGAGGGTCTCACCTCTCAAGGACACTCTGTCACCTGGGGGACACAGCTGGGGGACACAGCTGGGGCAGAAGAGCTGCACTGGCACTGCTGAGGAGGCAGGAGCTGAGGCACAGGGCAGATGTCACTCAGCTGCCACAGCAGCACCCTCAGCCACTCCTGGCACTGCAGGACATGGGGAGCACAGCTCTGCACACCCACAGCAGGAGGTGTCCTGAGCTGGCAGCCAGCACCCAGGGGCCAAACCAAGCTGTGAACAGCACCAAGGCACACAGAGCCCCCTGACTCACAGGCTAACCCCCTCCTCTCAACAGCACAAATGCTCCTGGCTCTCTCTTGCAACACCCCTCAACTCCCCTCAGTCTGGGGACAGCTTCCAGCAGCCAAGGTTCTGGGACACCTCAAGAGGGGAGCTGTGCACACAGGGAGCTGCAGCTCAGAGGGGATATGGATGTCTGAAGAACATTTAATCACTTGAGGTGTGCTGGGCTGCAGGGTCCACTCTCAGGCGTGGATGTTCCCCAGATGTGCACACAGCCAGCCAGAACAATGCCCTACAGCCCTGAAGGGGAATCTGAGGTTTTCTGGAGTGTCAGTGCCCTGCAGATCACCCACAGGGACCACCCTGGGCACACCCACCCTGTGCAGCTCTGCCCTCCTGCACATCTGCCTGCAGCTACTAGGAACACAAATGGGTGTCTGCACTGAAAAATCCCCTTTAATTCAGATGCCACTGAGCTGCCCTGGCCCTGCCCCGTGGCTGTGGAGCTGGGGGCTCCCTGCTCTCTGGGCTTTCACAGGAACAGATGGAAACTGTTTCCAGGTGACTGTGCCCAAAAGGGAACTGATCTCACTGCATTTGAAGTGGGAAAAACTAAAAAGGGCAAGGTGCCAAAGACATTTTTCAAACTTTTGGAAAGTACTGGATTACTGGAAAGCTCAAACTGCTGCTATCTGAAAAATATAGAAAGAGAATTTATAATAGCTCAGGCTAAAAACTCCCTTGCTTTTCTTGTGTTACATACACTAAACTTCAGTGGTCAGGAAAGGTCTAAGGAAGCCTCAAGAAGCACTGCCAAGCTCCTGGAGGTTTCAGTGTGGGTCTGCTGCAGGAAGAGCTGGGGTAAGGTGTGTCAAGGGCCAAGGGGAAAGACCCCAGTCTATGATGAGGGGTCTGGCACACACAAAGCAAATCCCATCTCCTGAGTTCAAAGGGAAGTGCAAAGGCAGCTCCAGCATTTCCAGGGACCATCCAGCCCCTCGCTGCTTTCATGGAAGCTGGGAAATTGCAGTTCACAGACTCCACTGGTTAAGCTGTGCCAAAAGAGATCTGTGGATTGTTTAACACTCACAGGAAGGATTCTGAGTCTCTGAGCAATCTGGTTGTATGCCAGATCAAGACAGAATAGTGAAGGACATTGTACTGAACTCCTGGGAACATTCTTACCTAAGATGTTTAGGATAAAATCCTTTAAATTTTTGGGTAAAGACATTAGCTGTATTTCTCCCCCTTCCCAGTGTGCATTATGAAGGGCTGTCCTCACAGACTCTTTCCTATTTTTGAGTACAGATCTCTCAGCTGTGCTCTGGCCACCTCCTGGAGTGATGATTCTGCTTTAGTGTAACAAACTACCTCAGCTGTGTAACTAAGGGCAGAAGCTCCCAGGACAAACTAGAGACCATTTCTCACACAGTGCCATTGGCAGAACCAAAGCACATATTCCAACTTTACACCCCATCACTGGTCCTCCAAAGGGATTTCTGCTTGCTACAGTACAGGCATCAACTCTTCAGCAATTACAGGATGAGTAGAGCTGGTCACTCTTGGCTGAGAACAATACTTGGCTTTGCTCAGTCCAAGACCAGCCCTGGGACACCAGTGTGGAGACCCAAAGTGTGAGCTCTAGTGCAGGTTTGTGGCTCTCCACCTGTGGGACTGCCTGTGCCACCTGGGATCACTGCACCTCATTAAAACCTCATTAAAAATCCCCTTTGTGCATGTGACTCAGAGCCACCACTGCCAAGCCCAGGGGGTCTTACAGGGAAACAAGCACAACAGCTGAGGGATTGGAAGGAAGAGCAGTTAATCCAGGGAAAGAGGAAGGAGAGAGGAGATCTCAAATTCTGATTTGGGGTGACAGAGCACGACGCTGATTTTGTGTTAGACTGGAAAACACCCACCCAGCTTCTGCAAGGAGCAGAGGGAAGGCAAGGCTCCCCCAGGCAGCCCCTGCTGTGCCCACGGGCACTGCTGTGCCAGGCTGGAGGGGCTGCCCGTGCCTGGCACAGCAACACTGCTGCCTCCAGCCTCCAGCTGTGTCCTGCTGTGCCTCTTCCAGAGGCTCCCTCTCCCTCCCCTGGAAAGTGAGGCACTTACCTGGTGGGAGGAAGGCTGTATGCTGCTGTAACTGCATGTTGGCAAGAGCTTGCTGGTATTGGAAGATACCAGTGTTAAAGACTGCGGTGGCACCATTGGTTTTTTCAAGCGCAGGCCTCTTTGGTAAGGGGGGAAGTACAGCTTGAGGAATTCCCTGAATGGTGGATGGGTATAAAAATAAAAGTCCAGTAACAAAAAGAAAAGAAAAAAAAAAGAAAAGGGGAGGGGGTGGGAGGGAGGGGAAAAGGAGAGAGAAAAAGGAAAAAAAGAAAAATCAGTAGAGGGCAAAATAACCAGGCAGCACCATGTTTCTCCATGAGCAAGCAAGCGGCATAGCAGACTGAACTCCCAAATCAAAGGCGAGGGAACAGCTTTCCGGGGAGCACTGCCTGCCTAGACTGCAGCGGCACGGGCAGCCAGCCCGGGCTCTGGGCAAGCAGCGCCGCCGGCTGCAGCAGCATCGCACGGAGAAGCCACGCCAAGAACTGTCCCCCGGGCAGCGGCTGGCAGGGCCGGGCGACCCCCCAGCCCCCGGGCATGCAGAGCGCCGCATGCGGCCCCGGCCGCGCCCCGCCGCGCCCAAGCCATGCCAGCGCCCCAGCGCGGCGCCGGGGACGGGACGGGAACGGGACGGGGATGGGGATGGGACAGGGATGGGACGGGGATGGGACGGGGATGGGACAGGGACAGGGCGGGGCGGGCGCGGGGCGGCTGCAGGGAGCGCACCCAGCCCGGCCCCGGGGAGGGAAACCGGGATGTTCCATTCTACTCATTAACCCCAAACTCCGCTCTACCATACAGCTACATGCCAAGCTAAAAGGTGAAAGGTCATAGTACCAGGTCAAAGGTTGCCTCGAGGGGTCGCTTCAGTGATTTGACAGCCGACTGAGTCTTAATTAGCAGGCAGCGAGCACATGATGGCAATGGCCAGTGGGGTCAAGCGCATTAACATAAACAGCAAGCAGAGGTGCGTCATGGGGGCAGCAGTGCATTTGGGGAGGTGAGAAAAAACAAATAAAAACAAATCACCGGATGCCGTGTACAACGGTAACAAGACTAGGCATGCACGGCCCTGGGCAGGGCAGGGCAGGGCAGGGCAGGGCAGGGGCCGCGCCGAGCCGAGCCGAGCCGAGCCGGGATCCTGCCCCCAGCCCGCGGCCACCGCTCGCCCCGCCGGCCCCGCCGGGCTCTGCTCCCACACCCACAGCTCGGCACGGGGGACCCTCTGCCACCACAGCCCCCCAGTGCTGCCCTCGCCTCCACTGCAAACCAGCTCCAGCCCGGCTGCTACAGCCACGGGCCAGCACTAGCCCCGGGACAGCCACTGCCAGCCCTGGGGACACGGGACAGCGACAGCAGCAACACCGTCAGACCCATTCAAACGGCACCTCTACAAACACGGACGGACAGGAACTGAACACGGAGTTACCTGGCTGTGCAGCTGGATAGGAACACACTGATACACACCTGTCCCCACACAGACACAGGCAACCAGAGACACGAGCTGCCCACACACACAGGGTACACACAGGGTACACAGGGTACACACAGGGTACACACAGGTACACACAGGGGCACACAGGGGCACACAGGGTACACACAGGATACACACAGGGGCACACAGGGGCACACAGGTACACACAGGGTACACACAGGGGCACACAGGGGCACACAGGGGCATACAGGATACACACAGGGTACACACAGGGTACACAGGGTACACACAGGGTACACACAGGTACACACAGGGGCACACAGGGGCACACAGGGTACACACAGGATACACACAGGGGCACACAGGGGCACACAGGTACACACAGGGTACACACAGGGGCACACAGGGGCACACAGGGGCATACAGGATACACACAGGGTACACACAGGGTACACAGGATACACACAGGGGCACACAGGTACACACAGGGTACACACAGGGTACACACAGGGGCACACAGGGGCACACAGGGGCACACAGGGTACACACAGGGTACACACAGGGGCACACAGGGGCACACAGGTACACACAGGGGCACACAGGTACACACAGGTACACACAGGGGCATACAGGGTACACACAGGGGCATACAGGGTACACACAGGTACACACAGGGTACACACAGGTACACACAGGGGCACACAGGATACACACGGGGCACACAGAGGGTACACACAGGGTACACACAGGTACACACAGGGGCACACAGGTACACACAGGGGCACACAGAGGGTCCACACAGGATGCACACAGGTACACACAGGTACACACAGGGTGCACACAGGTACACACAGGTACACACAGGTACTCTGAACATCAGCAGCCAAAATTAGTCCAACCACTCAGTGGTCTGGAAGTGCTCCAGAGCAGATCTGGCACCTCATGCTGAGAAAGCTCCTTGCACCATGAGGTGCCCAGGCACACAGACCCTCCTGGGCAGGACAAACACACATCCACCACGGCCTGTCCTCAGTGCACATCCACATTCCACCTTCCATGCCGCTCCCACACTCACCATGGCAGCTGCCGTCGCTGCTGCCTGGGCAGCTGCAGCCTGGTTAACCTGGTACTGGGCAGCCTTGATCTTGGCTTGCAGGTGTGCAGGAGGGTGGAAGTATTTGCACTTTTCCCGGGAGCACCTGCCCTTGATGTAGTCCATGCAGACGGTGACGGTGTTGTCGTTGGTGTCGATCATGGCGCTGTCGGCGGGGTGAGCGAACCGACAGTCGTTCTCTCCCCTGTTGCAGTTCCCACGCTGGTACTCCCGACACACCTGTGACAGCAGCACAACAAAGCCATGACTCTGGAGATGGCAGATGCAGGCGTGGCTCTCAGCAGAGACAAGCGTTCTGAAAGCCTGGAGAGCACCCTGAGGAAGGGTCCTGCTGCACTGGCATGGGGGGCTCAGGGCTCCCCAGAGCCACTGCTGATGCCAAGGAGCCAGAAACCCTGCTGTGACCAGACCAAGCACACAGCAGTGTCATTGTGGCTGCCACTCTGCTGCCCATGGGGCTCTTTCTGCCTGCTGAAACGTGCTGTGGCCACTCTCAAGCAGCCCAAGGTGCTCGCCATGCCCTGCCGTGGCCTGGCTGTGCTCAGTCTGCTCATGAAGGGGAGGGGATGGTGTGTGGCTGTCCCCAGAGAGCCCCCCCAGGCTGGCACTCCGTGTGCCACCATCCAGGTGCCTGCCAGGAGCCAGCAGCCACAGCCCAGGGTGGTGGCACAGCCCCAGTGCTGCCCAGCCATCACCCTGAGCAGAAAGGAGGGGAATGGCAGGGCCACAGCCAGAGCCTGCTCTCTGCTCTCACTGTCACACAGCAGCAGCCAGATGGAGCTGCAGGGCTCAGACACTGCAGCTGCTTGGTGACAGCCCTGCAGTGTCCCCAGCCAGCCCTGAGCCCACACTGACCACCACAGACACCCACTGTGCCCCCAGTGTGACAAACACCATGTGTGACAAAACCCTGTGTCTGACAGACTGACATGGGCTCCTGTCGTGGTCAGCTCTCCCCAAACCAACTAAACACACCCAGCATTCCAGCTTTCCAAAGGCCATAGGAAACAGAGGGACAAAAGCAACAGGGTCTGCATAAAAATCCTTTAGTAGATGAATTTCCTGTTCAAGGTGGGTGCCTGGAGCTTGGATCATCAGTATTCCTCAAGGACCTTGGCTCTGACTCCTGCAACAACCCAGATTTGGTGGTAGTTTGGTGTGCCTCCACACCAGTCCTCAGGCTGCTGTTTAGCCCTGGTGCCACTGCCAGTGAACTTGCCCATCCTCTGTGGTTATGAAGTGACCCTGCAGGACCAGGACCAGGTCAGGTGTGGAAGTGTCTGCACGATGCTGTTCAGAGGCTTTTTCTGGTGACAGACTCCAGGTGTGTATTTGCACAGAGCCACATGAGCCAGGCCCAGCCCCTCACTGCTCCCTGCTCATCCCCTGCCCTCCTCTCAGGGCCTGCAGAACAGATTCTGCAGCCAGAAACACTCAGGCAAATTCCTGGGCTGGAAAACAACCACTGGCCTGCCAGGTAATCCTGCAGCCAGATCCCTTCCCTGGCCCAGTCCCTGCAGTGGAACATGCCAGCCTGATCACCCAGAGCTGACCAGCTCCAAGAACTTCTAAGTTGCTTCTTTCTGGCAAAACATGGCACAGGAGAACCAAGCAAGAAACAGCAGCTTGGCTTTGGTCATCCCTGACTTTGGAACACTTCTAAAAGAAAATTATGGCAATCCAACAGAAACAGCTGGTTTTGATAAAGCATTAGGCAATTCCTTTCTCTCTCACTTCCCTGTCCTTCTTGCTTCTTTCTAGGTCACTGAAGAACCACACTTTGTTCAAGATATTTCCTGCAGGGGAGGAGTGTGAGGAAAGCTGTGAAAAGCCTCAAGCCATGACATTCCCACCTGAAATGCAGATTCCTTGCAGGAGTGGCACTGGACTCTTGCATGCTGTGGGTGTGAAATCCAGATGAAGGCAATCCCTCTGCTAGCAGCAGCCACTGCCCTCACTTTGCCAGGAGTGCATTAACTCAGCAGACACAGTGCTGCATCCCTGAAAAGCCCAGCTGTGCCTGCTGAGAGCTTGGAGCAGCCTGGCTCTGTAGGCACAGCGTGTGCTGACTTCATTCCTGCCACTGCACATCACTCTTGAAAATAAATATTTAAAATTCTAAGCAGAACCAATCATAGTCCAAGATTAGATGCTAACATCACTGTGGTTATTTTTCTCCAGGACAGTTCATTCCAAGGCAGAGTGAGTGGAGCCTTATAAAGCTCTGATCATGCCATAACAAATGGCAATGCCAGAGCTGCAGCTCCCCAGGAGAGCAGGTGGACACTGCTGGCTCTTCTGGGAGGTAACACCCAGATCATGCAGAATCTCCAAAATCCATTCTGTATTTTTGTAGCCTATAAAGTACATTGAACTATTTTGCTGTTCATAAAAATGACCTGCTTGTTTAGTCTTTGGATACTAAATTTGGATACTCCAGATCAGATGACCACTGTACTGGAAAGCATTTGCAAATTATGTTCTCACCTACATGTTTCACTGTTGAATCTGAATTTGCAGAAGGAAAAAACAGTATTGTGACCTTGAAAGTGCTACTCCAGGATCTCCCTCTCATGCAGAGGAGCTTGGCTCAGCAGTGCATCACTTCTCTGAGGAGCAGTACCAAGAGAATGCAGTGTCCAGAGGGCCAAATCCTGCAGGCTGGGGTCCCAGATGTCACCAGCTCCTCATGCACAGCAGTCACAGCCTGCAGCCAGCACCAGAGCTGCCCTGGATGGGCACACCAAGGGTGCCCCTGCTTCCCTGGGACAATGGGACATCCTGCTCTGACCAGGATGCCTTTGAGCCCTCATGTCCCACCCTGAGCAGCCCATGGGCACTGCAGGGCTGGAAGCACAATCAATCAGAGCAGCTGACCTTGGCAGCACAACCCAAAGGGTTCCCACCACAGGCATCTTCCTCTCTATACTCATTTCCAAATCCATTATGATTTATTTATGAATTTACCTAATTGCATTTTGATTTTAGTCCACCTCTGGCAGGTGTCCATTATGAAACAGAGTCCTCAAGGGAAAAACATCCCTGGGTGATTCCAAGAGCCCCTTGTGTGCCAGCTCAGAGCTGCCTCCTGCAACCTGAGCGTGCTCTGGGGAACGCTTCCCTCAGGGAAAACATCTCTAAACAGGGAAATGATGCCATCCCACAGGAGGGTGACCTGTGGTGATGTCAGCTCTGAGAATAGTGACAGTAGCAGTGGGAAGTGCTGGCTGCCAGCTGACCCTCCCTGTCCCAGCTCAGCCCTTCTGAGCAGCAGCTCGTCAGCCTGGGATGCAGCTAAGGAAAAGGAATTCACTTCCCTTGCAAGGAGAGATAATCCCTGTTGGTGCAGGCACTCAGCAGAGTTACAAATACAGCAGGCTGCATTAAACAGATCCTTGCTGCTCCTGCCAGCGTGCTCCCTGGGCTCAGTGAGCAGACCCACTGGCAGAAGGGACAGCAGCAGCACACCAGGGCAGCCTGGCTGCTCAGCCTCCCCCATCCTGCCTTTCAACCACCACACCCAGACAGGGCTGCCAAGCTCTCAGGCTGTGCCCATGGGCTGAGATCTGTGCTCTCAGGCTGTGATCCATGCTCAGGCTGTGCTCTCAGGCTGTGTTCCATGCTCAGGCTGTGCTCTCAGGCTGTGCTCTCAGGCTGTGATCCATGCTCAGGCTGTGTTCCATGCTCAGGCTGTGCTCTCAGGCTGTGCTCTCAGGCTGTGATCCATGCTCAGGCTGTGATCCATGCTCAGGCTGTGCTCTCAGGCTGTGCTCCATGCTCAGGCTGTGCTCTCAGGCTGTGCTCCATGCTCAGGCTGTGCTCTCAGGCTGTGCTCTCAGGCTGTGCTCTCAGGCTGTGCTCTCAGGCTGTGATCCATGCTCAGGCTGTGCTCTCAGGCTGTGCTCTCAGGCTGTGCTCTCAGGCTGTGTTCCATGCTCAGGCTGCGCTCTCAGGCTGTGCTCCCAGGCTGTGCACAATGCTCCCAGGCTGTGATCCATGCTCCCAGGCTGTGATCCATGCTCCCAGGCTGTGCCCCAAGCTCACAGCAGCTGGCTGCAGGTCCCTGGCTCCCTGCCTACACTGCCACTGCACTGATAAGGGGCTGAAAACACTGTCAGGACTTTGAGATAAGGCAGATTGGGAGCAAGGGAGAGCAGCAGCTGGAGAGCACCGACACTTGTCAGGGTTGTAGCAGGGGTGATAAGCTGGAGGAGGAGGCCAGCAGGGAGTGTGGGCACTGCCTGCCCAGAGCCAGGGAGGCACAGCCCTCTGCACCCCAGGGTGCAGCCCTGCACCTCTCCCCAGCTCAGTGTCCCCACCGTGCTAATGCCTTCTGGGCTTCACTGACAGCTTGGTGGCATCCCTGCTGCTGCCACGGCCATCCCTAAATATTCCCATTCCTTTCTGCAGGGGAGGGTCAGGAGCAGAGTGGCAGCCTGAACTTACTGTACAATACTCAGTCACTCCTTGTCCCCATGTCACAGCACCACCAGCCCAAGTGAGAGTCGCATCATTTGCTCCACAAGGGAAGTGTTTCCTGTCTAGAAGACACCACGAAGGACAGCACCTGTGGAGGCAAAGTGCACAGGAGCTCCTACCTCCAGCCTGTCCGTCCTCATCAGCTTCTGTGCGGCGGCGGCGGCGGGGACGGGCACGCCAGGGCTGCCTGTCACCAGCACGGGGGCCGTGGGCAGGATCTCAGCAGGGACCAGCCCCGGGGACACGGGGCCCAGGTAGGGGCTGAAGGCGGCGGAGGCGTTGGTGGCCAAGCTGGGAGCGACGGAGAACATGGGCTGCAAGAGAGGGAGAGACACTGAGCACAGCCCCCTCCTGTGTCCCAGACCTGGGGTGTGCTGGGCCCTGCTGCCTGCAGGGACACTGCCTGTGCTGGGCCCTGCTGCCTGCAGGGACACTGCCTGTACTGGGCTCTGCTGCTGCCTGCAGGGACACTGCCTGTGCTGGGGCAGCTGCTGCCTGCAGGGACACTGCCTGTGCTGGGCCCTGCTGCCTGCAGGGACACTGCCTGTGCTGGGCCCTGCTGCCTGCAGGGACACTGCCTGTGCTGGGCTCTGCTGCTGCCTGCAGGGACACTGCCTGTGCTGGGGCAGCTGCTGCCTGCAGGGACACTGCCTGTGCTGGGCTCTGCTGCTGCCTGCAGGGACACTGCCTGTGCTGGGCCCTGCTGCCTGCAGGGACACTGCCTGTGCTGGGCTCTGCTGCCTGCAGGGACACTGCCTGTGCTGGGCTCTGCTGCTGCCTGCAGGGACACTGCCTGTGCTGGGCTCTGCTGCCTGCAGGGACACTGCCTGTGCTGGGCTCTGCTGCTGCCTGCAGGGACACTGCCTGTGCTGGGCCCTGCTGCCTGCAGGGACACTGCCTGTGCTGGGCTCTGCTGCTGCCTGCAGGGACACTGCCTGTGCTGGGCTCTGCTGCCTGCAGGGACACTGCCTGTGCTGGGCTCTGCTGCCTGCAGGGACACTGCCTGTGCTGGGCTCTGCTGCTGCCTGCAGGGACACTGCCTGTGCTGGGCCCTGCTGCCTGCAGGGACACTGCCTGTGCTGGGGCAGCTGCCTGCAGGGACACTGCCTGTGCTGGGCTCTGCTGCTGCCTGCAGGGACACTGCCTGTGCTGGGCTCTGCTGCCTGCAGGGACACTGCCTGTGCTGGGCCCTGCTGCCTGCAGGGACACTGCCTGTGCTGGGCCCTGCTGCCTGCAGGGACACTGCCTGTGCTGGGCCCTGCTGCCTGCAGGGACACTGCCTGTGCTGGGCCCTGCTGCCTGCAGGGACACTGCCTGTGCTGGGCCCTGCTGCCTGCAGGGACACTGCCTGTGCTGGGGCAGCTGCTGCCTGCAGGGACACTGCCTGTGCTGGGCTCTGCTGCTGCCTGCAGGGACACTGCCTGTGCTGGGCCCTGCTGCCTGCAGGGACACTGCCTGTGCTGGGCTCTGCTGCTGCCTGCAGGGACACTGCCTGTGCTGGGCTCTGCTGCCTGCAGGGACACTGCCTGTGCTGGGCCCTGCTGCCTGCAGGGACACTGCCTGTGCTGGGCTCTGCTGCTGCCTGCAGGGACACTGCCTGTGCTGGGCTCTGCTGCCTGCAGGGACACTGCCTGTGCTGGGCTCTGCTGCTGCCTGCAGGGACACTGCCTGTGCTGGGGCAGCTGCTGCCTGCAGGGACACTGCCTGTGCTGGGCTCTGCTGCCTGCAGGGACACTGCCTGTGCTGGGCCCTGCTGCCTGCAGGGACACTGCCTGTGCTGGGCTCTGCTGCTGCCTGCAGGGACACTGCCTGTGCTGGGCTCTGCTGCTGCCTGCAGGGACACTGCCTGTGCTGGGCTCTGCTGCTGCCTGCAGGGACACTGCCTGTGCTGGGCTCTGCTGCTGCCTGCAGGGACACTGCCTGTGCTGGGGCAGCTGCTGCCTGCAGGGACACTGCCTGTGCTGGGCCCTGCTGCCTGCAGGGACACTGCCTGTGCTGGGCTCTGCTGCTGCCTGCAGGGACACTGCCTGTGCTGGGCTCTGCTGCTGCCTGCAGGGACACTGCCTGTGCTGGGGCAGCTGCTGCCTGCAGGGACACTGCCTGTGCTGGGCTCTGCTGCTGCCTGCAGGGACACTGCCTGTGCTGGGCTCTGCTGCCTGCAGGGACAGGCACCCCAGCACGGGGCAGCTCCCACAGCAGCTCCCAGCAATGCCACCATCAGTGACACACTCTGTGACACACACAGCCCAGGCTGCCAGGGGGACACAGCTCAGCAGGTACAGTGCTGCTCCTGGGGAAAGGGCACCTGAGAGCCCTGACTGAGCATCAGCCACACCCAACCTCAGGCACAGGCAAAGCTCTTCTGACCTGGTGCAGCTAGAGCTGGCTCAGGATCCCAGGGATTCACACAGCCACAATCCTTACACTACAGGATTCAGCAGGCTGCCCATGCAGACACTCACTGCATCAGGAGATGCTTTAGTTAGTTACTTAGTTAGTTTAGTTTAGTTAGGCTAAAACATTACACCAGTGGAAGAAAGAGCACATGCAAACATGATTTTCTTTTGTTTGCTTGCATGTTTTCAAAAAAGAGTCAAGTGCCCTTGTGAAGATAATTGGGTGTAGAGCCCAAATAATGCTGTGAAAACCCAACAGAGCTGCTACACTGCAGCAAGGATTAAATAACTCTCCTGCCCCCAAATGCAGTGTAACTGCCAAATAAAATTCAGCCAGGAGTGTTTGTGTTTCACTATCTAAATAAAGCAGTTACTCAAGGCATTTAGGCTTTTTCCCCAACTAATTTTTAGAGGGAAAAACAACTACAGAGTGAACACAACTCTTTCTCTGTTTCATATCAACTTAAGGCAGACACCAGAGAACAGCACATGTTTCTGTATTCCTGAGGAAATGACTGAATTGTTTGGAAGCAAGAGACATTGGAAATAATGAACAAAAATATGCAGGGATTACTGGAGAAAACAGAATGGGAGTTGTGTAAATGGGTATAATTTCTGTAATGCTTATGATTCTTCATTCATGTCAATGAAAAGCAAACTGGCAAATATTACAGGAAATTAAATATTACTCCTAAACAAACTATTAATTAACTCACTTTTCATCAATGGGTTATCAGCTATGTAATAATGAACTTTAAAATAGGACCAGTCTGTTAGTGTGTAACTTAAGAGATGCTGGTGTTTGATTTTAGCCCAATATACTCAAACAGATACCAGTGTGTCTGCTGTACAGCAAATAAGACAACCCCATTTATTTTCTACTGAGCTTATTCTACAAAATGTAAATATCCTGCAGCCTTTTGAGCCCTGCAGAGTAACAGCAGAGGCAGCTGGCCTTGCTCTGAAGCTCACAGGTACATTGGGATGTGCTGCCTGGTCTGGGGGCCACCCCACTGTCCTACAGCCCATCAGCACATGGCCACTGCAGGGCCAGGGCACTGAGCCACCCCACCCTCTGCCAGGGCTCACACTGATGCACTTGCCATGGCCAAGCTGAGCCTAACTCCCCCTAAACCAAGGCTCAATTGCAGCAAGCAGTTCTCTGGAGTGAAGGGAAAACACCCACTGGGCATCTCCTCAAAGCCAGGAGTTTCCTAGAGCACCTGATATTGCAAAGGAAACCAAAACCTCCTGCAGATCACTCGCTGTTCAAACTTTGAGATTGCAAAAGACAAGTTAACCCAAGGTTACAGAAAATATTAAAAATATTACTCCAGGCAAGGCAGAATTAAGCAACACAAGGACACACAGAGGGGCATTTCAGGGCAGTTGGGTTCCCATCTATTCCTGAGCTCTGTGGGGTTTCCCTGGTGTGGAGCCTGTGCTGCCTGTCCCTAGCCCAGCCCAGGGAGGCTGCAGTGGGATTTCCCTGCCCCAGCCCAGGGAGGCTGCAGTGAGATTTCCCTGCTGGGAGCTGCAGTGGGATTTCCCTGCTGGAAGCTGCAGTGGGATTTCCCTGCTGGGAGCTGCAGTGGGATTTCCCTGCCCCCAGGGAAGCTGCAGTGGGATTTCCCTGCCCCAGCCCAGAGAGGCTGCAGTGGGATTTCCCTGCCCCAGCCCAGCCCAGGGAGGCTGCAGTGGGATTTCCCTGCTGGGAGCTGCAGTGGGATTTCCCTGCTGGGAGCTGCAGTGCACATACCACAGGCTGCAGTGGGGCTCCAGGCATCATGGCATTGGCCAGCTGCATCTGCTGGGCCAGCATGGCCATGTTCTTCTGCTGGATCAGGTTATTGCGGCCATTGATCTCCAGCTGTGTTTTTAAGTGGGGTGGTGGGTGAAGATATTTGCAGTTTTCCCTGGAGCATCGACCCTGAAGGAAAGAATGGCACAGCAGGATTAGAAGCTGCATCTCTGTTCCTTACAGCACAGGCTACAGCAAACACAGACTGCAGACACATTTACAGATCCCTGGACAATGAGACCTCACCTGAGCACAATGCAGAATCAGAGCCAATTACTGCTGGATGGGTAACATGGAACTACAACATGGAATCAGAGGAGCTGACCAACCCAGTTCTGAAATCCAGGTTAAACTCAATGTCCTCATCTCAGTGCTGGGCTTTAGGCTGTTCCACAGTCTCTGGATGAGACCCAAAGCCTAGCAGTACGTGCTGTACACCCCAACCACTTAATGCACTTCATACACTCAAATGCTTTACAGCCATAAAAAATCATTCCTGAGATCTAATGCAATGTCCTCTGGCTCCCAGGAAACAAGGAGCCTCACTCATTCCCCACTGAGATAAGCATTTCTCTCCACCTAGAAGATGGATTTTAAGGAAAGGTATTTAGTCAGAGTATAGACTGCCAGAATACTCCACAGCCCCAGGTAAATTGTGCTTATGCTTTGCTATCACCAGCTACTATCAAAACACTTCCATCCTCCTGTTTGCATGTAGCTCTGGAGCCCAGGGCACCTTTAACCTTCAATCTGTTTTAATTTACAGATCTTAGCAAATTTCCCAAAAGAAATGCAGGCTTGTCTGGCTGGGAGCAGGGTTTCTTGTTTCACTTTTACTCCATGGACCTTTACAAATGGTTCACAGAGCACCCAGGAGCTGGAAGCCACTGTCACAGCTCTCACCAGAACACAGCAGCATTCATTTCTTTTTTTGGTGTTTAATACACAGATTTATTTCCTACTCTGTATAGTTCACTTTCATTGTCAAAAATGCAGAAATGCCATGCAGTGCTGATGGGAGCAGGATGTGCCTGACCCTGCTGTGCTCAGTGGGGTGAGCACAGGGCTCAGCACGGTCTGGGGATCAGGAGCTGGAGTGGCAGGAATTTTCACCTTGCCTTCAGGGCAGCAGGAACATGTCCCTGTCCCCAGGCTCCCTCCCCCAGGGCAGAAGCATCCCCAGCCACACACCATGGCCTCAGTGCCCACAAAACACTTTGTGTGGCACTCACACAGCTGTGGACAACGTGACAAACTCAGGCAAAGAGAATGACCAACCTGCCTTGGAAAAATCACTCCCCAAATTCTGCATTCTGAAAATGGAAGATTTCTGGAAGATTTGGATCCTCTGACAGGTGTTGGACTGTGACAGTGCACCTGGGTTTTTCAGACTGAACAGGAGTGTGCCCATCTGTGTGTGGCTCTTCCCCACAGCACCAGTTTTTGGGAAGCACAGCACACCCTGCTTTTAACATCCCAAATGTTAGGAATACAATGCAATTCTCTGATAATAATCTCCTTCCAGAAAACATCCTGACTGCATATTTAATAATAGAAAAGGTTTCTTGGGATTCTCCTTTGAGACTGCAATCTCCTTTACTCACTGAGTCTGTGATTCTGTAATTTGAAGTAGCTGTTCATGGTCAGACATACAACTCTCTAACATTTAACAGGCTACCTCTTAAAGACAAAAATCTCCTTGTGGCCAGCAGCGAGTGCTGCACATGCCTGCCCCATGTGAACACCACCCCCCATCAGCACTGAACAATTATCAGTGCCTGACTCCAGCTGCAGTCACTGGGGGCTGTTCTGAGGCTGCTGTGGCCCTGCCTGGCTGCAGCTGGAGCTGGGCAGGAGCTGCCTGAGCAGGGGCTCTGCCTGGGGCTGCTCCCTGCTGAGGATGCCAAAGCTGCAGCTGCAGCAGCCACCACTCACCAGTGCAGCTGGAACACACACAGCACTTGTGACCCAAACCAAACACACCAACACCTCCCTGCCAGGGAGTGCAAACTCCTCCTGAACCCAGCAGCAGGATGGCTGCTACATACCATCAACTATTGCCTGTAAATGGTCAAGCTATTTACCCTGATGCCCATGTGTTTCACAGGAAAACATTTAACTCCATGTAAGTATGGCTTCCTTTTTAAAAATAAACTGTTGGCTTTGTGATGAGGCTGCCTGCCACATTCAGAGAAACCTTTTCAGGAACACTCAGAGAAACCTTTCCAATATACTGTGGGGCTCTCAAACAAGCAGGATCCCAGCTGGGGAGAACACACATCCCCCACTGGAGCCCCCTCAGCCATCCCCAGGGCTGCTGCTGTGGCTCAGGGAGACTGATGGCAGCACTCTGCAGACACTTTTATTGGGAATCATTTCATGGGAAAACACACCAAAGTGACCACTTAATGATGTCTTTGTGTGTGATTCTGGTACAGAAAAGCCTCAACCCCTCTAATGGCTCATTTGGCTTGCACAGCTAATAGCACTCCTATGGGAGCTGTCCTGCTGCCATGAAATACAACAGGGTTTAAAAAAAGAAAGAAAAAAGCAAACAGAGCAAGCAGACTGCCAGCATGGAACAGAAGGAAAGACACCAGCTCAGCAGCAAAACCCTCCCTGCTGCTCCTGCTGCCTGTGGGTCCCTCCTCCTCCTCAGCCCCAAGGAATGACCCCCAGAGCCACCACAGAGCCATGAGGATGGGAATGGGGGCAGGATGCAGGTGGGGACATTCACACCTGTGCCACAGGGGTGCCAGCTGAGCTGGCCCTGGGTAAGTGGCTGCTGGGATTCCCCCAAATGACCCCAATTCCCATTTCATAACAGCATCAGCAAATGCATCAGCCACATACGGGTGTACAAGCACTTATAGAAATTATTTAACTTTTATAAATTTTATTCATATTTATGCATTAAAAATTTTATATAAATATTCAATACAATTTGTGGTTGATCTTGGTTATGCTACAAATGTTTGCATATCCCCATGTCTGTACAGACACAGCATTTGCACCAATCCATCATTATTTATACTGGCACTCCCAGGAAACACAGACTGCAGCCTGAGACTGAGCAACACTTCCTTCCCCCCAGCCCCCTCCACCTGCCCCAGCCAGCTGCAGCCCAGGACACAAGGGAATGATGTTTTCCCAGGTCCAGAAAGAGCAGCCTCCCCCAGCCCAAGGGGCTGTGTCCCCCAGGGGCTGGCACATGGGTCACAGCACCTTTGGGAGCCAGTGACAGCTCCAGCTGCTCCTTGAACCTCAGTGCTGCCAAATCCTTTTGGAGCAATCTCTGCTAATCCACAGGATCCCCACTCAGGCGTGTAAGAGCTCACAATTCAACAGGTGAATGAATGACTTTATGTCCAGACCAAGTGAAACACATGGGAGATTTAATCTGCTTGTCAGTGCAGGTTCCCTGGTGCCCAGAGCAGTGGGATGCAGAGCAGGTCCCAGGATTGCTCACAGCTGGAATCCCCTGGCAGTGTCAATGAGCACTGCACAGAGCCTTCCCAAGCAATCTGCCCTGGAGCAGAAAAAGCAAACAAGCAGCAGGAGAGAGGCCCCATCCTGTGCTGATCCTTGTGCACAGAGCTCAGGACTGAGCCCAGCACAGGTATCCCTGCACAGGGACCCCAGCCTGGCCCCCCTGGCAGCTCCTGTAGCTCCCAGAGATGTCCCCAGAGATGTCCCCAGAGATGTCCCCAGCCACAGTGTGCCCAGCCTGGCCCCCCTGGCAGCTCCTGAAGCTCCCAGAGATGTCCCCAGAGATGTCCCCAGCCACAGTGTGCCCAGCCTGGCCCCCCTGGCAGCTCCTGAAGCTCCCAGAGATGTCCCCAGAGATGTCCCCAGAGATGTCCCCAGCCACAGTGTGCCCCAGCCTGGCAGCCCCCTCCCCTCCTGACAGGAGTCACATGCCACCTGCAGTGGATGTGACAGGGACAGAGCCACCCTCCCAGCTGTGCCCAAGGCCCAGGGCAGCACGAGCCCCAGCAAGAGCAAGAGAAGCTGCCTGGGCTGATGCACCCAGGCCTCAGTGCACCTGCCCAGGTGTGTTTGGCTGCCTGTGCCCTGGTCCCCTGGGCTTGGGCACAGTGCTCTGGGCACCCCCTGGCACAGCAGGCTGGCCCAGGTGACAGAGACAGCCCTGCAGAGCAGCAGCACCATCAATCACCTCTGTGCCAGCAGCACACAGCCTCCTGCCACTGCTCAAGGTCAGTGCCTGCCACATTTCATGGCTGCTCTAAAAGCATTGCTGGGAACTGCAGCCCCAGAATGGAGATCACTGCTGGAATCCTGTCCTGAAATGCCAACACATCCACGTGCTTGGGGTTTTTATTGACAGAGTTTATATAAAAATTATACCTTTCCTTATTGTTATCCTTTTAGTAGTAATTTCTCCTTGTTTTTAGCAAGTACAGCATCTTGATATGCCAATTTAAATATGATTAGAATACATTTGTCAAGCAAATATATTATTGATTGAAAAATAATTAATTCCCCACCATTAGTGGGAAAAGTAATTATTAAAATATTATTTTATTCAAGTGAAGTTAAACAGTAAATTCTGACTGAAATTTGGGAGGTTTATTAAACTTCATTTCCAAATAGGATTTTAGTTTATAACTGAGCACAGGTGAAACAAAGCACTCTGAGATGAAAAGCCCTAAATGGGAAATTTCATAGCATCACAGAATCACAGACCTGTTAGAGCTGAACTGACCTTAAAGATCACCCAGTTCCAATCCTCCTGCAGGGGCAGGACACCTTCCACTGCCCCAGGCTGCTCCAAGCCCTGTCCTACCTGGCCTTGAACACCTCCAGGATCAGGGGCCACTGACTGCAGCTGGGGGAACCAGCCAGTGCTGCCCTCTGCCCTGCAAACCCACAGAACAGGACAAGTTCACACAGGAATGGAAGGAAAACCACTCAGCTCCAGTAACAGGACACATCAGTGCATGCCTGTTCCAGCCAGAATCCCACTGTGACTGAAAGGACAATCCCCCAAATGCACCTGAGTAAGGCAGAAAGCACTGCCACTGCCCAAGAGAATTTTAGGAATTAAATAAAGTTGAAGAGTTTCTCTTAAAAAAAACAAAACAAAACAAACCAACACCACAACAAAAACAGAGAATCTTTAACAGCTTCTAAGAAAAAATTCCACCTGTTTTCCACAAGAGGGAACTTTTGACAAGACAGTGATTTCCTATAAAACAACCCCTTTAAATCAGTCAGTGCAGCTTCCCAGGACCAGTGGCAGAAAGGAGCCCCTTAAACAGAAATTCAGGAGGAATTAATGAACTGCATTCACCTACAAGGGCAACACACCAGCCTGGTGCCCACCCCAGGGCTCTGCCACATTCCCCCTGCCCAGGGCACTGCCAAGTCCCTCCAGGGTCCCATCCCAGCCCCTGAGACACTGCCAGGCTCCCCCTCTGCCCCTCTGACCCCATCCCAGCCCCTGAGACACTGCCAGGCTCCCCCCCAGCCCCTCTGCCCCCATCCCTGCCCCTCTGCCCCCATCCCAGCCCCTGAGACACTGCCAGGCTCCCCCTCTGCCCCTCTGACCCCATCCCAGCCCCTGAGACACTGCCAGGCTCCCCCCCAGCCCCTCTGCCCCCATCCCAGCCCCTGAGACACTGCCAGGCTCCCCCCCAGCCCCTCTGCCCCTCTGCCCCCATCCCAGCCCCTTTGCCCCTCTGCCCCCTCCCATCCCCTCTGCCCCCCCATCCCCTCTGCCCCCCATCCCAGCCCCTTTGCCCCTCTGCCCCCATCCCAGCCCCTCTGCCCTCCCCATCCCCTCTGCCCAGCGTGGCTCCACAATCCCGGGTGGCAGCACAAGGCAAGGCCCTGACTCAGCTCTGATGGCTCCCCTGACACACAAACCAGCCTGTTCATCCCTGCACAGGCAGGATTTTTACAGCAGCACCCTGGGTGCTGTGCCTCTCTGCTGTGCTGCTCCCAGAGGAGGCAGTGGGGGGCCAGGGCTGCAGCCCTGCAGGGTGCTGGGTCAGGGACACCCCCTGCCCACCTGCCAGCACCCACCCCCAGCATCAGCCCTGGGAGCTGCAGAGGGAAAACCCTCTGCTGAGCAGCTCCTTCCATTTCCCACCACCTGAAGGAAAGCCCTGCTAAATCAAGGGTGCCTGAGGCTTCCAGTGAGGCAGGAACAATTCCCCTGCACACAGAGCACACCCTTCCCCAGGGATGGCTGCAGCCCTTATTAGTGGAAATAAACCCAACAGAGGGAATGTGAACACCCCTGAGGGCTGCAAAGAACAAAACTGAGAGGTGTGTGGGAACAGGACACAGCAGAGGGGGACAGAGCACAGCAAGCTGCTGGCAAGAAAATATTGCCCAACACGGCAGCAGCACTGGGGAAAAACTGACAGAGTGCAATAACAGGAAGCTTAGTCACTTCTGGATAAAAAAAGGCAGCATGTGAGAAGGGCAGAGGGGAGAGGAGGGGCAAACTGGGATGGGATAATGGGATGGGATAATGGGATGGGACACCCTGCTGCACCAAACCCTGCAGGCTCCTGCACAGGCTCCCCCAGTCCAGCTGTGACCCCACACAGGCACATGGCAGCTGCTCCTCCACCTCAGCACACCCCAGGTGCTCATCTTGGACAGGAAAACTCCAGCATCAGCCCCCTGCAGAGCCCTGTGCTGGTGATGGAATCACCACGGCTCTGGTGCCTCTCCAGCCAGATGTGTCCAGACCAGAGACACTTTGCAGAAGCCTCAGGAGTGGGCAGGGAAGCTGAAAGGAAGATCAGATTTCCCTGATGGCAATGGAAGTACCCATTACTGTTGAAATATGGCCTGTGCCATCACTGATGAGGGGATAACAGCACTGGGTGTTAGCAAAGGGACTAGAAAAATACAAACCCAAGATTTTACTACATCATCCAGAGAGGCAAGAGAAAAGACAAATTGGAAGTAGTTAAAGCTAGATAAAGAAAGTCACCAAACCGTGGCCAACTGATGACAAGCTTGAGTAACAGTTTTTTACTGCTTAGGCAAATGAGGGGAGAAAAGGATATAAATAACAAAGGGTACAGCAGCAGAGAAATAAAGAAACTTCAACTAAAGTTATCAAAAATTCTTACAGGGAGGATCAACCTAAGTAATTCAGACCTCAGGGACCAAAAAAAGATACCAAAAAGTGTTGATGTATTCGACATCAAAAGGCAAAGGGGGAGTTAAAAGTCTTTAACAAAGAACAAATGGAGGCAAGCAAGGCTCGGAAAGGGAAAGTGTCCTGGGCAAACAAAGGTTGACACATCAGGTTTGTTTTACCTTTCAAGTGCTCGATGGGCACAGTGAAAGGTTCCTAAGCAAATAAACTCCCCTGCAGGAGGGCAGGGCTGGGCCCTGGAGCAGCACTGGGACTCACACCAGCACCACTTCCACTGTGCTGGGGGACACACTTGTCATGTTCCCCCAAAAAACCGAACCAAACCCAGCCCTGGAGCACTTAACAGCTCCATGAGAACAAGGAGGGAGGGCAGCCTGGCAGGGGCAGGGAAGGAAGCTCAGTGTCCTGTGAAGGCAGCACAGACAGGCACAGGGGACCATGCAGAGCAGCAGCACTGTTGAATTTCTCATCTGGGGGGTCAGCACAGCACAGAGCAGGAGCACTGCTGATTCCTGATCTGGGGTCAGCACAGCACAGAGCAGGAGCACTGCTGATTCCTGATCTGGGATCAGGAGCACATAGAGCAGCAGCTCTGCTGATTCCTGATCTGGGGTCAGCACAGCACAGAGCAGGAGCACTCTGCTGATTTCTCATCTGGGGGTCAGCAGAGCACAGAGCAGGAGCACTCCTTGCTGAATTTGTCCCCTGGGGGTCAGCTGGGCCATCCCCACAATAGCAGGCAGTGCAGTGTCCACCTCCCTGCCCTGGGGTCAGTGTCCACCCCACCCCTGACCCGCCCACGACACGATTCAATAATCATTAACATGGAGCACCAAGCACAGCTGGAGCTCCCAGCCCACACCAGCACTGAGCTCCCTGCTCAGCTCTGGGCTGCACTGCTAAGGGGAAAGGCAGGACAGAGGGCTCTACAGACCCTGTATCACTCAGGTTTTTTCTCATACAGCTCAGGAATAATTTCCTGCACTAAGTGCTTTCCAGGCCTCTTAACATTGATATTGCAGATCAATATTTCACAAAGACAAAGCTGCCTGATGGATGTGTGCACTCATTTAAGCATCTCTAACAGGCAGCTCTGCTGTAATCACACACTCTGCCCCCCTGCTACCCTCTGCCCCAGAGGTTTGGCCTTGCTCACTTTCCACATGAAACAAAATGACAGTACAATGACAGAACAAAAGACCCACTGTAAGGCAGTGTGCAAATAAAGACAGTATCTCTGCTCTGTCCGCACCAGTGCAGGGCAAATATCATTACAGCTACCAGGAAACAGGAGCTCTCCAGCCTCTCTCTGCTAAAGCCTTTACACAGGTTTTACTCCTAAAAATGCAACTCCTTGCTAGAACAAATACTCACACAGAGTGGGACCAGGTGGGAGCCTCTGTGTGCTCAGAAATGAGGCTGCACAGTGAACATTTGATGCAAAAGTCTTAAAAAACTCAATTCTGTCAGCCACACATGAGGGGAAAAGGCTCAGAGAGGCTCCTGAAAGCCATGCCAATGCCAGCAGAGGAGCAGGAAGGGCACCCAAACAGCAGAAGGTGTTTCTCAGTGCCTGTAAGGCTCTCACCTGCCCTGCCACGCTCTCAGCTCTGAGCAGGGCAGGTCACTGCACACCAGGGGGAAACACAGCTGGCAGGGTTTGTTTTTCTAAAGTTAAATAATCACCAACCATGCCAAACGCTGCTCTGCAGTCAGAATTGCCTCTGAGTGTTCATTTCCACACTGACAATGCCATGTCCTGTCCCAAGCTCTGCTCCTCTGAGGGAAGCTCAGCAGGAAGAGCCCAACCCCAGCCCAAGGGTGAGAAGGCAAGGGGAGCAGTGTTAGCTGGAAGATGCAGCCTTTCTGTAGCAGCAGCATTGCAGGAAGAGTTCCTTTACAGCCAGGGTGGTCAGGAGCTGGAAGGGGCTGCCAGGGAGGTTTGGAGCCCCCAGCCCCAGAGGGGCCCAGGGAAGGTGCAGCTCAGTGACTGGGCTGGGTGACACAGAGGGCAGCAATCCTCTGGAGGTGTTTCCCAACCCAAAGGAGCTGTGCTCTCTGCCCTGGCAGCTTGATGTGGTGCCAGGACATCTCAGAAATGCCTCCCTGCAGAGGCTGTGTGAGCTCAGACACAGCTCCACTGCCTCACACAGCTGCTGGGAATGAAAAACCTTCCACGTGTGGGAGCCAAGGGGGCTGGTGGAACAAACAGGAACGTTCAGAGGCAGCACTGGTGTACCATGAGCTCATTGCAAAGCACCTTTCCCCAAGTGTCCCCATGTGTGAGGCAGAAACAAAGCTCCAGAGAGGAGAGCATCAGCCTCAGGGCTGGGCTGCAGAGCTGCCTTACAGGTGCTTGCCCTTCAAAAACCTGAATTGTTTTTAATATATTTCACTTAGATCTATGAGGGGAAACAACTTATTTCTGTGTATTAAAAGGAAATAAACCAAATACTGAGCTCCTGTCTTTTCCATTACCTTTTTTTTTACATGAGGCCTGACTCACTCTAAAAGCAGTAAAATGGCAAAGCAGTGAAATAGAAAATGAGAACGTTCTACCCCACAAGCTCCCTCCAAAGGAACAAGTTGCTTTGCTCACCATCACTCCCAAGAGCTCCTGAGATGTGCTGCTCCCAGCAGCTGATCCTGCCCTGCCCTCCAGCACTGCCTCTGGAATTCTGCCTGCTGCAGCTCCCAGGGCTCAGCTCTGACACAGCACCAAGGAGCAGAAGCTGAACCAAGCAATTTGTCAGGTGATCAAAACAGAACTTGAGCAGTCACTCAGTAACACTTAATTATTTGTCATTTAAACAGAACAGAGAGGAAAGAATGGAACAACTACAGATGGTGCTGGACAACTGACCCATGGCTGTACTCCAGACAACCAGAAAACCCAGCAATGCTTTCCAAAATTTAAGTATTAATTACAGGAGTATTTTTAGCAACTACTATTTTTAATTCTTTTAAGCATAAAGTAGCTTCTTAATTCACAGGTCTTCTGAAGGCTCCTTTGTGTACAAATCCAAAGTCAACACACAAAACACCCAGCCTGAAAAAACCTTGGAGGATTCATATATATACAGACATATAATATATATCAGACACAATGAGCACACATATATTGTATATAATATTCAACAGCCTACAGTGTGTGCATGGCACAGAACAAAGCAGTTGATAATTATAACAAGTAAATTCAACCCTCCACTGCTGCTACTTTTTCAGTGTCTAATTCCTTAGGTATCTAAAATCACCAGAAACATCTACATCATGATGTAGACATATTTTACAGCATGTAAAGTATTTTACCTTGTTACAAACATGAGCAGGGTCTTTAGCAAATGGACTAAACATGAACAGGGGATCTCATTTCTCTTCTGATTTTCAGGGCCAGATTTAATGAAGCCAAATGCCAAAGGATTCCAACAAGGCAAAATTAGGTGTGCTTTCCTCCGCGGTAAAAAAAATAAATCTCCATCAGCAAGTGTTATTTTTCTCTTTAGATATATTTAATCACACCAGTAACCAGGTTTGGAACCAGGTGCAAAAGATCTGTTGCAAAAAGCTGACCCATTTTGTCAAGGGATGGAGCCTGTCTGCACACACATGCCCCAGCATCTCCTGATCTGAGCATCACTCCTGCTTCCCTTCCATTCTCACACAGAGCCCTCCCTCTCCTGGGTTATCTGCCAGGTGGTACAACAGCATCTGACCTCTCCAGCCTTTTGGCTCTCTTCTGTCCCTCCCTTTATTTCTTTCTCTCCTGCCTTGTCTTCCCTTCTAGTTAGAGACTGCATCACCTTTATCACATAAAAAATCCCGTTTCCTCCTGTTCAGTGCAGCACAGAAAAACACCCAAAGCCTGATTGCAGAGCTCTGTGCTGCACATCTGCTTTGCCATTTGCAGCTCCACTCATCATCACTTCCCTGCAACAACTGCCCAGGGGCTGACCAGCCCCACCACAGCCCTCCAGTCCCTGCAAACATTTAAATCTATTCTTTTTCTATGAAACAATTCCTTGTGCTCCACTGTTAACAAGAGCTTTGCATTTTAAGGTGCTTTACATGGAACTGAATTTGTGATATCCATCCATCCATCCATCCATCCATCCATCCATCCATCCATCCATCCATCCATCCTGCAAGGGAAGCCCCTCACTCTGCTCCACAGACACGAGGTGCAGCCAGTGTTCAACCAACAACAGGAGTAAATAACAATGTAGATGCAAAGAACTGACTCTTGTGCCTCCTCTAAGGAGTGTTTAGTGAGCAGGAACTCTTTAACCCTTCAGTTTGCCCAGCCAAGGACCTTCCCAGCTCACCTGCATGTTCACCTGCTTACAGACACTGCAGACATCCAGGCTGTCTCCTGACTCAGCTCACTGCAGGGAACATTTGACCAGGGCACCAGACAAGCAGTGCTGTACCAATGCAGATGGTTTTCTGAACACAGCCTAGAACCAGAAAGCTGAATTTCCAGGCACAATTTCCCATCTCAAGCTGGCTCTAGACACTGTAAGGAAGGGGCAGGGAGAGCAGAGCCAGCAGCCATCCAGCTGCAGCCCACCCTGTCTGGAGGCACAATGTGCTCCGAGCTGCTGAATTCTGCACAAAGAGCCCAAACAGCTGCATCCTTTCTGTCCCACTCACTATTTGCTACACCAATATCAGTTTACAGCCAGCCCCGAGGACCCAGAAAACATTTCATTCTTTTCAAAAGTCTTCAGTTAAATCTGCATGTGCTTTTTCTCTGCAACAGAACAAAGTAAGGAAAACTGTGCTGGTCCTGACATTGCTGTGGTGGTAACTGCACACCTAAAAACCTGCCAGGCTCCTGGGAAGTGAGAACCTCTCCCTGAGCCTGACAAGGCTGGAAAGATGCTCTCAAATTAAAAAAACACAACCTTCTCCTCACCCAGTATCAAATACCAGCACTGAACCTGTACAGGTTTTTAGACTAAATCCCACCAGGACAAAGAAAGAGCAGAAAACAATGAGTTTTACTCCTGCAAAGTGGTAATTACTTGCTACACCTGTAGCTCCCCTGCCTTTGCTGGCTGCTCCTGGACTCCATGTAAGCCTGGAATTAACCCATGCAAATTCAGTGAAATCACACCAACAGTAAGTACCCAGCTTGCTTCCTCCCAGAACTGCTCCTCTTTTCAAACAGCACTCTCTCTTTTTGCTAGTTTTCTGTGCTATTTTGCCAAATTAGGAATGGTCCAGAGAAATCTGGAGCTGAAGAGAGTCTTTCCAGGAACTTGATGGGACTTGAAGTGCTCTGAGATGAAGCAGGATCCAGACCTGCTCCCCCATCCAGCCCCTTCCCCTGCTGCTCCTGTCAGCAAACCTCCAGCACTCTGCCCCCAGAGCTGCACTACCACCCCACCACCCCCTCTCTGGAAAGACTGAACTTTTTGGGATCTCCAGGGCTGACAGCTGAGAAGTTTATCCAGAGAGTGGAGTATAACAAAAAGGCAATCTGAGGAAGCAGCTTGCTGGTGCCAGGGTGAAGCCCTCCAGCAGCACTACACTGGATTTCTTCTTATTTAAAAATCCACTTCATCAGATGTATTTTCCTTTATTTGATCAAACACTGCAGCTGCTTTCAACTACCTCCATATGTGTTCTGCACCAGTTAAATCCTGAGATGTTTCCTAATGAAGAGGATAAGTCATAAGTATTTCAATAAATTCAACCGTGAACCTGAAGGTTTTCTTACTTGCATAATCCTGCATTTCAGGACCTGACAACTCAACATCAACTTAAATCTCATTTCAACAGCAGTAATCCTCCTAGTGGCACTGTGACATGGGGGACAAGACAGGCCTCTGGAGGAGGATAAAAGCAGCTTCTGCTGTTTCCCCCAGAGCTGGTTTGGGAGCAGCCCAGAGCCCAACACAGAGTCAGGGACTGCCAGGTACCAACAGAGCCCAAAGCCCAGCAGGTTCTGTCTCTGCAGGATGGATGCACCTGAGCCCTGCACCTGAGCCTGCAGGATGGATGCACCTGAGCCTGCAGGATGGATGCACCTGAGCCTGCAGGATGGATGCACCTGAGCCTGCAGGGGGGCTGCACCTGAGCCTGCAGGATGAATGCACCTGAGCCTGCAGGATGGATGCACCTGAGCCTGCAGGATGGATGCACCTGAACCTGCAGGGTGGATGCACCTGAGCCTGCAGGATGAATGCACCTGAGCTTGCAGGATGGATGCACCTGAGCCTGCAGGATGGATGCACCTGAGCCTGCAGGATGGATGCACCTGAGCCTGCAGGATGAATGCACCTGAACCTGCAGGGTGGATGCACCTGAGCCTGCAGGATGAATGCACCTGAGCTTGCAGGATGGATGCACCTGAGCCTGCAGGATGGATGCACCTGAGCCTGCAGGATGAATGCACCTGAGCCTGCAGGATGGATGCACCTGAGCCTGCAGGGGGGCTGCACCTGAGCCTGCAGGATGGATGCACCTGAGCCTGCAGGGGGGCTGCACCTGAGCCTGCAGGATGGATGCACCTGAGCCTGCAGGATGAATGCACCTGAGCCTGCAGGATGGATGCACCTGAGCCTGCAGGATGAATGCACCTGAGCCTGCAGGATGGATGCACCTGAGCCTGCAGGGGGGCTGCACCTGAGCCTGCAGGATGGATGCACCTGAGCCCTGCACCTGAGCTGTGGCCTCGCCCTGGTGTGGCTGCTCACCTGAGCAGAGGCTCCTCCCCAGCCTGCACACAGGAGCAGCTCCTGCAGGCAGCACAGGCTCCCAAATAACACCCAGCTGGGCTGAGAGGCTCTGCATCCCAACAAAGACTCGCCAGCACTTCCCCAAAGTCAAAAACCAGATGTGATCATTCGGCCTCCAATGTAATTTGTTGCTTCCAACAGATTTCAGTGAGCCTTGGCAACAAGGAATAACAGACACTTGGGGTCACCCTGGCAGGGAGACAGGCCCCACAGGCTGCTCCTGATCACTCACTTAAGGCTTGGGACAAATGTCTGCATGTTCTTGACATCAGGTTTTCCTGGTTTATACTTTTTTACATCCTCCCTGCAAACCAGTTAGGAATTTTACTGATTTTGACTCTGCCCAGCAGAGTTCCTGACTCTAACAGGAGCCCACGCTGGTTTCTATTATGCACAGCCTTTAAAAAATGACAGTGCAAATGCTGCAGTGCAATCTTTTAATTTCTGCTTAATTTCCTTCTGCCGAGGCAGAGCTGAAGCTGTAAAAGGAGCTGTGAAGGTTGCAGTTAGTTGTGACTCCTCTGTCCAAAACCTGATAAGATTTCAAAACACCATCTATCTTCCCCCAGAGGAACACACGTGCTCTCAATTGTTTGGTTTGCTAATGGACTGTTTGCCACTCTGCCTCACAATTGCCCCATTCTCCCCATGTGTTTGCCACTTTTCCCTCTGCTTCCTCTCCTGGAGCTCAGCCTGCTGGCACACACACAGGCTGGAGAGGAGAAAAACGGCAAATCAGACCTTAGGAATTTGAGCATTGTTTATGTTTTCATTTTTTGCCAAGGGTTACTGCTTTAGGAGCTTCCTTGGAATGAGCCATGTGCCCATTGGCCCCCAGGCTGAGCTCACCCCTCTGCCCCTGCTCCAGGGCTGCCACACAGGTAAAATCACCCTGCAACACCTCAGCTGGCCTGCCTTTCCTCTTTCACCTTCACTAGAGAAGAATCAGAGCCACGATCTGCCACTCTCAACATCATTAGTGCAATAGGCTTAGAGGATTTTCTTTTCTTTGTATTAAACAAAACAAGGTTTTTACTCTACACCCTTAGGTGTCGAACAAAGGGGAACAACAAGTCAGAAAAAACAGGATTTTTTGAAGCAGTGATAAAATAGAGAGGCTTGAACAACTAACAATTACCTCTCTGAGGTAGAAGAAATAAGATGCTCATCAATTTCAGCAGCGATAATAATAATAAATAATGATAACAATAAAATAATAATAATACTGCTACATTTATATATTCTTAAGCCTCCTTGGTAAAAAGTGGCAGTCACTTTTACAGAGTTCATGTCTTCTATTAAAAAAAATAAACACTTCCACATCAGAAGATAAAATACTATCAATCATACCAAGTGCTCCTGGGTCTCAGACACAAGGCACCAGAGCTTCAACCTCAGACATCATCACTCAAGCGACTCACACTTCTGGTTTACAGCTTTTTCTTAGAATTAAAAAAAAAAAAAAAAAACCCAGAGAAATGTGGAAGTTTAAGTCTTTCCAGCTGTTGAAGAAAGAGTAGAAAAAGCTTTTACAGTCCATTGGGACACCCAGCTGGAACGTGAAGGAGTGTAACTCAAGAGACAGGAGCAGAGCTGGGAGCTGGGCAGGTCATCCCAGAGAGGCTGGGGCTCAGCAGCATCCCCTGCAGCACCTGCAGCCAGAGCAGCTCCAGCCAGAGGGTCTGGGAACACAGGAGAGGGTCTGGGAACACAGGAGAGGGTTTGGGAACACAGGAGAGGGTTTGGGAACACAGGAGAGGGTTTGGGAACACAGGAGAGGGTTTGGGAACACTGCAGAGGGTTTGGGAACACTGCAGAGGGTTTGGGAACACTGCAGAGGGTCTGGGAACAGCAGAGGGTCTGGGAACACAGGAGAGGGTCTGGGAACAGCAGAGGGTTTGGGAACAGCAGAGGGTTTGGGAACACAGGAGAGGGTTTGGGAACACTGCAGAGGGTTTGGGAACACAGGAGAGGGTCTGGGAACACAGGAGAGGGTCTGGGAACACAGGAGAGGGTCTGGGAACACAGGAGAGGGTCTGGGAACACAGGAGAGGGTTTGGGAACACAGGAGAGGGTTTGGGAACACTGCAGAGGGTTTGGGAACACTGCAGAGGGTTTGGGAACACTGCAGAGGGTCTGGGAACAGCAGAAGGTTTGGGAACACAGGAGAGGGTCTGGGAACAGCAGAGGGTTTGGGAACACTGCAATGGGTCTGGGAACACTGCAGTGGGTTTGGGAACACTTGCAGCCCCCCAGACACGGAGAGCTGGTGTGGGACTGTGCCGAGTACCTGCCCCTCTTGCTCTGTGACACTTTCCCCAATCCCTGTCCCTTGCCATGGGACACTTTCCCCAATCCCCTGTCCCTTGCCATGGGACACTTTCCCCAATCCCTGTCCCTTGCCATGGGACACTTTCCCCAATCCCCTGTCCCTTGCCATGGGACACTTTCCCCAATCCCTGTCCCTTGCCATGGGACACTTTCCCCAATCCCTGTCCCTTGCCATGGGACACTTTCCCTGGCCGCAGGGATGGGGCACATCTCAGCACATCTGCAGCTCCCACCAGATGTGCACTTGCCATCCATCTCCCCATTGTTCAGACATCTTTATCTCAGCTTCCAGGAAACGTGCGTGACTCATCTATCGGAACATCTGACAAAGCTAACGTCATTTCAAAAACCAGTTCTACTTACACTTTTTTTTTCTCCAAGAAAAAAAAAAATTAAAATTATTGTAAAAATCAAATTTCTGTTGCAAACCAGTTTCCTGATTTAGGAACTCAAGCTTATTTTTGCTGTAGACAGTCTAACAGGCTTTTAGGCATCCAAATTTAGGAAAAAAATCCTACGGCATTTAAAGAAGGCAGAGCCAGAGCTGGAGCTGACTCAGCCGCTCCAGCGCATAATTTGAATACACTACATAATCATTCTTAGTTTAAAATTATCCCCCTAATATCACAGGGCCACATTATCCCACACACGTCCATCTTGATCCATGCCCTCCCCTAGGCCGGCCCTGCAGGTTTCATTAGCACTAATTAGGCAGCAGGATGATAACACCTCTCTGGGCTGAGCCCTGAGCTCCTGCAGCACCTCAAAGGTCACAGCACGGCTGCTCTGCTGCTCCCACAGCACCAGTGTCCCAAACAGAGCCCAGTGCCACCCACAGCACAGGGAGAACCTCGGGAGGCAGCACTGCTTTCCTTGCTCCAGCCCTACACAGTTTGTGCCTCCATTTCACAGGAAGGGGAAATAATAATTTAGGGGGGGAAAAAAGTGAAGTGCTTTCGCCAAGCTGCAAGTTTCACTTCTGGCATCTGTTTTTGCCTGTTCTGGGCAGAGGAGGGGAGGGGAGGGTTGGGCTGGGCTGAGCAGGGCAGGGCGGGGTGGGGCAGGGCAGGGAAGGGTGGGGCAGGGCGGGGCGGGACGGGGCAGGGCAGGGCAGGGCGCGGCAGGGCTGGGCAAGGCAGGGTGGGGCAGGGTGGGGCAGGGCGGGGCAGGGCTGGGCTGAGCAGGGCAAGGCAGGGTGGGGCAGGGCGGGGCAGGGCAGGGCTGGGCTGGGTGGGCTGAACAGGGCGGGCTGGACAGAGCAAGGGCACGGCAGGGCAGGCAGGGCACAGGGCTGAGCAGGCAGGGAACAGGGCAGGCAGGGCAGGGCACAGGGCAGGGCTGGGCTGGGCACAGCAGGGCAGGGCAGGCAGGGCAGGGCACAGGGCAGGCAGGGTAGTGCAGGCAGGGCTGAGCAGGCAGGGCAGGGCACAGGGCAGGCAGGGCAGGGCAGGCAGGGCAGGGCACAGGGCAGGCAGGGCAGGGCAGGCAGGGCTGAGCAGGCAGGGCAGGGCACAGGGCAGGCAGGGCACAGGGCAGGCAGAGCACAGGGCAGGCAGGGCACAGGGCAGGCAGGGCACAGGGCAGGGCACAGGGCAGGCAGGGCACAGGGCAGGCAGAGCACAGGGCAGGCAGGGCACAGGGCAGGCAGGGTAGTGCAGGCAGGGCACAGGGCAGGGCAGGCAGGGCACAGGGCAGGCAGGGTAGTGCAGGCAGGGTAGTGCAGGCAGGGCTGAGCAGGCAGGGCACAGGGCAGGGCACAGGGCTGAGCAGGCAGGGCACAGGGCAGGCAGGGTAGTGCAGGCAGGGCTGAGCAGGCAGGGCAGGGCTGCAGCGGCTGCGCTCTCTCTGCACTCTCTCCCTGGGCCTGCAGAGCACACCTGGGCCAGGGCCAGAGGCGAAGGGCACAGCCACAGGGTCCCTCCGAGGAGCTGCTCTGCCTGTTTATGCTCTAAATATAGCAGAGCACACAGCCACGGGCAGCCCTGGCCAGGGCTGCAGCTCTGCAGCATCACACCTGCCTGACGTCAGCCCCACACAGCAGTCACTCACTCCTGAGGCACACACAGCCCAGGTGACACCACAGCATCACTGCCCTCAAAGGGACCGGAAAGGTCACCTCCTTTCAGCTCCTGCCAAGATGCAGGAGTTTGTAGAGAAAAATTCAGTGACTAAGTATCTGTCTTATGTCCAAGAGATAATGCAAGAATAGCGGTCTAATTAATACTAATATTATATACATTAATAAGAAATCAAATATTTTAACATTAGGGTCAATTTTCCAGCGTATTGCTATTTTAGTAAAGAACAAGGACATTACATCCATATTGAATTACTGAAAAATTAAAAATTACTTTTGGATGTCCTGAACAAAAATCTTTTTCATCTGTACTAAAGTATTGACTGACCTTATAAGGTCCAGACAGAGCTGGTGTAGCATTTCCCTAAATTGCTTTTGCAGAACATCCAAAGTTTGGGATATTGCAGACAAGGTTAACTCAATGGCTAGAGCTGGTTGAGCTCAGCACACACCAAAACTGACACAGAGCAGAAACAAAACCAAAACTGAGCAATGGCCCCAGCAATGGGGACTGGATGGGAATTCCCCCAAGGGGCACACTCCATTTCCTGTTTCCCCAAGGAATTCGGGTTCATGGCACAGCTCCTTTACTAACCATGGCACAGGCACTCTGCTCAGCATGGCCCAGCTTTGCTAAGCACCCCTGGCCAGGCTGGGACACCGCGGGCTCCTGCCCCGGCTCCTGGGACGGCCAGATCCCCGGGAGCCTGTCCAGCACACAGCAGCTCAGCCACTGGCAAACCTTTCAGCATGAGCACCAGTAAACAGCTCTGCTCAGCAGGGTATTTTTAAACAGCAGATCCTTTCCCAGCTCCCAGCGCGGGCCCTGCGCCGACTGCACGGGGCAGCAGCCGCTCCTCTCCCCGAGGATCACCCACGGACCTTGCAGAGCTTTGCAAAGGTCAGCTCAGCCCCTGCATTAAAAACAGAGTGAACAGCCCTGCTGGCAGCAGCAGAAGGGCCAGTCACGCTGCCGGGGCTGGGAACACCAGCCAGGCCCGCTCCAGCCCCTCCTGCACACCCCCAGCCCCCCACCAGCACTGGGATCTCAGGGCACTTGCAGGGAGCCCTGCCACCATGTCTGCCTCGCTCCGTGGCCGGGCTCCACGGAGGACAGCAAGGCCAGGGGGACAGGTCACAGTGGCCACACACACATTGCTGGGAAAGCAGCCCGGGGCCACCGCAGGTGCTGCTGCACAGCAAAGCCATGGTGGCAGTGCAGCCCCTCACCCACAGCAGGCTGGAGCCCCTGGGCCAGACCTGTGCCCTGGCAGCAGCACCATCCCCACAGTGACACCTCAGAGCCACCAATGGCCACACCAACACACGCTGGGACTGCACTGCCACTGCCAGCCCTGCTCTGCTCCCACCCACTGCCACTGCCAGCCCTGCCTCTGCTCCCACCCACTGCCAGCCCTGCTCTGCTCCTACCCACTGCCAGCCCTGCTCTGCTCCCACCCACTGCCACTGCCAGCCCTGCCTCTGCTCCTACCCACTGCCAGCCCTGCTTTGCTCCCACCCACTGCCACTGCCAGCCCTGCTCTGCTCCCACCCACTGCCACTGCCAGCCCTGCCTCTGCTCCCACCCACTGCCACTGCCAGCCCTGCTCTGCTCCCACCCACTGCCACTGCCAGCCCTGCTCTGCTCCCACCCACTGCCAGCCCTGCCTCTGCTCCCACCCCCTCCCAGCCCTGCTCTGCTCCCACCCACTGCCACTTGCCAGCCCTGCTCTGCTCCCACCCACTGCCAGGCCTGCCTCTGCTCCCACCCACTGCCACTGCCAGCCCTGCTCTGCTCCCACCCACTGCCACTGCCAGCCCTGCTCTGCCCCCACCCACTGCCACTGCCAGCCCTGCTCTGCTCCCACCCACTGCCACTGCCAGCCCTGCTCTGCTCCCACCCACTGCCACTGCCAGCCCTGCTCTGCTCCCACCCACTGCCAGCCCTGCCTCTGCTCCCACCCACTGCCACTGCCAGCCTTGCCTCTGCTCCCACCCACTGCCACTGCCAGCCCTGCTCTGCTCCCACCCACTGCCACTGCCAGCCCTGCTCTGCTCCCACCCACTGCCAGCCCTGCCTCTGCTCCCACCCACTGCCAGCCCTGCTCTGCTCCCACCCACTGCCAGCCCTGCTCTGCTCCCACCCACTGCCACTGCCAGCCCTGCTCTGCTCCCACCCACTGCCAGGCCTGCCTCTGCTCCCACCCACTGCCAGCCCTGCTCTGCTCCCACCCACTGCCAGCCCTGCCTCTGCTCCCACCCACTGCCAGCCCTGCTCTGCTCCCACCCACTGCCACTGCCAGCCCTGCTCTGCTCCCACCCACTGCCAGGCCTGCCTCTGCTCCCACCCACTGCCACTGCCAGCCCTGCCTCTGCTCCTACCCACTGCCACTGCCAGCCCTGCTCTGCTCCCACCCACTGCCACTGCCAGCCCTGCCTCTGCTCCCACCCACTGCCAGCCCTGCCTCTGCTCCCACCCACTGCCACTGCCAGCCCTGCTCTGCTCCCACCCACTGCCACTGCCAGCCCTGCTCTGCTCCCACCCACTGCCACTGCCAGCCCTGCCTCTGCTCCCACCCACTGCCACTGCCAGCCCTGCTCTGCTCCCACCCACTGCCACTGCCAGCCCTGCTCTGCTCCCACCCACTGCCACTGCCAGCCCTGCTCTGCTCCCACCCACTGCCACTGCCAGCCCTGCTCTGCTCCCACCCACTGCCACTGCCAGCCCTGCTCTGCTCCCACCCACTGCCACTGCCAGCCCTGCTCTGCTCCCACCCACTGCCAGCCCTGCTCTGCTCCCACCCACTGCCACTGCCAGCCCTGCTTTGCTCCCACCCACTGCCACTGCCAGCCCTGCTCTGCTCCCACCCACTGCCAGCCCTGCCTCTGCTCCCACCCACTGCCAGCCCTGCTCTGCTCCCACCCACTGCCAGCCCTGCTCTGCTCCCACCCACTGCCAGCCCTGCTCTGCTCCCACCCACTGCCAGCCCTGCTCTGCTCCCACCCACTGCCACTGCCAGCCCTGCTTTGCTCCCACCCACTGCCACTGCCAGCCCTGCTCTGCTCCCACCCACTGCCAGCCCTGCTCTGCTCCCACCCACTGCCAGCCCTGCTCTGCTCCCACCCACTGCCAGCCCTGCCTCTGCTCCTACCTCCAGCACATGCTCAATGCATAAAAACATCTTATTTCCACATTTTACAATCAATGCTCCATGTGCATTCGAACAACACAGAAATAAAGTCTTTCAGTATCTGCAAGCTAAGCCATGGCTGGGGGTGATGGGGTGGGCATTTCAGGCCTGAGAGCACTGTGCAGCTTTACCCCGTGTCCTGATCAGAGACAAGACACGTTTTGGAGCTCGGGATGCTGAGGATTTACAGAAAGCTGCTGTCAGCCACTTCCTGCCCCGCTGACACCGTGCAGGGCCCGGCTGGGCTGGGACCCACAGGAGCTGCTCCAGCTCCAGCTCTGCTTCACAGGACTAGGGCCTGGGAAGAAAATCACACTGTAGAAAACTCTGACAGACAAATTTCTGCCTCCCAAGTTTTGATTTTTTCATGACTCCGCTGGATTAATTCCGTACTGTTTGTGGTATGAGTATTTCAGTGTTAGGTTATTTAAACCATTTAACACCTATCACTAACACAACAGCTACAGTGAAACAACAGCCCTGTATCTATGGTGCCCAGCTGGGATGTGCCCCCTGAAAACCCTCACTGCTCCTGCCATGCTTGCACATCCAGAGGCACCCGGCCTTGTGCTAAGTGCTGTCCTTCCCTTAAGCAAGTGCACTTGGGTCAGAGATGGGATAACCACACCAGTGCCAACCCCGGAAAGGCAAGCAGGGCGCTCACAGACACCCGAATAACCCAGGGAGGAAAACACTCTTCTAAGGTTCACCATCAGCTGTCCAGAGACACCAACAACCCGCTGCTAGTTACGAGATGGAAACAAATCCTCATATTGCTTACGTGGTTTGTGCTATTAAAAACAAAGAATCCTCACAGTGACTTTGCTGTTTCTACGTGAAGTGCCCTTTATTCCAGCTACAAGCAGGGAATAATTTGGAGGCGAAGAATGAGCCCCTGTAGCCATACTGGAGGATTTGAGCCCTGCCAGACGTATTTTCCCTTCGTTCTCTATATCCTTCCCCTTCCCCCAAGGAAAACTGCAACAAAAATCGACAAGCATCAATAAAATAAAAGCAGCAAAACAGCCCATTGCTGGCAGCCAGCACTTGCTCCTGTTCAGCTGTAGGATTTCTCTGGCTACAACTGCTTCTTTCACTAACCACATATCCTTGAAAACAATGTAATATTTACTCACTTTCAATGAGTCAAAGCAGGCGATTACACGTCCGTTTTCAACTTGGCAGCTTTTCGATGGGTGTGCAAATTTACATTCCGTGTCTGGTCGTGAGCAAGTCCCCCTTTGGAACTCCCTACACACTTCCAGCGTTAGCCATTTTGTGTCCCGGATCGGTGTGACGCTAACAGCCATCTTTAGATTTTACAGGTAGTTAAAATTTCCAATAAAAACGGGCAAACGAGCGTCTGAACTGATAAACTGGAAATTACGAAAGTGCCACCTCCAGAACACTATTTTTCCCCCGCTCCCTAATTTTAAAACAAGTACGTGTAAAACGGGGTGGCTGCGATCCCGAGGAAGAGCTGTGTCACCAGAGTTGAGCGCGTGGCGCCGTTAGCGGGCTCGGGGCAGCCAGGTGCGGCGGCCAGGTGCGGGGGCCGGGAGCGGCGGCCAGGTGCGGCGGCCAGGTGCGCTGCGGAGCGTGGCCGGGACTAGCCCCGCACGCTCAGCATCCCGTCCGGAGGGCAAGCATGGGACCGTGGCGGGCTCGGCAGCGCTTCCCGAGCTGCTCCCGGGGCCGGCGGCGGGCAGGTGCCTCCAGGCAGCGGGCTCTGCGGTGCAATCGGGATCGATTAGTTTGGCATAGACAGATGCAGCAGTTTAGAGCAACGACCGACACTGGGTTTAGGCTGGGTTTGTTTTGTTTTTTTTTTCTCCTCCTCTCCTTGGCTTTCGGGCAGCAGAGCTCTGACCTTCGGGGCACACTTTAGTGCACAGTGCAGCGGCGGCGGGGGAGCAGCGCCGGACCCTCCTCCCGGCGGGCGCGGGGCTGGCAGCGGCGGAGCGCTGTCGTCGCAGTCTAGCTGGCAGCAAGCAAGGCAAAAGCAGCGGCTGCTCTAGAAGCGGTCCCAAGCAGCAGCGACGTCAGGAAAGGCACTTCTTAGTACCAACCTGTGGAGACAAGAGACACGTTAGGAGCGGGCGGCGCGGGCGCCCCGCGAGCCGCCGCCCCGCGCAGGGCACTCACGGCTGCGGGCGGCGGGGCCGCGTCCCCGCGCGGGGCCGGGCGGCAGCTCCGCCGCGGGCCAATCGCGGCGAGCGTTGCAGCGACACTCCGGGCAGGGAGCCAATGGCGGGGGCCGTCTTATGAAAGGTCGCGCCTGTCAGACGCCGGCCGCGCCGCGCTGCCCCGAGCGCGCCCGCCGGGGGCCGCGCGTGCGGCCCGGCGGCACCGGCGAGCGAGCCCGCCGGGAACGGCACCGGCAGCGGCACCGGCAGCGGCACCGGCAGCGCCCGGCCCCCTCCGAGCGGCTCGGGCCCCGCGCCGCCTGACCGCCCGCCGCGGCTGCCCGGCGTGCGGAACGCGGCGGCCGAACGGGACCGGCACCGCCCCGCCCGGCCCGAGCGCAGCGCCGAGCCTCGCTGAGCCCGCAGGGCCCGGCCCCGGCGGCGCCCGACCGCCCGCTCGGACCGGCACCGGGGACACCGGCACCGGGGACACCGGCACCGGGGGCACCGGCCGGCACCGGGGACACCGGCACCGGGGATACCGGCACCGGGGATACCGGCCGGCACCGGGGACACCGGCCGGCACCGGGGACACCGGCCCGGCCCGACGGCGCCGCAGACCCCGCGCAGCCCGCCGGCAATGAGGGCTAGCCCTGCCCTCGGATGGGCTTCCCTTCACACCGCCACTGCCGCCCAGCTCTGCCACAGGAGCCGGTGCCGCCTGCCATTCAAACGCAGAATAAGGAGCCCCAGCTCCCGTCCCCAGCTGAGGATCTCAGCCCGGAGCGCTGGGACACACCGACAGCACCAGCACGGGGATTCTGCCGGCGCTGCAGCCCCAACAGCATCCTCCGCCGAGGGCAAGACCATTCCCATCCCCGCCTGTCTGAAGATGCCGCTTCAGCATCTTCCTATTTCCCACCACCCTCCAAGGCAGGTCACTGACAGCCTCCAGAATCACACCCTGGGAAGATGCTGCCAGCGTGGATGCAAACCAACAGATGAGAAAAAGCTACTCTTTTTCTAGGGACATAGCGATCAGAACAACCAACTCCAGGGGAAGGAAAACACACCTAACAGAGCTAATGAGATTACAACAGGCACCGCGGGTTCTTTGCCAGGACACTTGAAAACATGCCACAGTTTTAATCCTTGCTAGCAAGAGACAAACAGCTACATAATTACTTGCAAGCACAAGTTAACAACTAAGAGTCTTGGTGGTAAACACAGACACTCATTTGCTTCAACTGCCTAAAACTCTGAAGTTTGAGGTCATCCTGCAGCAGCAGTCACTACTACTCAGTGATTGGGATATCCAATTCTTAGGTCTTGAAAATTTGTTCTGTAACAAGTGTCCAGGCAATCCAGTTTGGTTTTTGCTCTTGTTCCACACTTGCCAGCCGTGACAGATTAGCACGGGCGATCTGAAAGCAGAGAAGGTGCTGCTGGGGCCGTGTGCCTCCAGCTCCAGCCCCACAGCACCTGCAGCCTGGCAGGACTGCCAGCACCCCACAGCACCCCACAGCACCCCACAGCATCCCACAGCACCCCACAGCACCCTGCACCTCACAGCACCCCACAGCCTGGCAGCACTGCCAGCACCCCACAGCACCCCACAGCACCCCGCAGCATCCCACAGCACCCCACAGCACCTGCAGCCTGGCAGGACTGCCAGCACCCCACAGCACTTTTGGAAGCCTGGACACATCTCCAGCCCCAGTCAAGGTGCACTGCAACTTGTTCTCCACAGATGAGAGCTGGATCTGCATCCTCCCACACTGCACAAAATGACCTGTGTTATTTTGCTAGGAATGTTTGCTCCCTGTGAGACCCTCAGGACAGGGTGCTGCCAGTGCCAGCAAGAAAAGCTCTACCACAGAGCTGTGCAACTGCTCTAAGCAGGGTGTTCTCCTGCTCATTAGCTTGGTAACCAATCCATACCGAGCATCGATTTTTCCAAACACCAAGAAGAGTTAGAGCAGCAAATTGATGCATTTTATACACTAAAACCAATGCAAGTTAAAGGCCACCGTTTCCAAACAAGATATTTCACTCTCATTACACACATAGTCACCCCTAACAAGAAATGAAAGAGAGCATGAAGGCAGCACCTAAATGAAAACAGATGAAAAGTAGCTTTTGTGCTCACATGTACTGACAGGAGAAATGTTCCTGGTAAGACTCCCAAACTGTGCTTTACTCCTGGGTTACTTGAAGTGTTTTGTCATAGTTTGTTGTCTACCTGAAAACAGCCAAAAATGTCAGCTTTAAAAATAGCTTCGAGCAGAAATAAACCCTGATGTAAGACCAGAGGTTTATCTTCAATATCTCCATTAAATAAAGGAAGATGTTAGCATAGAATTATCCTTTTTATCTGCATAAACTATTTTCCTGTCACTTTGAAATTCTCTTGTGATAGTCACTAAGGAATCCTCAGTAAGCTGCACATGCTAGAAGGAAGATACACTGTCTGCAAACCCAGCTGATCCAGGGGATGTCTGATAAGGTGGGAATGGCTGCAACAAACCCAGACGGAGAACCAGAGGGACAGGACAGCAAACTTTTTATTTTTCATTTCATTAGAACTGATTTACAGGTTGATTATTTCTAGACCCCACCTAGGAGAACAGTCAGTCCTAAAGACTCTTGTGATCCACAAGTGGGTTTTAAAGCTCACCTTTGGAAATTTGCAAGCATTTGCTACTTGTCTTGGGAATACTGTAACATTGGTCTGGCCAAAGCAGAACCTTGCCTTCACTGAGTATCAGGGTACAAGGATTGAAAGCAAATTAAAAAGTGATTCTCAGAAGAGACAGGAGAGAGAAATAACAGTGAGAAGTCACTCCTTAGGAGGGTAACAGAGATGACTTAGTTGTCTCCTGAGCTGGGTCAATGAAAATGATTAAGAAACAGCCTCACAAATCAATGGAAGGGTTATCTGGAAATGTCCAAGAAAGTGAATCTGACACAGAAGAGACTCCTGTTACTTCCCCTTACAGGCAGATTAACGATGCATTTTTCCTCTTCATTACAGCCTGTGACACAAAAATAAGATATCTCCCTGCACTGAGAATCACTCCCAAAGAGGCACTGTGTTCACTGTTCCTCTGACTGGGTTTGCTGGACATCCCTGTTTTCTCTATCTCAATTCATGCACATCTTTCAAAGAAAGATGTGGAAAGCTGGGCAGGCAAAAAGCCCAACACTCAGGAGAAGATGGCAGGGAAGAATGCTATTTTAATGCTTAGAGAAAGTGGAAGCTGAAAACACCAGTCTCAATGACATGAGAACTGTCAGCAAGAACAGATAATTACACAACGTGAATTCATCCTCATGACAATGACTCTAATGAGATAGGAAATGGAATAAAATCAATATTCTATTTACACTGACAGGGCAGTCTCAAAGCCTGAAATTGCCAAATGGCTGTCTTTTAAATCAAGGAACACAAAATTACTGACTCCTTACAGTATTTTCAAAACACCTCTGCCAAACTCAAAGTTTACCAATAACATATCTCAATATAAAAGTTGGAAGAGATACAGCAATTACTCCATGGCACAACTGAGGGATATAATTATAGCACTGTCACAAAATTAAGCTGAAACAATGAGCTAATTAACATCTTGTCACATAACAGTATAGGATTGGATAAAGGAAAATATTCTTTAGTGAACTACAGCTGAAGAAATCACTCTGGGCTGCACCCGCTGCTCCCACGGGACAGCCCAGCAAAGCAAGATCACTCCTCTTTCAGTTTTGTACTTTCTATACTTCAGGAAAAATGGGAGTGCAAAGGCAGGAGCAGAGAGCAGCCAGCTCCAGAGCAGGGCTGCACCTGGGCTGATCTCAGTAAGCTGGGACTTGGAGCCTGGTTCAACTACAAGCACACGTTAGCTTTGAACTGCTAAGTGCCACACCAGATTTGTAAAAACTGCCAACACTGCTTCTATGACCCAGATATTTTGCATGATATACATAGTTTTGGTACTAGTAGTAGTAGTAGTGTTTTAAAGGTTTTTTCTGTACTGTTTTAGCTCCGACAGACTTGCCTGGTGCAACCTCCCACTGACTTCAGTGGCTCCTCTGGCACATCCCCATCAGACGTGGTTTTATCTCGAGTCTATTTCACAGCTTCTGAAACTGTTTTAGCAGAACCACCTAACTGTGACATTCCATCTGAATTTAACACACCCAAGTGTACTGGGTTTGTGGAAATTTGATAAATAATGAAAAAAAGAGGCAACATGTTGAACACTAGGTGCCCCAACCACGTGCAGAAATCAGGTATTGCTCCAAGATTTCCCTAATCAAACTGTGAACCAAGTCCCAGCAGCAGTGCACGGGAACTGACATACAAATCCCACAGCCCAATCCTCTCTCACTTTAGATTACAGTAATGCTATTTTCAAGTCAGAAAGCTACACTGCAAATTCTATAAACCCTCTTTCCTTTAAGGAGCAGACAGTTACGGATTAACTGCTCTTGCTGATATTCAATTTTTACAGTCGAGAAACATGCCTGTTGATTTTTTTAATAACCTGGGGAATGTATCAATCTCTTACAACATTTGAGACTTTGGGGACACAGAGGATTCACAGTTTGACAGCATTAGCTGGATGTGTACTTATGAGCACGAACAGGCACAGGCCAGTCCCTGTCTCTGCACGAGGACGTGGCACACAAACTATTCTTCTCTTCTTGCAGCTTTAAGTCAGGGACACAAAGGGGGAGGACTACTCTGCCTTTAATCCACTTTTCATCAATTGATGTATTACAAAGCATTTCCATATCCATCCCTACCCACCACTGAAGTAGCAATTACAGTTTCTGGTAATAAAAACATACTCACGCTGTAATTCTTTTACCATAACATTCACATAATGTATTTTAGAAATGGGCAGTTCTGTATTATCCTGGCATAGGGGAATTCCAACCTTAAAAGAAGTGACATGGCCCAAGCAAGCCTAAAAAGTTGTTTACTTTTAAAGATGACAGTAATCTAGTGATTTAAGTTAAAATTCCAAGAAGTAACAAACTGAATTTAAAAAAACAAAACCTGCTTTATTTTATTTTCTTGTTCTAACAGTAAACATGCCGCTTCTATACAAAGGCATTTGAGAGGCCATAATAAATCAACTATGCACCCTTCCAAAAACTACAAGCTATTTATTAATCCAGCTCTTGCACATTTTGTTTGATTAACTGCAAATGTACACAAGCCAAGGAAGGCAGGAGAGCAGCAAGATGACCCAGGGCAGCGGGGTCAGCCCAGGACAGGTGCCCACACCTGGGCAGTCAGGGTGCACGGCAGAGCTCTGTAAAAGCTCCTGCTCTGCCCCATGGGGTGACTGATGCTCACTGCCAGCCCTGGCTCAGGGGCAGCGGGTGCTGCCCTCCAGAGCAGCCACTGGCAAACCCCAGGATGGGTGCCACAGCCACACTCAGAGCTGGGAGGCAGCTGCAGCTGCAGCACAGACTGTCCCACAGAGATTTCTAACTGCACACGCATGTATGAGTTTGTATAAAACATGATCAGCAGCATCATTCATCGTTAGAATCCCCACAGAAAACAGGCAGGTCCGTGACTCAGCAGGGAAGGAGCTGCTTCCCTCTGAGCAGATTCAGCTGATGCTGGTGGTTTCAGGGAGAAGTGGCCCGAGGAGTCTCACTGGGAGGTGCAGCACACACCAGCCCCAGCTTGCTGCACTCTGCTGCCTGCACACCTCCTGTTCTGCAAGGGAAAACAGAGCAGCACCTCACTCCTGCCCAGCCTTCCCCTTTCCCAAAGCAGCTGCCACTGGCCCTGGTGCACAGGGAGGCTCTTCCTTGCCCAGGGAATCTGGATAAAGCAGAGGGAAAAGGAGTCCTGAGGGACAGTGCAGCCAGCACCTGATGGATCAGCACATACACATGGTCACCACTCACATCATTAATTTATTAATAGTAGCACTTCCTGCAGACAATAACCTCCTCCCCTTGGCCTCACTAACTCCTCCTGGCTGGGCCACCCCTCCCATGTTAGCTCACAGCAAAAACTCCACTTTTCAGTTCTCGCCCGTTCACACGACAACCACTTTGTGAGGACAATAATTTCGAGTCAGGAGTCTGGATGCAGCCACCACATCCCTGCACACATCAAACTGAGCAGCGAGATGAAATCTGAACCGAATCACCAGGAATAGAACAGGCCATTCATGTCACCTGCTGACGCTGGTGTGCCCTGCTGCTCCTGGTGACAATGCCAGCAGCTGCCCCTGCACCCACAGCTGCCTGCTCGCAGGGAACCTCAGGCCCAAAACACAGCATTTCCATGCTTGGATTCAGCCTGGCCTTTCATTTCATTTATATTTATAATTGCATCCTTCCACGATAATAAAAACTTACACAACTCCTCAGAAAATGCAAGGGATCTATATAATCTATTTCATTAGTTACATACAACTCTAAACCACAGAGAAGGGGATTTTTAATTCCCTCGGCTCTGTCACCATCTGAGACATCAGTGATGACTCTTACATACTAAATACAAAATGTTTTTTCCACACACAGCAAAACGAAACCAGTTTAGGAGGTGCTTTCCTTGACTTAATGGAGATCCCTGCATATGCAGTGCTCAGCAGCACAGAAACACTTACTGATGTGATTAATTCTGGATCGTGACCAATCTCAGGCAAACTAAACAAATATATGCATCTTCAGACACCAAGCAAATGCTCCAAATTAGTCACTGGTATTAAAAAGAAGTAATAAAAACTACATGACTTTTACTTAGGAAAGAAGTGGAAAATATGTTCGAGACAAGTTTTTAATCAGTTATTTGCTTTAGTATGTAGTTATACTTGTTCATTTTGAATCATGATGTGTATGCAGCTAACAATAACCATTTTCCCTCCTACCTCTAAAAGCCATTCCAAAACACCGATAAAGAAAGTTCAAATTTCTGCTCATACACCAAAACCAGAGATATGACATATCTGGAAGACAGTTCCTGAAATTACTTAAGAAAACCTAGCTTTTAGAAAAATGGTGATTAAAGACAGAATGCTCAAAAGTTGTAGAAAACAAACCAAATCCAAAGCAATAACTTTGTCAGTCATAATTTTTTGTCAGAAAAATGAGTGAAAGAAGTTTCAAATACTTGCATTTCTGTTCCACCACTAGCTGTATTTAATTAGAAGAATTGAGCAGAGCTGTGTCTACTTTTCACAACAAAAATCAAATCATTAAAGATTTATTTATTGAATGTATTTGCACATAAATACAGGAGTTCAATAAAACGTTGATAAGCAGCAAACAAGATATCTGCCCAGGGACTTCCTTCCACAGCAAGTGCCTGCACTCCCAAAACATTTTTAACTGCTACGTATCAAAAAGCTGAGAAATACGTAATTACATTATCAGCATCAAGGACTCACAGTCTTTGATTTTTCACTGCCTGAAAGAAGACTCAAAGTCCACTGCAGTTGTGCCTATTTTTGGAGCACGGAAGGGTTCCCATATAAAATTACAGGTGAAGAATACCAGACTTCACTGCAAACCAGAGCGGCCACCCAAGTCGAGAAGGCTGCCCAGGCACTAATACACTCTTTGACACACAGAATCAGCGTTTCTGCCGGGATGTCACTCCCAAGTGCAGTGACAGGACCAAGGCGGAGGTTCACTGCTGCCACCAGGAGAGCCGCGCTGCCCGCCCCGGGGCGAAGGGGGAGAGGGACGGGGAGAGGGAGAGGGAGAGGGAGAGGGAGAGGGAGAGGGAGAGGGAGAGGGAGAGGGAGAGGGACGGGGAGAGGGACGGGGAGAGGGAGAGGGACAGAGACAGGGAGAGGGACAGAGACAGGGAGAGGGACAGGGAGAGGGACAGGGAGAGGGACAGGGAGAGGGACAGAGACAGGGAGAGGGACAGGGAGAGGGACAGGGAGAGGGACAGGGAGAGGAAGAGGGAGAGGGACAGGGACAGGAAGAGGGAGAGGGAGAGGGAGAGGGAGAGGGAGAGGGAGAGGGAGAGGGAGAGGGAGAGGGAGAGGGAGAGGGAGAGGGACAGGGACAGGAAGAGGGAGAGGGAGAGGGACAGGGACAGGGAGAGGGACAGGGACAGGGAGAGGGACAGGGACAGGGACAGGGAGAGGGAGAGGGACAGGGACAGGGACAGGGACAGGGAGAGGGAGAGGGAGAGGGAGAGGGAGAGGGAGAGGGAGAGGGAGAGGGAGAGGGAGAGGGACAGGGAGAGGAAGAGGGACAGGGAGAGGAAGAGGGACAGGGACAGGGAGAGGGAGAGGGAGAGGGAGAGGGAGAGGGAGAGGGAGAGGGAGAGGGAGAGGGAGAGGGAGAGGGAGAGGAGAGAGAGGGACAGGGACAGGGAGAGGGAGAGGGACAGGAAGAGGGAGAGGGACAGGGACAGGGACAGGGACAGGGACAGGGAGAGGGAGAGGGAGGGCGGGCCGGCAGAGCCCTGCAGCGCTGCACACCCCGCACCTGCTCGGTGTGGCCCGGCCGGGCCGCTGCTGTGCCCTCGGCCGGGCCGCCTGCTCCGAGAGCCCGGCACCGCCCGCAGCAGCCCCGGCGGGCGCAGCCAGCCCCGGGCTACTCACATGGAGAGGAAAAGCCGATCTCCGCAGCCGGGCACGGCCACCGCACTGCAGCTCTGCCACCGCAGCGCTACCCGCGGCTCCTGCGGCCCCGGCAGCACGGCCCAGGGGGGCTCCGGCTGCCCCCAGCCCATCCCTGCCCGGGCCGCGGCAGCTGCGCCCGCAGCGCGGAGCCGCGCAGCGCCGAGCGCTCTCCCTTTTTTAGAAGGAAAAAAATCCAATTAACTTCTCTGGAAGCAGGATTGGGCCCGGAGCCCAAAAATGCTCAGGGTTCCCAAGTCCTTACTCACTGCTCGCAGTTGGACTCGCTGGCGCAGGAGGCAGCGGCGCAGCAGGAATGCACAGAGCTGCAGCAGGAGGGTTTGGGAGCCTGGCCCGGCCCTGCTCCTGCAGCCTGTGCTGAGCCCAACCAGGCTCCTGCAGCCTGTGCTGAGCCCAACCAGGCTCCTGCAGCCTGAGCCCAGCCCTGCTCCTGCAGCCTGAGCTGAGCCCAGCCCTGCTCCTGCAGCCTGAGCCCAGCCCTGCTCCTGCAGCCTGTGCTGAGCCCAACCAGGCTCCTGCAGCCTGTGCCCAGCCCTGCTCCTGCAGCCTGTGCTGTGCCTAGCCCTGCTCCTGCAGCCTGTGCCCAGCCCTGCTCCTGCAGCCTGAGCCCAGCCCAGCCCTGCTCCTGCAGCCTGTGCTGAGCCCAACCAGGCTCCTGCAGCCTGAGCTGAGCCCAGCCCTGCTCCTGCAGCCTGTGCTGAGCCCAGCCCTGCTCCTGCAGCCTGAGCCCAGCCCTGCTCCTGCAGCCTGTGCCCAGCCCTGCTCCTGCAGCCTGAGCCCAGCCCTGCTCCTGCAGCCTGAGCTGAGCCCAGCCAGGCTCCTGCAGCCTGAGCCCAGCCCAGCCCTGCTCCTGCAGCCTGAGCCCAGCCCTGCTCCTGCAGCCTGTGCCCAGCCCTGCTCCTGCAGCCTGAGCCCAGCCCTGCTCCTGCAGCCTGAGCTGAGCCCAGCCCTGCTCCTGCAGCCTGTGCCCAGCCCGCTTCCTGCAGCTGAGCCCCAGCCCTGCTCCTGCAGCCTGTGTGAGCCCAGCCCTGCTCCTGCAGCCTGAGCCCAGCCCGCTCCTAGCCTGTGCTGAGCCCAACCAGGCTCCTGCAGCCTGTGCTGAGCCCAACAGGCTCCTGCAGCCTGTGCCCAGCCCTGCTCCTGCAGCCTGTGCCCAGCCCTGCTCCTGCAGCCTGTGCTGTGCCTAGCCCTGCTCCTGCAGCCTGTGCCCAGCCCTGCTCCTGCAGCCTGAGCCCAGCCCTGCTCCTGCAGCCTGTGCTGTGCCTAGCCCTGTTCCTGCAGCCTGAGCCCAGCCCAGCCCTGGTCCTGCAGCCTGAGCCCAGCCCTGCTCCTGCAGCCTGAGCCCAGCCCTGCTCCTGCAGCCTGTGCTGAGCCCAACCAGGCTCCTGCAGCCTGTGCTGAGCCCAACCAGGCTCCTGCAGCCTGTGCCCAGCCCTGCTCCTGCAGCCTGAGCCCAGCCCTGCTCCTGCAGGTGCTGCAGTGAATGCAGCCATGCACAGTACCATTGCTGCCCTCCCCTCTGTCCATCCCCAGGGGAATGCAGATGCCACCAGCTGCCTCCTGAGCAGGCTCTGCAGGCAGACCTGAACCCACAGCCATCCAAGGCAAGACATGCTATTTATACTCCTTTCAACATTTCACTTTTCTCTGCAAATAATACCTGCTCCAAGTTCAAGTCCAAGGCATATTTTGCCTTGCCAGATGATCTGCGACCGTCTCATGACTTATTACACTGTTATCGCTGCTAAGCTGAGCAAACAGGGCTGCTAAGTCTATTAATCTTCTGAAACACAGAGTCTTAAACTGTAGAAACAAAACATCTCACTACAAGATACATAAAATGTGCTATAGAGAGATAAGGGGGGAATTCAGCGCACGCTCTGCTAAGTTTTTTCAGTGCCACTGCAAGCAAGACTGACGCACTTTTGCAAGAGCCGACTCTGGAAGTAACACCAACAAGTTACATAAGGGAAAAGAAATTCCTCTGACAAGAGCAGCCTGCCCCAGGGCGGACAGAGGGACACTTCCCACAGGAGAACCTGGGCACTCTGCAGGCGCTGGAGCTGCCACCTGTACACTCACAAGGGCTGACAGAGGGAGCCCAGCCCAGCCAGGCTGGAAACACCACAGCACTGGACATATTTCAACCTGTCTAGTACTAACTGCTCTTTATTCTGCAGAAATTCACTCCATTCGGCCACTCACAGGCAGCTTGCATATTTATGTACCAAAATATTCTTCTGAGAAAACAAGTATTTGGCCTATTTGCCTAAAGCAAAGGTCCCCATGAGCACACAGGATTCATACATTTTATTTATCACAGTGCTCAGATCAGGGCAGCTGCAGGAGGTAGTGGGGCTGTGGAAGGACAGACAGATCCAAGCTGAGCTGGCCCATTCCCCAGCCTGGGCTAATGCTGGTCGTGCACTTGCCTTATGGGAATTATAATCTGGCTATATAAAACTGCATTTTCCTCAGGCCTGGCTGCCTCAGCTTCCCTGTACAACCTGCAGATCAAACCAAAATGAACTCAAACTGCAGGATTTTGCACCCTTGTGACAGACGTGCTGACACCTAAAACACCGCTGCTGCTCTTGCTGATTTTTACTAACAGCAATTTTACCTCCAAAAATTCCAGCTTAATCAAGCTGAATTGTGAGAACTAGAATTAGATTTTACTGAGGATAGATTATACCTATTGCAAACTTTTTTATTCTTCCCAGCTACTCAAAATAAAGACATTCTGGATAAAAATATTCTTCTATAACAATTACATGCACATAATCTGAAACATGGACCATTTCACAGGGTAGGAGTTGACAGAAAGCAGACATTAAAAAAAATTAATTAATTGTTCTAATGGATAGTGGGATTTCACCCTGAGGTCAGCACACATCAAAGCCAGCCCCCAAAGTGCCCAATGGGCACAGGAAACCTCGGATCTGAAACCTCAGAGTGCTGCTGCCACTCAGGATGAAGAGACTTGAGAGCATCTTCAGAGCAGCAGAACTCCCTGCTGGGTCTGAATGCACACATCAGGGCAAACCAACATTTGTCACTGGCTTTTTTCTCTGACAAAGTACTGCCTAGGACACTCCCCCTGCACAGAGCATCCTCACAGGAACCACACGAAGCCTTCACCTCATAGCCTGGTATATTAACTGTATTTGCTTATCTTAGGATGTACTGAAGTTTCATCACAACTACAACACGGTTTTAACAGTCCCTTCTCTTTCCTTGTTAATTGCTGGGAACTCTCTTTGACACTAATGGAATTGCGACTACACGTATTCACAGCAGAGCAGGCTCCAAATGTCACCAAGGACAGCATTCAAACATATTTACACGTTAATCCTTTTGGTAAATAACTATGGGGTAGCAGGAAAGAAATGTTGTTTACTTTGCTGCATAACTTGGAAAACTAAGCTTACAGTATATAACTGTTCATAAAATTAAACTGAAAAATAATAATCAGAGGCAAACTGCTCTAATGCTTAAGACACCCAAACAGTGGAGACCACCAGTCATGCAAGGGCTGGGCACAACAGGACACACTGAAGTGTAGGAATTCCCAGGGAAGCAATTGAACTCTGCCAGATCCTCCCTCTCCCTCCCCTCCAGACAGGAGCAGTAGCAAGAATTTGTTGATAAACTCATAGTTGCAAAAATCATCCTTGGCATGAACATAAATCGTAAGGAATGGGAACAGAACTTTTCCTGTAGTTTCCCTTAAGGAGCTGGCCTTAGCTAACACTGTTTACAGCATCCCATCGAAAATATGCCGAAGGAAAACACCTAGAAAGCCTTTGAAAGTAACAGAGTCACCACGAGGCCTGTTACAACCCAACAGGCATGACCTCCTCAGTATCAGAATATGATGCCTGCAGATTATCCACCAGTTCCTGAGCAGAAATCACCCAGTGGTTAGGAACCAAGAGGTGCTGAGGCTCATCCAGGCACCCCTGTGTCACCACCACCTCCCCACTGAAGCAGCAGAATAAAACGAGTACTCGAAGGAAATAAAAACAGAGAGGGAAGGCTATGATTTAATCTGAGCTGGTCATCAGATCTTCATCTACAGCACACATGTGAGAACTTTCCTGTGGCCACAGAAACGCTCCTGGACAGAGAGGCTGAAACCATGTGGCTTTTACTGGTCAGCCAAGCCCCGGGCCTCCAATGGCCAGTGCTGTTTGCTGGCACCCACCAGCAGCTCCTGGACACTCCCTGACACTCCAGGCTCCAGCACAGCAGCTCCACGGACAGGCAGCCAGGCAGCAGCTGCTGCAGGGACGCAGTGCACAGCCCTGGGATGGAGAAGCCAGCTCCCTCGGCAGAGCCCTGGCTGCAGAGTGCGTCCCAGAGTGTCCCCAGGGCTGGCAGCAGCTCCGGGGAGCAGGCTGGGGGCAGCTGGGGATAGACCTGCCTCACCCGGAGCACAGGGGCTGCTCTCAGCTCTGGCTCCTGCAGCGCCATCCCAGCCTGCCACCAGTCACCTGCCACCGCGGCAGGGAGCACTTCTTCCTCTTTTATCTGTTTGAATTATCACAACATTGTTCTATGCCAGCGGGCCTGCCCAGGGCCAGTGTCACACGCAGCCAGCCCGAGGGGAGCTGCAACCTCTCCAGCTCTCACCCCAAGCTTCCCCTGCAGCAACAAGTGCCATCGGCTAATTATTCATCATGCAAATAATTTCCTTGTCACTTTGGAATGTGTTGTCATTTCATTAGAACCCTTTGTCCACGGTACTAAAAAAAGACATAACCCAGTTAAGTTATTCACCATCACTATTCATTACTGCATCCCTCTTTCCTCTTACATCCCTTCCCTGAACCTGCTCTCCTGCACTTCATTATCTGTGTCACCCGTGTCCCGCTCCTCCCTTGCTCTGGGGCATATATTCCTCACCTCAAAAAAATCACCAAAAGAAATTATTCTTGCTGAAAGAAACAACCACGTATTTTTCCAAGACAACCATTTTACACAAACATCCCTGCATTTTTCTCTTCCACTATACCGACGCCTTAACAAACGGTCATGCTTGCACCTGCAAACCGAAGTTCTGAGTTCAAGAACTTTCTCTACAAAGAAAACACAAATCTCTGTTTCCCCCGGGGCAGCTCCCGGGGCCAGGCCGGGCGGTGTGTGCAGGGGGCGATGCCGTGAGCGGCACCGCAGAGCCGGCCCGGGACAGGGAACCGCGGGCCGGCCTCGGGACAGCGCCGGGCACCGCCGGGAATCACCGGGAACCGCCGGGAACCGCCGGGAACCGCCGGACACACACCGGGAACCACCGGGAACCGCCGGGAACCACCGGACACACACCGGGAACCACCGGGAATCACCGGGAACCACCGGGAACCACCGGGAACCGCCGGGAATCACCGGGAACCGCCGGGCACACACCGGGAACCACCGGGAACCACCGGACACACACCGGGCACACACCGGGAACCACCGGACACCACCGGACACACACCGAGCACACACCGGGAACCGCCGGGCACACACCGGGAACCACCGGACACACACCGGGAACCACCGGACACCACCGGACACACACCGAGCACACACCGGGAACCGCCGGGCACACACCGGGAACCACCGGAGACCACCGGACACACACCGAGCACCCTCCGGACACCCTCTGGTCAGCCAGCGGACACACATCGTCCCCGGAGCTGGCCCGGCAGCCCGACCCACGGCCGAGGCCCGGCCCGCCGCTCGCCCCGCGGGTGTCCGCGGGTGTCCGGGGGTGTCCGGGGGTGTCCGCGGGTGTCCGCGGGTGTCCGGGGGTGTCCGGGGGTTCCGGCTCCCGGCGCGGACACGGTGCGGAGCCGGGCGCTGCCCAAGGGACGCGCGGGCGGCGGGGCCGCGCCCCGGCCGCTGTCCCCGGCCCCGGCGGAGCACCGTCTCCGTCCCCGGCCCCGGCGGAGCACCGTCTCCGTCCCCGGCCTGCCAAGGCTCCCCCGCTCCCCGGGAGCCGCCCCGGCAGCGCCGCTGCCTCCCGCCGCCGCCGGGCCGGGCCGCGCCGCGCCGCGCACATCACCCGGGCCTGCCGGCGGGCCCTGCCGGCGCGGCCCGCCCCGCTCAGCCGCTCATGCCGACGGTGCCGCCGGCGCGGCGGGCGGAGGCAGCGGCGGCCCGGGCTCCCCGCGCCAGCCCCGGCCCCGCTTCCGCCGCCGCCCCCGCCCCGCCCGGAAGCGCCACCCGGCCCCGGCCCCGCCGGCAGCCCCGGGCCCGCGGGGAGCCCGGCCCGGCCCGGCCCCGGCGCGCTCACCTCGTCCCGGCGCGGCCTCCGCGCTCCGGGCGCGGCGGGAGCGAGGGGCAGGCGCGGAGCGGGGCGGCGGCGCGGCGGGCTGCCCTCCCCCGGGGCCGCCCTCCCTCATCCTCCCCGCGGCGGAGCGGCCGGCGCCTCATGAGTCACCGAGCCCGGGCCCGCACACGTGCCCGGCCCCGCCGCCTGCGGCCGGGGAGGCACGGCACGGTACGGCACGGCACGGCACGGCACGGCACGGCACGGCACGGCACAGCCACGGCACGGCACGGCACGGCACAGCCACGGCACGGCACGGCACGGCACGGCACGGCCACGGCACGGCACGGGCACGGCACGGCACGGCACGGCACGGCACGGCACGGGCACGGGCACGGCACGGCACGGCACGGCACAGCCACGGCACGGCACGGCACGGCACGGCACGGCACGGCACGGCATTGCAGGGCCGGCCTGGGGCGGGCGGCGCCGCAGAGCGCCCGGGGGATCGCTGCAGCCCCCCTAACGCCGCTGCTCAGGACACGATCTGCTTCCATCGCGGGTGGAAGGGCCCTGCTTCCCCCCATCGCACAGAGCGGGTCGTGCCGCGGGTCGGTGCGGGGCTGGCAGCGCTGCCCGCACCCACCGTGAGCAGAGCCGCTCCCGGCCCCGCAGCCCCGGGCCCGGCTCAGGACAGCCGCCGGCTCCCAGCGCAGGGCCGGTCCTGCCGTCTGGGTGACACTGACAGAGGGTGCAGGAAAGGAGACACAATAGTCGGGATTAGCCAGAGGTTTATCAGCGTGTGCCCTGCCAGGACACGCACCTCGGGCCATGTGCGAGGGGCTCATCAAAGCACTGTGCTGCTACCCATAGTTAAGGAAAGACGTAAACAAACTGAAATGAAAGAGACAAGGAAAGAGACAAAGAGTTTATCTCCAGTGTCAGGTAGTGTTAAACATCTTTTAACACAGACACCTAAGCAGAAAGTTACGTTTTGTGAGATTAAGTAATAACAAATAATTCTTCACTTGATTTTTGGAGACAGATTCTGTTACCTGCTCTCGAGATCTAACTCCACCTGCTTCCTTCATGAGGCTTTTTGTTCTATCACACAGCCTGGAGGGGATATAATTAACTTTGCTATTTTGTGCTCCAATCACCCCTGCAGCAGAGCAGGCAGCACTTTGGGAGCAGGATGGGTTTGGTGAGCATCGCTGCTCAGCCTGCCCAGCCTCGGGAGCATCCAGGTGTGCTGCATGCCCGAGGCAGTGCAGGCACCCCGCTGCCTGGGAGAGCTTCCTGGTACCTGCTGCTTGGCTCTGATGGCTTTTTCCTACTAACTGGACACTGTGAGGACAAAGAAGCATTCAGCTTTCTTTCAGAAAAATATCATGTTCTTACATTTGTGTTTCAATGAGGTTTAATCTGGCCAGAACAGAGCCCATGACAACTGGTATGCCATCATGTTTTATGTTTGCCTGTCTGTGGTGCAGTGTCCCTCAGACACCTGCACAGCCCTGATGGGCCCTGCAGTGAACATTGTCCTGGGCCATTTGTGCTCTTCCTGTTCCTGCTCAAGCACAAAGAGCTCCGTGGGCCATTTCCTGCCTGAGAGCCGACAGCACTGCGCCAGGCATTCTCAGAGCTCTTGTTCTGGTCACAGAGCTTCTGTACAAACTCCTCCCTGCCCAAATTCTTCTCAAATAGTGGCACAGGACAGTGTCTTGGTGCTGGGAGGCTGGAGCTGTGTCCTGGGCACCTGTGATGGGCTTTTCTCACTGTATCCCCTAAAGCAAATGCATTCCATTCACACCAGTTTATGCAGCTTACAGGGGATCAAACCCTAGGGCACAAATGTCAGACACACGATCTGTCATAACAAAATGTCCAAGCATGGCAGGGTAAAGAGGAAACTGTAAGGAAATCTCAGATCCAGGGATCCCCCAGGTCATCACCCAGTACCAACAACAATGACCACCTGGGATTCCAACAGACTAATTGTCTTAGAGCAAAGATAAAGAAATATGTCATTGCACAGTCAGCATTGTGTGCCACTCAGCACAGAAGACATAAATCAGTACTCAAGGACGGAGAGAAACATTGTGTGCTGAGAAAGTTTTTGAGAGCTATTTTGTGTTTTAGGGTCCCTCTGTGCTGTTGCAGCTGCAGCAATAAGGAGGAGCTCTGCAGGCCGGGTCAGTGCTGCCCTGGTGCTGTTGAGGTGAGAGCTGAGCTCTGAGGATGGTGCCAAGGTGCTGCCCTTCCCTCTGAGCCCGGCTGGCAGCAGGGCCAGTGGTCACCCGGAGCACGGCACTGACCAGTGTGTCCCAGAGCCTGACACGAGCGTGGCTGTGGCATCCTCTGCTCAGCTGCCCCTCGAGCAGAGCACAAACACTCCTCACTGCAGGCTGCCACCCCGAGGGCTCTGTGCCTGGCCTGACACACTGACAGAAACCACAGTGCAAACCCACCACAGCTCCAAGTATGTGCCATGTCTCCATTTTATCTCCCCAAACAGCTGCAAAGCAGCAGCACTAAACCAACCTCTACTCTGATTGTCCTTCCCTCCTCGAGCCTTTACCAAAGGCAGACACACGAGTTGCTTCAAACCCGACTGAGCACGGCTGCAGCCCCGGAGAAGCCGTTTGCTTCCTGATGCCCTTATTTGTGCAACAGTGGTGAAGCTCAAGTTCCCCAAAAAGGTCTGACAGGAGCTGCAGTGCCGCCGAGGCCCCGCTGCCTTCCGGAGCCGCGGCCGCCGCTCGGCACACGCGGCATCGCCCCCCGCCCGCCGAGCACGCTGCTGCCTGCCCAGTGACCCGGCTGCATTTCTGCAAATGCAGCACACACAGCCATCGCCCCCCGCCCCCCGAGCACGCTGCTGTCTGCCCAGTGACCCGGCTGCATTTCTGCAAATGCAGCACACACAGCCATCGCCCCCCGCCCGCCGAGCACGCTGCTGCCTGCCCCGTGACCCGGCTGCATTTCTGCAAATGCAGCACACACGCTGATGGCTTGGCCCTTTACACCGTTTTTGTACCTTTGTTTTAAAGCCTCCTGCAGCGACTGTGTGATAGTATTTTTGTTGAAAGTAATAAAACGCCTAAAATCTCCCCCAGTCTACAAGCACATAAGTGAGCAAAATTCACAGTGCAATTCCCAGCAAATATTTGCGATACACATTATAGCCCTTGCACTTGCTCAAAGGTGATTTCCTGCCTTCTCTGCAGCCCATGCAGCCCCTCCATCAGTGCCTGGTCGCTGCCCCAGCCCCAAGGAGCAGTGCGGGTGCTCAGCCCAGTGGCTGCTGTGTGCGATCCAACGTGGTGTTTGGTCACAGAAAGTGGCGGGACGTTCGCCAGCAGCAGCGGATTTCACCCTTAGAAGATTAATGTCATTTTAGCCTCCCATGTGCTGAACCAGCAGCCCCCAGAGTGCCAGAGCAGGCTGAGGAGCCGTGCCCCAGGGATGGACAGCCACCCGCAGGAGCAGCGCTCGGCCCCGTGGGGAAGTGCGCCCGAATTGGGGCGCGGCCATGGCGGGGGCGCCTCTGCAGCCCCGTCTGCGCTACCACAGACACCCCAGAGCTCAACAGATGTCAAACCAGCTCACAGGGCTCTTGCGAGCATGTGAAAACCTCTCTCTCAACTTTTCCAGCACAGTTAGCAGCAGAGGTGACGAACAGATGAAGCTGCAGTAAAAGCAGCAGAAAAGGGAAGATGCAGATGCGGCGCCATGGCCCCCCGCGCCGCGTGTCCCCGGGAGCACTCGGGGCTCACTTGGGGTGCAGCTCCACTCCACAGGGGTCCCAGTGCAGCCCCAGCATGTGCCACACAGGGCCTATGGCGGGTCTGACTGCCACTTGCAGTGCTCTTCAGAACTACAGGGTTTTGTTACTTGTGCCTTCCATAAAATCATCTTGCATTTAGCGTTCATTTCCCCAATAAACTATTAAACCCCTCGCTAACTCAGGACAGGGAGACACGTATGCGAAAGCAGAGACGAAAAGCGCCCAGCTCACCACTCACCGTCCGTCCCCACCGCGTGTCCCGCTGCGCTCTGGGGCCGGCCTGGCCCCTCTGGGGGGAATGTCTCGGTCCCACCTGCAGCTCCTGGGGCTCCTGGGGCGCAGCCAGCGCCTCCCCAGTGCTGCAGGGCCAATTGCAGCGTGCGACTGCAGCAAGGCCTGGCGGGGGAAGCGGTGACAATGGCACTTACCAAACCCGCGGGGCCAAGGGGTCCGAGTGAGCCCTCGGGAGCGGAAACCACGGCCGCGGGCTGGGCTCGGCATAGGTGTTTTCTCAAGGCAGCAAAACCGCCTTTCTGCGGGTCAAGAAGGAGGCGGCAGCGGAAGCGCAGTGCAGGCAGGCGTGCCGCTGCCCGGGGAGCTCACCGGGCACAGGACGGGCGCACGGAGCGGCCATGCACCCGCCCGCCGCTGGCCCGGCCGTGCCCGGCGATGGGGCAATGCTGGGGCGGCGCCGGCTCCTTCCTGCTGCCAGCCGCAGATAACGGCTGCAGGCAGCGCCCGGCCCCGCCGCCGGCGACACAGCCCTCGGGCCATTGCTGCTGCGCTTAACACCATCTCCGGCCCTCCGCAGCCTGCCTCCAGCCCTCTGACAAAGCTCTGCTGGCCCAGGGCCGGCTGCAAACGTCCCTCACTCAGCCCAGGGGGAAACACCCCGTCTTCAGTGGCCGTGTCAGCCTTGGGAAAGCCGTGCGGCGGCTCCCAGCTGGCAGCAGCCGTGCAGGGCACGGCCCAGGGCCAGGGCAGTGTGGGCAGCCCAGAGCCCCAGCCCGGGCTCTGCTCGGCCGTGCCAGCTGTGCCCCACAGCTGGAGCAGGAGCGCTCATACCCCCAGGACTGGGGTGGGAGCTGCCTCTCTGGAACGGCCCCGCTCTGCCCGAGCTGGGGGCGTGCTGCAGGTGCAGCTGCAAGTGCAGCACGCAGCTGAGCAGCCTGGGAGCGCTGCCAAGGGATGCTGCAGCCAGCACAGCCATGCACAGGATTTCCTGGCATCTCCTTCTGCTCCTCCAGCGGTGTCCCCCTCTGCTCCTGCCCTGCAGCAGAGCCTGCTGCATTCACCATCCCACCCCTGGATGCAATCCCGTCTGGGTGTTGCAGGAGAGGAGGGAACAGCTGTCCATGAGTCCCTGAGCCTGGCTGGTGGCACGGACCAGGCAGCCCCAGCCTGGCACAGCCCCAGCACTGGCAGCAGAGTGGGGGGAGCCTGTCTCTGTGTCTGCACAGCCTCACTGAGGCTGCTGCAAAACTGCCCCATGGTGAGAAATAAACCCCGAGTCCTGATTTCAATCACTAATAATTAATAAAGTCAATTGCAGAGAGTAAATGATACACTGATTTGATATTACTAGAATTTGGAATAGTCACCTGAGAAATATCCATTCCTATTACAGAATGGATAGGGATACTCTGCACTAGGGCTCTCTTCCCACCCTGAAGCCTTTTCCAAGCAGAGCACAGGCACCCTGGTCCTTTCTCTGGGAGCTCCAGAAGTTTTGCAGCCTGGTCACAGTAAAACCCCCAATGAGGGTGAAAGATGTCCAGAAATTTCACCCAGAGAGGTACAACAGATAAAATTTCCCATGGGTGTCAGCTGTCTGTGCAGAAGCACAACATCCTCAAGGCCTCCCTGGAGAGGGGCCCTGCTCTATCTGAAAGCCCTGGCTGAAATGACAGGTTTTCTACTTTCTCTTCCCCTGGTACAGCTGTGTCACTGCTGGGCCCAGTGCAGCAGCAGCCCCCCTGTTTAATCTGACATGATCACCCCAGCTGCAGCAGGGGCAGGGCCCTCTGCCTTCCTGTGGTGTCAGACATGCAGCAGGGGGAGTCTTCATGCTCTGATGGATGAGTGAGGCTGCTCACTAAATCCTGGTCACAGACACACTTGTTGGCACATTAATGCTCAGAGCATGGTTTGCTCTGTGGCATTGGCTCTGAACTGAGCTAAAATTCGTCATCAGCCCCAGACTGTGTAGGGTGAGCAGTGGTGGTGAGACACACGACAGCACTGCCCAGCTTCTTCCTTTTTTTTTTTTTTTTTTTTTTTCTGTTATTCCTGAAGTGTCCAAAGCCTGAGGTTTTTCTTAGGCTGCAATTACTAAAATAATGAGTTCCTTCAGAAAGGCAGCAGGGCCAGCCCATGTCATGGTGCTGCTGAAGGGGGCTCTGTTCCCAACATTTCAGTAGCTTTAACTCTGTCATTAAAGCTGACAGCGTCTGACCAATCACCCAACTCCATCCTTCTTATTTTTCCAAATTTTGGTCACATCTTTGTTTTGAAAAATCATGACTAAATTTTTTCATGGGTAGGAGCATTTTGTTTTGTTTGCAAATAATGAGGAGCCTCTGGTTAATCTGTAAAAGATTATCTGAATCAGAGGAAGTGTGGGAAACATATGGACAATCTCATCTCTCCCTCATTAGGAGATAAAGAGTCTTTGCTCCTCATTTTCATCCCAGCCTTGGAGATAACAGCTTTGCCTTCCTGCTGGATATCGTGTGAAACAGATCCAGGTTGGAAACAAAAGTCTCTTCCCTGATACAGGACCCAGAAAAGGACCCTCATGTTTTTATACTAAACCCTAGTTGTGTAACCAGGGCAGACCTGTGCCATGGGCATGCTGGCCTGGCTGGAACTGGGCAGGAGTGGGAGCATCTCAGCATCCCTGAGCTCCATCTCACACAGGATGGTCTGCCATAAAGGAGGAGGTTGGCTAAAAATAATAAAACATGCAATTCCCAAAAGTGAAATTCATATGTAAATGCAAAGTGCACCAGGTAGAACAAGAGACACTTCTTAGCTTTGTTTGGCATTTTTTCCCTTTCAAAAGGTAGATCCCAAACAAGTGATGCTACTAAAGGCAAAGGCAATCCTACTGTATTCCTTACCTTTTCCCCTCTTTTTTAAACTAATTGTATCCAGGTATAAAGTAAAAGATAAGTTTTAAGAAGTTTGCAGATTTTCAGGCGTAGGGCTTAATTTAATTTCCTTTTTCAATCCTACATGTTATCATCCCAGTGCCTGGCAAAGAGCTTTGGAGCTGCCCTCCTTCCCTGCCTTTCCCAGCTCCCTGGCTGCCAGGGAATGGCCCATTGCTGCTGCACCTGGGGGCACCTGGGCACATTGCTGCTGCACCTGGGGCACATTGCTGCTGCACCTGGGGGCACCTGGGCACATTGCTGCTGCACCTGGGGCACATTGCTGCTGCACCTGGGCACACCTGGGGCACATTGCTGCTGCACCTGGGGGCACCTGGGCACATTGCTGCTGCACCTGGGGCACATTGCTGCTGCACCTGGGGGCACCTGGGCATATTGCTACTGCACCTGGGGCACATTGCTGCTGCACCTGGGGCACATTGCTGCTGCACCTGGGCACACCTGGGGCACATTGCTGCTGCACCTGGGGGCACCTGGGCACATTGCTGCTGCACCTGGGGCACATTGCTGCTGCACCTGGGCACACCTGGGGCACATTGCTGCTGCACCTGGGGGCACCTGGGCACATTGCTGCTGCACCTGGGGGCACCTGGGCACATTGCTGCTGCAGGTGACACATGAACCCTGCAGTGTCGCTCATTTCTCTGCCACACCTCTGGGGGGGCTGCCCTGGCTCTGGAGCTCGGTGCCTGTGATGCTGAGGCACATTCTGGGTGCTGCCAGCAGCTCTCCAGAGCACAGTGTTCCCATCCCAGCATGGGGTGCAGGGGGCTGGACCCACCTCTCTGCTGCCCCAGCCCTGGCACCATCTCCCAACCCCTGCACAGCACTTTGATCCCATCTCCAAAGCCACTGCAAATCTGACTGCCCAGCTGGGGGGTGTGGGGGACATTGCCTCTCCCCTAAATGACAGAGGCATCAATAGTTCACTGCCGCATTTAGAAACAAAGAAATTCTTCAGGGAAAAAACACAGTCAACCACTTGTTAGTCACTCTCAATATTTAACTCTAGGCATAGCTGCTGCTGAGCAGGAAATGCTGCTCTGGTGAAAACTCTGGAGTTTGACCAAAGTATCCCTCTTGCTTCCAGAGGATTTGTGCACCTGCCACCCAAACCAGCCACATTTAACATGTCCTGCTGTGAGATTGCCAAGGAGTGGGAGCACGAGGCGAGTCTGCCTCCACACAGAGCTCAGCAATTCCAGCCATGGGGATGTTCCTGAGGGACAGCAGCAGTGCACAGCCCCTCACAGTGCCCACCCTGCAGAGCCCAGCCCTGCTGGGCATCCTCACAGAGCACAGGCACTGGCAGGGACAGCAGCCCTCCTGCATGGAGGGACATTAAAAGTACATTTCCAAGTCTGTTTTTGTTTCCATGTGACTGTGGAGGGTTGCTGCTGCTTGGCCTGCACACACTCTGCAATATCACAGTGTGAGGAGCGAGGCACAGGGGCCTCAGTGACCCCCATTTTCAGCCCAGTAGGCAGGAGCTGCTTTGCCATGTTCTAGCAATGAGTGGCCCAGCAGAGCCCAGCTGCAGGAGAGGAAGGACTGAGCCCAGGGGAGCACAGCTCAGGTGGGCAGGATAGCCAAGACCCTCCGAGCCCCTGCCTGGACAAGGCCTTGCCTTTTGTCACTCTGTTGAAGGTTTCCTCCAGCCCTGCAAACACCCCAATCAATCTTTCTGTCTCTTCAGGAAACCACAGTCCCCAATTCCTTCAGAGGACACTGCAGATTCACACGGGTCTGGCTGAGACCTACTTTCAGACACGTCATCTGCTGTGAGACACCCCCCAACAGGCACTGCACAGCACGTGCTTTCCCAGCCTGAGGCATTATCCAGCACAGATAAAGTGTTTTGGGGAGGGGATTGTGCTCACAGCACAGGAGAGGCCACACTGCTCCACTGGAGCATTTCTGTGGCTGGCAACCCTGGGCTGGATGCACCAGCCCCATCCTGCCATGCCCAAAGAAAATAATCAGAATTAGAGGAATTCATGAGCAAGATGACAAGAGGGGTGTTTCTGCCTTGCTCTCACCAAGGCCATGTCAAAAAAAGACAACTTCAGGGTTTTCTTCTGCAATCACACATTGCTCAAGAACTGCAAACAGGATGATGGACCCCCAGGTACCCAAAGCAGGGTGAGGAGCACAGAGCCCTCAGACAGACAGACAGACAGACACCTCACTCTGGCAGCTTCCATGGTCTGCTTTGCTCTGCACAATCCATCCCATTTGCCAGAGCCCTGCTCCAGCAGGGCACAGCCCATGCCACAGACAGAAAACCAGAGCAGTGCTTGCCCAGTACAGACCAGGTGGTGCCATGGGCATACTGGGCTGTAGGGTGACTCCCCCGGGCCAGGTTAATGATCAGCTCATCTGTAAACACCAGCTGGATTCTCTGACTTGGTATTTAAAGTTGGACTCTTTCTAATTAAGTAGTGACTATGGCTGCATGTCATAAAAATCAGATTGCAAGTAACTAATCATTAGGTCATATTTGAATTGTTTGGTTTGGGTTTTTTTAGTGAAAAAGGCATGCTTTGTGTCTTGTGCTTTTGAAGGGGATATAAAGAAAAAGATGAAAGATACTATTAAAGAAGGAGAAAAAAATAAGTAAGAAGGGGCACATCCAGACAGTGAGTCCATTCAACAGATTTACAGTCTGCATGTTACAGGCATGAAGCAGAAACCTGCTTTAAAATAAGATTTGAGGAGCCCAAGGAATCAAAATCAAGCCTGTCATGCTAAGAAATACTGTTGGAAAACTTACAGTCAATGCTATCAGTGCAACAGGCTGAATCACTGTATTCATAGGCAGCAGCTCTGAGAAAAACTGATTTCTCTGGTATAATTCAATATAGGAATAAAGTAGCTAAGAGAAGCCATTTAACTCTGTTTATTTTTATCTTTATCTGCAGTACTGGGTGTACACAGAATGGTCTGAGGAGCACTTTAGGAGGTGAGCAGGTTATTGCTCCTCACACGGGCAGCAGGTCTGGAAAAGCTGCTACCACAAACACAGCAAAAGTCACCCCAAACCCCTTGGAATCCTGTGTGCCACAGAGAGCAGAGGAACTGTTAATGAGAACAGGATAATTGTAATAAACATTAATTCCTCTCTGTTTATTTTGGTACAAGGTCAGTGCTGATGTTGTTTCTTCCCTTGCCAAACACTCTGCCCAAAGGTGTTGCAGGCAGAAGGAAACAGAGACTGAATTTATCTCTGATGGGAACAGGAAAAGTCATTTGGGGATCCTTTGAGGTTACTACAGAAATCCTTCTAGGAAATGACAGAAATCAAAGCAGAGGAGAGAGCATCTGCTCATCAGCCCCAGCTCTGGGCAGGAGGGGGAGGAAGGACGAGCCCTGGTCCTGGGGCAGGCAGGGGTGAGGCTGGGACAGGCACCTGGGGTCAAACCTGAATCCAAACCCTGAATCCAAACCCTGAATCCAAACCCTGAATTCTAAGGGGTTTCATGGAAATCAAGCCATCAAAGCATCCTGGGACACTTCTCTACATGAAGCAAAATGAGCAGCATGAATCACAGCATTTCGTAACAATTGCCCTGAAATGCACAAGAACTAATTAAAAGGAAATAAGAAAAAACACCCTGGAAGACAAAAATAATTTGCTCTGAAAATAATTTGCTCCCAGGTCAGGGAAAGCTCATTTCTCTGTGATAGAACACAGACACAAACCTCAGAGAAGCCAGCATTTCTTAGGGAGGTCGATAGCTAAAGCATTCCCTGCAAAAATATTGGGTTGAAATACAAGGAAACTTGAATATCCCCATACACCATAAAGAAAAACAAACATTAGGGTGATAAAGTACTTCCTCTCCTGTCAGAAATATATTGCTAGATATAAAATCATGGTGGCTGAACCTCATACATGAGGTTTTTAAATTCGGGCCTGTGTAGAAATGTGCTCTAACAGGATGGAGATTGTTTTGCCTGGCTGCTGCTCACCCTGGAGAGCCCCCAGCCATTGTGCTCCTGCAGGAGGAGGATTTCCTCTGGTGAACCTGCCAGGGGAGCACGACCAGGCATCCAGGAGGATGGAAAAGCCCCAAGTGCCAGGAGCTGGTCAGAAACAAAGCAGAGTGAGCAGACAAGGTCCAGCAGGTAATGCCACGTTTGTTCTGGGGCTGATCAGGGGAAAGGAGACACTGGGGCTGCTTAAAGGAAAACAAGCAAGTCCAAATGGCTTTTAAATCTGCCATTCCAAGGCTGGAGGGAATGGTTCAGACATCCTGAGGTGTTTGCCAGACCAGCTGGGGACAGAGGGCTGAGTGTCCCTGGGCTGTGTCCCTGAGCCCAGGCTGCTGCCTTGGCTCACAGCTGCTCCTTGTGCTTCCCTTCACAGGGGATATTTCTCAGCAGTTTCACTTGTAACCAGCTCTCAGGATGAGTTTTTCCACATTTCCTCTCAGTTACTGCTCCCCCTGGCATGCTGCAGCAGCTCCTGCCTGAGCACAGAGCATCCCCCGTGCTGCTGCCCCAGCCCTGAGCACCCAGCACACATTCCCACTGCCAGATAAACCAAACTGGGGCTCTTTCTCTCTCTCCAGTTCCTCCTGATTCCATCTGCCTGTCCCACCACAGCCCAGCAGCTCCTCCCCAGCTCTCTCTCAGCCAGGCTTTCCCAGCAAGAGACACGTGCAGCAGTTCTTTTTCTGCTGTGACTTATTTAGATATAAAAGAGACCTCTGAGAGCTGTCACCTCTTTCTTACCTGTTCAGCTTGCTGTGCACCTGTGTCACGCCAGCACAGGATCCTTGTGCAGGCAGGGATCAGCACCAGGGCTCCTTTTTAACCCTCTGGGCCCCACACCCTGCCTGATGGAGCTCCTGGGGCAGCTGGGACCCATTTCCTGCTCTGGCTGGGCAGGGCTGCCCTTCCCCTGGGCAGTGGGCACTGCCCAGCCCCTCCCAGCACTGCATCCCTGCCCTGGTGGGCAGCAGCTCCTCAGGATTCCCCTGGGGGTTTGGGAAGCTGGGCTGTGCCAGGCTCAGTCCCCACCTTTCCCATCAGAAAGGAGGAGCTGAGCCAGCAGCACTTGGGCTGTGCCTGCCCCTGAGCAGCATTCACCAGACAGAGCAGGTCTCTGGGAAGGGAAAACAATTCCTAAGACCAAGCCCTGGAGCACAGATTTATTCCAAAAGGCAGCAGGCAAGCTGCTGGATTGCTCCATGTATCAAATAATTTAATTATTTCATCTGGACAGTTATTTGTGAGCCCTGTGACTCTTATGTGGCTGTGTCAGGAAGTGAGGCAAGAGTGCAAGAATGAGCACAGCAGCAGCTAAATGTTCCACTTCACTTATGTGGGTCACAATCTCGATGAGACACGGAAAACTGAAAGGAAGATGAGTCCTGCAGCACCTTGCCCTGCCCACAGATCCTGCAGTGCTCTGCCCCCAGGTGTTGGTGTGCCCAGGTCAGGCCCTGCTGGCCCACAGCTGCTTTGAAGAGGCAGGTGAGGCTGTGAATGCTGCCATGGGGGTGCTGCACACCTGGGACCCCTGGGGCTGCTGGTGGCCACACCTCGCTGGGCTGTCCGGGCTGCCCAGAGGGGAAACTTCCTCTGGGCTCCAGGAAAACTATTCTTAACTTAAGTATTTTTAGAAAGTGAAAGCCAAATTGAAACCAAGCAGAAGTCAGCTGCATTGGTATCTTCATTGCTGTCAGCATGAGCAGCTAAAGTCTGAGTTGCCAGTGTGGCAGTGCCAGGGTCAGGACACGCTGCTGGAGCACACGGAGGGTGCCAGCCCATCCCAGGGCCCAGGGCTGGCCAGGCAGGCACCCCTCACTCAGCACAGCCCTGAACCACAGCCCCTCTGCGGGCAGCCCTGCTCTCTGGACATTTTTCCTATAAATCATCATTAAAGAATGCAGAGCAGCACAGGGAACAGGGACACCTGACCCCAGGGCAGCACTGCCTGGGCAAAAAGTGATGGGAACAAAGGCAAACCTGGGAAATCCCCTCTAAATGTCAAGAAAAACATGGTAGGACATTTTACACGCTCCAAGCTGCAGAGGAGCTGAGGATTGGTTGGGTTTGGAATGAGTAAGAAATAGATCTGTGTGTTTTCTCCAGGGTGTGGAGCTGCTTGTGAACTCCCCCCAAATGCAGGTTCCTGCAGCTCACACCTGGAGAGGAGGCTGAAAGCAGAACAAAGCCTTGGCCTGGCTCTGCCTGGGGCAGAGGCTGCTGGGCTGGGGCAGAGCCAGGGCAGCCCCCAGCCCCTGCCCTGCCCTCACCACCCGCCCCAGGAACAGATATTTTTAGGTCGCTTACCGCCACTAAAACATACTTGGACTGTTTTCAGGCTGACTCACAGCTGAATTCCTGTTCTGGAAGCATTTTCTGTCCACACCCAAAATAAGGGAAGACAAAACAAAATGAAACCAAAAAAACCCTGTCTGAATCAGAGCCAAAGGCTGTGTCCAGCCACTGCCTGCAGCCCAAGTGTGGCTCTGCCTGGGGGGAACCTGCACCCACAACCCACTGCCCATCACCTGCACCCACACCTGCACCCACCTTAGCCCAGCTCAGGTGAAACAGGCAGTGCTTTGTAGCTTTATTAATTTAAATTTGTCCATTTGTTCTGCTGAGGAGTAGAAGAATTAAGCAGAGAGGAACATCTATGGGAAGCTTGAACATAGTGGTTTTTATTCTCTTTTTATCACACTTTTAATTGCAAGACCAGCAGCATCGCAGTAAAGGGTGCAATGATCAGGAGCTTCACTTGTTAGTTTAGGGAAATGGAAGTTGTGGAGGCTTTAGAGATTGCCACTAAACCAAAGGTACAAAGCAGGGCTGTCTCAGCAGGGGGAAGGAGCAGAGCCCAGCAGGTCCTGGAGTCCCTCTGAGGTGCCTGGTCTGTGTCAGGAGCTCCCCAGCAGAGCAGAGCTGCTGTGACAGTGGGCACAGCAAAACAAATAATCGAGCATATTAATCCATAAAAACTGTAGTTACACATTGTTTACAGAGAGAAATCAGCTCCTGGCCATCAACACATGGGCATGGGGTGGCACCTGCTGTACAGGTGGCAGTGTACACCTGCAGTGGCACCCCCAGTGCTGGGGGTGGGCTGGACTCCTCGGGCAGGACAGGGGAGAGGCAGCCAGGCAAGAGCAGGGCAGGGACACTCGGTGCTGCTGGGCTGGCAGTGCCTCCTCTTCCAGCAATTCCAGACCCAAGGAGGAAATCACAACTGAGCTTCTGCATGGCTGATTCTGTGCTAAAAATCCCAAAGCCAGGAAGTTCCTTCCAGGTTTCTGTGAAGAGCACAGGGTCAGCTCCCTGGCAGGCACAAAGTGCTGTGCTGTGTGGGACTGGGAGCCAGACCCTGCTTTGATAACACTGTGCAGGGCTGTGCCAACCATGGCACATGGACCAAGGCAGCTGCTGAGGTTCCATGGACACTCCAGAAATCAGCAAATCAAGTACAAGAGCACAGAGGAGTTTTCCCGGTTTTTTAAGCAGTTAATTATTGGGGGGCTGGTGCCACCAGCATGGTGAAGCACATTGCAGGTGATGATACATCAGAAACAGGGCCCAGGAGGAGCTGGGTGAGTCCTGGGGCAGGGCTGCCCACCCCCTGCCCCTGCCCCCTGCCCCTGCCCCTGCCCCCTGCCCACCCTCCCTCAGCAGCCCTGGGCCAGCCCAGCTCCATGAGCTCATTACTCCATCAATCCTTCCCTGCCTGTTTGAAGTCAGGTCAGTCCATGGCACAGTAACTTGTGCTGCTGATCGATCCTGCAGGGATCAGGCAGGGACTGGCTCCTCATTAGCTCCTGGATCATTAGAAGAACTGCTAATGAAGTTTGAACTCCAAGGTCTAAATTCTGCTTCAGGCTATAGATCCCAGGGCACTTACACAGTTCTGTTGAGGACAGGTGACTCCATCCCTGGGAAATGGCTGTGTGAGTGTGCCTGCCTGTCCTGGCGACGTGTGAGGCACATTCTGTCCCATTCCAGGCCCACATTATGACTCACAAAGCAGCAGTCTGAGAGCAGAGTGTTTTCCCTCCAAGAGCTGACTGGATGGCCTTTTGATTGCAGTATTAATGGCCATGGGGTATCCCAGGCCAGAGCAGGGCCCTGCTGGGAGTCAGCAGAGCCTCCCTCCCGGTGTGCTGGAGGCAGCTCGGCAGAAGTCTCAATAAGTTTTCAAGAAGTACATTAAGGTAACAGGTGCATTTAGATGAACACAACAAGCTCATACCTATTCTGCTGTATAAATAAAGTTATCTAAGAAACAATGGCACATTGCTGAATGCTCTCCCTAGGAGAGTTTCCTCCCAGACCTCTCCCAGCACAGGGGCTCCGGTTACTCCTTCACTTCCCTCCTTGTCAGCCTGCCCCAGAGCTGCCTTGTTTTGGCCATCAGCATCTCTCTGAAGTGGTCACCCATCAGGAAATAAAAGACAGGGTTGATGGCACTGTTGAGGAAGGCAAAGGGCCTGGTGATGATGTAGATGGTGGTGATGGTGGCCTGCGTGCAGCCCGGCACGCTCAGGGCCGGGATGCGGGAGGCGATGCGCACGTTGCGCATGACGTGGTACGGAGTGAAGAGCAGAGAGAAGATGCCCATGGTGAGGATCACCAGGCTCAGGGGCTTCTCCAGCGCCAGGGCAGAGCTGAGCTGCTCCCTCCTGCTCCTGAGGAAACGAACCATCTTCACGTAGAAGCAGCACATGGTGAGGAGGGGGATGAGGAAGCCGAAGACGGTCAGGAAGGTGCTGTAGATCAGGTTTGTCACCGGGTCCCCAGAGCTGGCGTAATCAAGACACTTGTAATTATTGGAGGCTGTTAGAGGCTCCAGGAAATGCAGCAGGGGCAGCAGCTCCAGGATCACCCCAATCCATATGGCAATGGACACCAGGACAGCTGTTTTCCTCTTCTGCAGGGCGTGGTCCCTGAAGGGGTGTTTGATCAGCATGTACCGGTCAACGCTGATGGCCGTGAGGAAGAGGATGCTGCTGTACAGGTTGGCATGCAGCAGGAATCTGTTGCTGTGGCACAGGCTGCCCTCGTTTATCCACTGATCTTGGGAGTAGCTGTTCACCAGTATTGGCAGAGTGCACAGAAATAGCAAATCTGATATGGACAAATTGAACAGGTAGATGTTGCCGCTTTTCCATTTTTTCAGGCAGAAAATATAACCAAACACCACAATGGTGTTTCCAATGGCACCTACAATGAACTCAAGGCTGTACATGGTGGAGAGATAATACTTTTCTAGTACTCTGTTGGTCAGAAAGCAGTCACTGCTCTCGTTCACAGCCTGGAAAATCAAAAGGAAAAAAATGAACACCAAACCCAGGCAAAAGATCATTGTGCAGTTATTGTTATATCATTGCTGTAATCAGTGAATGCAGCCTGCAATTTCCTCCCAGCCTACAGGGTAAGTAGATATGTGACCTCAAACAATGTCTCTCAGACACAGGATTGGTACTTGCAGACACTGCTCAGAGTTACAGAGCAAGATGGAAACTGTCCTGAGCAAAGACCCGTGTGAGGCGCCCCAAGTGGGAGCATCACCTGAATGGAGGGTCAGCCACAGCGTGCCAGTGGCCAAAGCCAGGGCAGTGCCAGGGCCAGGAAAGGGAAACCAGCCCCTGGGTGCCCTGTCAGCACCTCGTGGAGTCATCTGCCCATTAGCCAATGCTGTCCCGTGGGTCCTCCCTCATCTCTGCCAGAGGTTTGCTGACGAGGCTGCTCAGGGACGGCAGCGCTGCTCAGAGCTCGCTAGGGAGCCAGGAGAGGTGTTTGTTAAATTAACAATTAATCGACACTTTGTGTGCTGTGCTGGTAACTGGGGAGCAGAATTGCACAGAGGATGGAGCACATCTCCTGTGCCTTCTGCCACAGCTTTCTTCAAAGCTGCATCACTCATGATCTTGCTTGCTTTCTAAAGGCTGGTTGCAAAAACGCTTTCAGCCACAGTCAAGGAAACAGAGCAGGATCTCAGTGATCCAAGTGTTTACTCCTCTCCCTCCTCTGCTCAGACACCTGCCCCTGCAGAAGGACACAGCTTTTGGTGAGAGCCTTGGATAAAGTGCCAGCAAACAACCAGAAAGCTGGGAAAACCAATGCCAGAAACTGGGATATAGATCAAAACTGGAGTCAAGCTAAGGTTAAGCATTTCCAAAGGTGTTTTGGTGTCAAGAACTTGTTCACAGGTCTCTGTCCTCAAAGCATTGTATTTCATTTCGAAAGGAGATAATGAAGCAGAACAAAAATTTCCCAAAGCTATTTCCATCAAGTCTCTAGACTTACTCTGTGCCCCCCAGGAAACACAAATGCTACAGAGAGAGCTCGCTCTGCTCAGAGCTCACCTGCTGCACCTGCCGAGCCCTGTCTGCTCAGCTCTTGAGGTGGAACTCCACACCTTAGTGAGATCCTAAATCTAGAAAGCACATCACTGCCATTAGCACTTGAAACAGCAGCAATAATTCAGAGTTGTCACGGACAGATACATGAATTTAGCAGTGAGGAAGAGGCTGACGGACGGCTCTGAAGGTAGGAAGGTAAAGCAGTGAGAGCCCTCAGAGGGGTGGCAGAGGAGCAGGAGGCTCCGAGCCCTTACCATGGCCGGCAGTGGAGCTGCAGGTGCTGGCAGAGCCGGGGATCCCGGGGCAGCCGCGTGTGCGCTGGATTCAATCATTAATGAGGCCGGCGAAGGCGGGATCTGCGGGCTGGGCTGCCCAGATGCACCAGCACTTCCCTCTCACAGAACCCACCGGAAAACAGCCCGGAGATGCACACAGCCCTTCACAGAACACACCGGGAAACAGCCGGGAGATGCACACAGCGCTTCACAGAACACACCGGGAAACAGCCGGGAGATGCACACAGCGCTTCACAGAACACACCGGGAAACAGCCGGGAGATGCACACAGCGCTTCACAGAACACACCGGGACACACACGGGACATGCACACAGCGCTTCACAGAACACACCGGGAAACAGCCGGGACATGCACACAGTGCTTCACAGAACACACCGGGAAACAGCCGGGAGATGCACACAGCGCTTCACAGAATCCACCGGGACACACACGGGACATGCACACAGCGCTTCACAGAACACACGGGACATGCACACAGCGCTTCACAGAACACACCGGGACACACACGGGACATGCACACAGCGCTTCACAGAACACACCGGGACACACACGGGACATGCACACAGCGCTTCACAGAATCCACCGGGAAACAGCCGGGAGATGCACACAGTGCTTCACAGAACCCACCGGGAGCCGTCGGGCACCGCTGCTCCCAGCCCCGACAGAGCGAGGGAGGGCAGAGCCGTGGGTAGAGCAGCCCTTGGATTTCACACAGCAGCACGTCCAGAGCTCGCTGCTTTGCTCAACATTGCCATTTCAATTATTGGCAAAGAGAGAAACACAACGGATGCTGCTGACACAGAATGGGCAAAGCCCACAGTGACTAATTCCACCCCCTCTGCCATGGGCAGGGACACCTCCACAGGACCAGGCTGCCTCCAGCCCCCATCAACCTGGCCTTGAACATCCTCATCTGCAGGGCACCACAGCTTCCCCGCCTTCCCCCTCCCCTTTATGGTGATGTACTTCACAGTTAGCAAATATTAACCCTATTAATATATATATAAAAAGCTATTGTAGCTTTTCTCTGTGGACAAGGCCAATAAATCAGCTCATATTTAGGCATTACAGAAGCTGATTTAAAATTTCCCCCATGGCTAATAACCAACACTGGCTTCTCATTTACCAGCTTTTAAATATCTTGTTCATTCAAGCAGCTGCTGCTGCACTGAAGGACAAAATAGGGCTGAACAAATGGAGCATTTCTTCCTTCCTGCTGCAGCAACTTCTCAGAAAACTGGTGAGGGAGCAAGTACTGCTCCTTAAAGTCATTTCAGTAGGTTTAGATTGGTGCTTTACAGCTCTGTGACTATTGCACCAGTTGATTGCACCTCTAGGCAGTTTTCTAGCCCTGAGTTATTTTGAGGCTGTGCCAGTCACACGTGCTGGCACTGTGATTCCATCCATGAGACACCCCTGAGCCGGGGTCTCACAGCAGCTCTGTGGCTCTGCAGCTTCTGCTGCCCTGGGCTGTGCCTGCAGCTCCTGCACTGCAGGCTGGAGTCCTGCTGGCCCCTGCTGGGCAAGTTCCACCCCGGGAGGGGCCAGAGGGAGCCCCAAGAGCACAGTGGGGTCACAGGGATGGCAGTGCTGGGGCCTCCCTGAGCCCTCCTGGGAGAAGGGCTGAGCACACCGGGAACAGCTCGGCCAGCACTGCCAACAACACCACAAACACAAACACCTTCTGGGGTTTGGGAGTGGTTTTGGAGGGGTTTTTAGGTTTTTAACCAGTGTAGTACTTCAACAAAATATTAAGGAGGCTTAAGAAATGGGTAATGGGGAAGCCCAGATTGGTGGATAGCTCCAGGGTGATTTGTTTCCTCCTTGACTCCCTTGCCAGCATGAGCCCTGTTCTCTGCATCCACCAGCACTGCACCCTGTGGCAGGGGAGTCAGGGTGGCATCCTTGGAGGGTTGGATCTCTGCACCCAGAGCTGGCTCCGAATGGGAGCCCCACCACAGTGGGGCTGAGCTTTGTCCTTGACTATCAACCACTAAATCCCTCCTCCCCTCAGGGCAAGACTTCTGGAGATGTCCCAAAGCCTTCCCTTGTGGTGGTTTGTCTTGTTTTCTGGTGTGGATAAATGAGTTGCTTACTGCAGCTCCAGCCTCTCCTGCCAGCAGCATCAATAGTGCAGCTTTCAGTGTCTCATTTTGTGCCTCACCAGGCACTTCCAATCCCAAAAGTCTATTTTAGGAACTTAAACAAAAACAAACAGTCCAATCAATCATGAGTCCATATTTAGGTGCTGGTACTTAAAAGCCATTTACCTCTGGTTCCAAGAGAGTCCTATAAAAACACACAGAGCAAAGTTGGCAATTTTTTGACTGGTGTTGTTTTTTAGAACATAATTTTTTCTTCTGCCTTACAGGCACACATTCAGCTCCTGACATGATGGAGGAAACACAAATTTGTGCAGCATGGATGGGGAGGATGGCCCAGGTTTGCTGCAGCTGGGCTGGCACAGGCAGCCCCAGCAGCCCTGAAGGGGCAAGGCCAGCTGAGCCCAGAGCTGCTCCACCAGCAGCACCCCTGTGCTGCAGGGCAGCAGAACCACCAAAACCACACTGGGCACAGCAGGGCAACCTGCTGAGGGGTGAGACGTGGGCATGTCCCCTCCAAAACAAATGCACAAAACACCATCCATCCTCCCTGAGCAGTCTCTCAGGCAAGGCTGTCTTCCTGGAAAGCCCAGCTTGCCTCACCCATTTGCATTTACAGCCCAGAAATGCCCATCCCAGGGAGCATTCTAGTGCACATGACCCTGGAACTGTATAGAAAATCAGACCAAAGGCATTACTGAGCAAAACCCCAAAGCCCAACTTCCTCAGGAGCACTAGGAGCACTGTTAATGAATTCCAAGCGTGGGAGGAATAGAACTGCAGAGGAGCTGCCTCTGCAGCAGGCAGGGGCCAGGCTGCGGGTGGGCACTGGGATGTGCTGGCAGTGCTGAGGGAGACCCCAGCAGTGACTCCCAAAGGCTCTGGGACTGAGCACAGGAGCATCCAGAGGGGAGCAGAGGTGCAAGGGCAGCACTGCTGCCTCCCCAGCCCAGCAGCACCTGCACATCAGCAGGAGCAGAGCTGAGACCTGGGGCTGCAGCAGCCACACTGCCCCTGCTTCCCCAGGAGCAGCACCTGGGAGACAAAGCACACTGCTCTGCAAGCAAAGCAAGTGTAATGCTTCTGTTCAGCTTAATGCAGATGGAAAGCTGCAGTCATCCCGTACACATTCCATCTGAACAGGCCACACACTTGGGGAAAATAACCCAGAATTCTTGAAGATTCAGTACCTTTTATGCAAAAGAAAAGGAGGATACATGAGGTACCTCCCCAGTGTTTGATTTGCTTAAACCAACAGCCAACCCCTGCATTCGGGGCTCAGTCAAAAGTTTGAGGGTTTATATTTAACACACGAAACATTTACACAGAGGTTATTTGTTCCACACAGCCAGCTGAACTATGTTTCTTTTTCAAGCCTATAAAGCTACTAAGCAAATTCTACTTTTAAGAAATCATATGTAAAATCTGATAAGCATTTTTAAGGACAATTAGAACACCCAGTACATGACTTAACAGATAAGAAGAGCACAGACCATGCAGCAGTGTTATCATAAGGCTGGGACCTTCACAGCTTCCTTTTCCCAGTGAGTATCCAGTGCTGGTTTGTTTCACTATTTCCTGCTAGTTCAAGGATTAAAGAAAAGATGTAGGACTAAGATACATGCTTTAGAACCCCCACAACAACACAACAGAAAAACCCCAAACAAACAAAACTTCCAAAACAAACAAACAAAGCTGAAATTTTGCACAATTTTTTAGGCACTGACTGGGTTTCCAGGTGCTCCTCTGGAGCTGTGCAGGGCAGGAGCAGTGGCCCAGCCAAGCCACAGGCAGGTCCTGCAGCCTCCCAGTGCTTCTGTTCACCCCATCACCCAGCAGGGCACTGCTGCCACCTCCCAGAGCCAAAGGGACAGGAAAAAGCAGCCAGAGAGCAGGTCCTGTGTGCCACAGTGACCCGGCCCTTGGGCACACACCCCACTCTGGAGATGCTGTGATGGGAAGAAAGAAGCAGAGAAGACACAAAACCCCAGGCCAGAAGAGGAGCCCCAGGGCAGCTCTGGGTTTGAGGTTTGGATAACAGCACTGGAGGAACAGTGGGTTGGGATGAGGCTGATTTCCTGCCAGAGAAGACGGGAAACACTCCAGCCCCAACACCGTGGAATTTCAGGGGAGATGGCAATTACAGCCAGAGCCCCCACAGATGTGAGGGGTGAGAGCCCAGCAGAGCTCCAGAGCCTGGCACAGGGAGCAGTGAGGGGTTAGCAGAGCTGCAGAGCCTGGCACAGGGAGCAGTGAGAGCCCAGCAGGGCCCGGCAGAGCTCCAGAGCCCGGCAGAGCTCCAGAGCCTGGCACAGGGAGCAGTGAGAGCCCAGCAGGGCCCGGCAGAGCTCCAGAGCCCGGCAGAGCTCCAGAGCCTGGCACAGGGAGCAGTGAGAGCCCAGCAGGGCCCGGCAGAGCTCCAGAGCCCAGCAGGGCCCGGCAGAGCTCCAGAGCCCGGCAGAGCTCCACAGCCCAGCACTGTCGGCAGTGAGTGCCCAGCAGGGCTCGGCAGAGCTCCAGAGCCCGGCAGAGCTCCACAGCCCAGCACTGTCGGCAGTGAGTGCCCAGCAGGGCTCGGCAGAGCTCCAGAGCCCGGCACAGTCGGCAGTGAGAGCCCAGCAGGGCCCAGCAGGGCTCCAGAGCCTGGCACAGGGAGCAGTGAGAGCCCAGCAGGGCCCGGCAGAGCTCCAGAGCCCAGCAGGGCCCGGCAGAGCTCCAGAGCCCAGCAGGGCCCGGCAGAGCTCCAGAGCCCAGCAGGGCCCGGCAGAGCTCCAGAGCCCGGCAGAGCTCCACAGCCCAGCACTGTCGGCAGTGAGAGCCCAGCAGGGCCCGGCAGAGCTCCAGAGCCCGGCAGAGCTCCACAGCCCAGCACTGTCGGCAGTGAGAGCCCAGCAGGGCCCGGCAGAGCTCCAGAGACTGGCACAGGGAGCAGTGAGAGCCCAGCAGGGCCCAGCAGAGCTCCACAGCCCGGCACAGTCGGCAGTGAGAGCCCAGCAGGGCCCGGCAGAGCTCCAGAGCCCGGCAGAGCTCCACAGCCCAGCACTGTCGGCAGTGAGAGCCCAGCAGGGCCCGGCAGAGCTGCACAGCACCAGCGCCCAGCAGAGCCCCCTCACAGCCCCCTCACAGGTTCTCCCTCAGCCAGCCCACGCAGGCGCTGAGCAGGCGGCGGCTCAGGGCCAGCTCCAGCGGCCAGGCCAGGAAGTTGAAGGCGCCGTGGAAGCCGTCCCGGGCGTGGTGGTGCGTGACAGGGACGCCGGCGGCGCGGAGCCGGCCCACGTACATGGCGCCGTCATCCCTCAGCACGTCGTGCTCGCAGGTCAGCACGAAGGCGGCGGGCAGGCGGCGCAGCCGGGCCTCGCCGGCCAGCAGCGGCGACGCCCGCGGGTCCAGCAGGCCGGGGTGGCGCCGGGCCAGCTCCGCGCCGCCCCAGGCCGGGCTGCCGGGCCTGTGCGCCCCCCGCATGGCCTGGGGCAGCCACACGCTCCAGTTGAGGAAGCGCCAGAGCTCGCCGGCCTCGGGCGGGACGTGGCTGTTGGAGGCCATGGCCTCCCTGAGCGCCGGCTCCGGGCTCAGGTACTCGCTCCAGAAGCGCACCATGAGCGAGCGCGACAGGATCGGCTTGCGGGCGTCGTCCCGGTAGGACGGCAGGTCCAGGTCCAGCGCCTGCAGGGCGGGGTAGATCAGAACCTGGGCTTTGAGCTGCGTCTGCACCTCGGGGTCCTCCAGCAGCTGCGGGGAAATCAGAAACCATTGCAGAGCGTCAGCAAACACTCAGCAGAGGCGTCGATGCTCCCACACTGACAGACCAGCCGAGGCAAGGAACCCGGACGTGCATTTTGCAACGTGACCAAAATAAGATTATCGATAAATCTCAATTTTGAAACTCAGTTTCAAAAGAAATCCTGAATCTATAGCCAGGTCATCTAAAACGGCACGCTGTAATAAAAACTGCCAAACATCAAATGTAATTTCATTTTTTTTCTTATATTGAAGGATAATGATTTTTTGGGAAATACGCTCTTTAAAATTTTGGTGCTTCCTGAAGTATTGACAAGATTTTCTATAGCTACAGAAAATTTCTATTCTTATGTCATGAAACCTCCAGGTTTCTGGGTCTCCTTATCATTTCATGTAATTAAGAGCACGTTCATCTGTTTGGTTTTTAACCCTGAGATGTTACAACTCAAGCAATTGCAATTCTGTGCAATTTTAGACATGTAACAAATAAAACGTGATGAACTGGACATTGATATTTCATATATGCCAACCTTTTCCCCTCTTCACTAATAAACTTTCTGTTTTCTCCCTCACCTTCTGCCTTCAGCATCTGCAGCAAATTTGCCGCCATTCCCAGTATTTCATTATGGTCCAAACAACTTCTCAAGAGAGCAACAACACTGTGCTGACTTTATTTAATAAACCTGAAGGAGAAGTGCAAAAGGCCCCAAATCCTACAATCAGACACTGCAACATTTAGTGAGGGTTTTTTGTTTGTTTTCCCTGCTATTTAGACCTTTACGAGTCACATGGTAAAAATTCTCTTTTCAAACATCATACCTAAACTAGCCAATGCGATATTAATGTTAGAGTGGTGAATGCCCCGGCTGGAGGGCACAGAGCCTGTTTTAGGGGGCGGGTGTGGATGGCACTAAAGCTCCTCCACCGCCCTGGGTGCTCGGGCACAGGCTGCTCACAGAGCCCGTGGCCTCCTGCGTGCACAGCCCAGAGCAGCGTGTGAGCAGCCGTGAGCTGAGCCTGTTTCAGTGCTGGAGCAAGCACAAAGCGCTGGCTCAGAGCACGCAGACCGTTTTTACTGTACCTCCTGTGCCACGGCTGCGGCCAGGTTGCCCCCGGCGCTGTCCCCGGCCACGCAGACCCGGGCAGGGTCCACCCCGTACTGGGCCAGGACCTCGCTCTGCAGGAAGAACTTGGTCACCGAGTACACGTCCTCAAACTGCGCGGGGAAACGGTGTGGAGGGGCCAGCCTGTAGCTGGGGGGGCACCAGAAGAGTGTTAGTACCTGCTGGAAACAGGAGAAGGGCTTGCCTGCCTCTCCCTGCTGGGGCAGCTTTATTTCTGTGCCCAGGGAAGTGGGAGCTGTCTGTCCCAGAGGATCTGCTTTATTACCCACCCATCTTCATAAAGACAAAACAGCCCCCAGCCACAGCTCTCCACTGTCACCCTGGCAGCCTCTGTCACAAATGTTTATAAGTCAGCAGGAAAGCACATGACCAAATAAATTGCAGAATCAGATTAATTGAAACAGATTAATTTACTCTAATCCCTTATGCCACCTGGAAAAAGAATATTTCTTACTTGGTTGACACCACGACAGTGTTTAGCTCGTTTGAAATGTGCCGTGCCATGATATCGTAGCCTTGCATGCCTGAAATGAGAGCCCAGGGTGTGTGAGAGAGGACACGCAGACAGAACTGCCTGCTCCTCCTGGCACCAGCTTCCAGCTGGCTCCCCAAACCTCCCCTGCTTTGAACTGTGCCCCACCAGTCCCCTGCCCCTCCCTGTGGCAGCCCTGGACAGGCAGACCCTCCCCCAGCCGCAGTGTGGGGTGCAGCAGAGCTCACCTGCGTCCCCCATGCACCACCCCCCTCCGTGGATGTAGACCATGGCCCTCCTGAGCCCCCCAGGTGCCCTCCTGGGCAGGTACAGGCGGACAGGGACGCTGTTGAACTCCGTCTCTGTCACGGTGACGTTTTCATCGGACGTGGGAGGGACGACCTGGATATCCGTGAACAGCCTCATGACCTCCATGTAGTGCTTGATCCCCAGCGCATCAGCTGCCTCGGACTGAACACAGGACAAGGGGAACTCCTGTAAGTGCAGCCACACTCACTGCCAGATCGAACTCCCAAGGCTCAGATCGAACTCCCAATGCTCAGAGTGAGCCACCGATGCTCTGTACCAATGTGTAGCAGCAGCCAGCACCACAGGCAGAGTGCATCCACGTGCACTGGCAGTCAGCAAACACCCTGTGACAAGCCCACACTGCCACCAGCTGCCCAGCAGGGCCAGAGCCAGCCCAGCCCCAGGGCTGCTGCTTTGTGCCACACTCACACTCGTGCTCAATGTTTGCATGGCTCAGCTCCACAGCCCAGGGTCCAGCTCAGAGACCCAGCAGCACCAGCATGGCCACAGAGAGCCACCCCCAGCTCCAGACCAGGGGACAGCCCAGGGAACACACATAGAGCCACCCACAGCCACCCACAGCTCCAGGCCTGGGGACAGCCCAGGGAACACAGAGAGAGCCACCCACAGCCACCCACAGCTCCAGGCCAGGGGACAGCCCAGGGAACACAGAGAGCCACCCCCAGCTCCTGGCACCAGCCCCACGGCTCCTCCACCACCACCCCCAGCCATGGGACATGACCTCTTCCCAACCCAGCCTCATCACATCACAACCAAAACAGAAATAAAGCCAAGTTCTTACATGGTATCTGAAGGTGGAAATGGATGAAATTCAGAGCAGGTTTGAGTTTTAAAAGACAGAAAATAGCCAAGCCTGGTGCAGAACCTGTTTGAAGTTTGGTTTGCAAGAGATGCTTTATTGTCACCAGGAGGAATGTTAAACCCCACCATGGTGACTGATATCTGCTGCCAGGTGTGACCTTGAGACTTCAGACTGTGATCGTGTGCAGTCATACAGTCTGGCCCTGCCTGGTGCATTTTCTTTCTTCAAATTGTATTCAAATCAACTGTTTAACCATCATCAACATATAGACAGCAACCTGGTCTGGTGGAAGGTGTCCCTGGCCTTGGCAGGAAGGCGGAATGAGATGAAATTAAAGATCTTTTCCAACCCAAACCAGTCTGGGATTCTGGGATTCCATGATACAACCTTTTTCAGGAGCTAGAATAGTGCACAGCTCAGCCCTTGCTGGCAGCCTTTGGCAGTGTTTGTCACCACATTTTTGAGTCACCTCTCTCTGAAGGCTCGGAGTGGGTAATGCCAGGAGGAGCCCTGCCAATCCCAGAGTGTTGGAATTGGGATGGAGATGAGTGGGCAGGCTCTGGCACACTGCAAAAGGAAACACAGGTCCTTGCCATCGGCTCCATGAAAACAAACAAACACACAGACACGTGCCAGAGCTGCCGCTTTAGCCACAACATTGACACAGTTTACATAAACATTTCTCAGTTGTTGCTTTTCCCCCAAGGATTAACATCTTGAGAAAACAAATGTCTCAGTCAAAGTCAGTCCTGCTGTGACTCCAACGAGCTTGTGGAAGCCCTGTGGTGGGAGGAATTCCCTGAGCCCCAGGACTGAGGATTTCCAGTGCTCTCAGAGCTGTGTTCTCCACATCTGGACAATTTACATTGTGCAAAACCACTGGGCTGCTGCCTGTGGTTTCCAGGCCGTTATCAAAAAAAGGAAATGGTGCCCTCATCTGAAAATGCCTCATTGTCCCAGTGTAAGATTATTGGGTGTTTGGAGCACCAGGAAAGCCAGCCCCTTTGGGTTTTGGGATCATGGTGCCTTGGAAAGCATTTCCCCAGTCTGTTCTTCCCTCTGGCACAGAGAAGCACCACAGCAGGGACAGACCCCCAAAAGCTGAGCCTGGCTGTGCCTGCCCTGTGGCTGGGTGGCCATTCAGGATACACTTAGGACAATATAGATACACCTAAATCTAATGTGCACTAGTGCAGCTCCAGGGAGGCTGTGGCTGTGTCCATCCCTGGGGGCTATGGCTCCACAGGAGATGAGGGCCCAGTTACAAAACCCCCACAGCCCTGCTGCTCCCAGGCAGGCAGGACAGCAGCACCATGGGCACACTGCAGCTTCAGGGAAAGCACAGGGTCCTGGCACAGAGGGGACACTCCTGCTGCTGGCAGGGCCGTGCTGAGGTGACAGAGGTGACAGCCAGCCCGAGCAGGCTCCAGCTGTGCCTGGGCAAGGAGCTGCCGTGCCCTCCCTGCTGCAGGCTCCCTCCAGCAGGGTGTAGGAGGGGAAGCAGCGAGGCAGCACACCAGCACTGCAGAGTGCAGCTTCTTCCTTCCTCACCACTGCATCTTCCACCACCTCAACCCCCAAAATCGAAACAGGAGTCCCTGGCATACATCAAAAACTCCTCATCTTCCCTCCTCCTGCAGACTGGACAGCCCTGCAAAGGAACCCCCTGCCAGCAAGGGCTGTCTCACACAGAGATGTTTTGTGTGGTTTTCAGGCCTGTTCTGTCAGTGGATTTCCATGAAACCACAAAAAAATCAACAGAAGGTGAGAGTTGCTGTATCTGCCCTCCCCTGATGCCCAGGGCTGCAGGAGCTGGGTGCACAGGAGCCAGGAGTGACTCAAGCAGCAGGGCTTTATCTCAAGGGCTGGGGAGCCAGAGCAGCCTGTCTGTGCTCGTCCATCCCGGCACCTCCCACACCTCCCTCCTCACCCCAACGCCCTTTTCTCAGGGCTGCAAGGTCAACGCTTTCCTGCATTTCTGTATGTCGTTGTCACAGTCAGCTCAGTGCCTCCTTCCAGCTACTCCTGTCCTTCAGTGAGGGCAGCACCACACCTACATGGCACACCTGCAGCACGGCACACCTGCAGCAATGCACACCTGCAGCACCGGGGCACACCTACAGCAGGGCACACCTGCAGCACCGGGGCACACACCTGCAGCAATGGGGCACACCTGCAGTAATGCACACCTGCAGCACAGCACACCTGCAGCACGGCACACCTGCAGCACCAGGGCACACACCTGCAGCACCAGGGCACACACCTGCAGCACGGCACACCTGCAGCACTGGGGCATACCTGCAGTAATGCACACCTGCAGCAATGGGGCACACCTGCAGCACTGGGGCACACACCTGCACTGCCCTGAGCCCCAGGGCCACGAAGACCCCCCTGCCCCGCCCTCCCTGCCCCCACACCTCACCAGGTGCCCCACGATCCTGAAGGCAGACGAGGTGAGCATGACGACCCAGGGCTGGGCGATGTCCTCGGGGACGGGGCTGTAGATGAAGTAGCCGAGCAGGGCTGTGAGGAGGCACAGGCACAGCAGTCTGGCCCCCATCCTTGCAGCCTGGGCTCTGCTGCTGGGAGCAGCTCCCGGCGCCTCCCAGCAGCCACAAGCCAGCACAGGGCAAAGTTAATCCCGTGTTTTGCTTGGGTCCCGGCCAGGAGGTGATTTCTTGTCGTATCACCCGGGACAGAGGTTACTCTGCTGTGCAGCTTCCAAAAGAACAGGTTTCTCCAGCAGGGCGTGCAGCAGCCCTGCACCCAACCCCAAGCCCAACCCCAAACCAAACCCACTGCCAGCCCTGCACCCAGCCCCAAACCAAACCCCAAACCAAACCCCACTGCCATTCCCTGCACCTAACCCCAAACCAAACCCACTGCCAGCCCTGCACCCAGCCCCAAACCAAACCCCAAACCAAACCCACTGCCAGCCCTGCACCCAGCCCCAAACCAAACCCCAAACCAAACCCACTGCCAGCCCTGCACCCAGCCCCAAACCAAACCTCAAACCAAACCCCACTGCCATTCCCTGCACCAAACCCCAAACCAAACCCCAAACCAAACCCCACTGCCAGTCCCTGCACCCAACCCCAAACCAAACCCCAAACCAAACCCCACTGCCAGTCCCCACATCCTCTCTGGGGCTGAGGTAAACCATAGGTAAAGAAGGCCCATTTCAGGTGGCATGGGAAGATAAGGCACCCCAAGGGGTGGGGGATGCAGGACCATGCCCTCTCCTGCCCTGTCCCTGCCCAGGAGCCACGGGAGCTCCCAGGACAGGGTGAGGCCACGCCTGCAGCCAGCACAGCACTGGTGGCTTTGGCTGCACTTAAGGAAGGTTTCCCCTCTCCTTCCACACTGTCTGCAGATGGAGCGTGGCTGTGCAGGGCTCTGCTCCTGCCCTGAGGCCACCCTTGCCTTAGGCAGGAGCTCACAGTGCTTAACCTTAAAGACCAAGGTCTCATCTGATGCTAGAGCCACTCCCCTGCCCTCCAGTGAACCACCCCAGCAAGCACCCTGAACCCACAGCCCTCCCAGATAAAGGAAACCATAAACTGATTTACCCAAAGGAACAGTACAGCATCTGCTGCAACCTGGAAATGCCCACGTGCCAATTTTGGCAGAGCCCTTTCAGTCAAAGGAACCAGCTGGGACAGCACAGGACCCCTCTCAGTCAGGGGATGAGGTGCCAAATGAAACATGTGCATGTTAAAATCCAGATCAATCCCACACAGTACCCTTTGTGCCCCACCCAGCACCAGACCCTGCAGTGCCCACACTTTCCAGAGCCTGCAGCAGCACCCACCACTGCTGGTTTGCTGTGCATCACCTGCTCCCCACCACTCACAGCTTTCTAAAGCAAACAAACATTTGGTTTACTCTTTTTCCTCCTTATTTATTTTGTTAAATAAGGTTGGATGGAGCTTGGTGCACCTGCTCTAGTGGAAGGTGTCCCTGCCCATGCACGAGTGGAATGAGAGGATTTTAAGACACAACTATTCTGTGCTTACATAAGGAAGGACCCTCATCTTGCTGCCTTTCCTGCAGCATGCCTTGCTCTGGGTTTTCATGTAGTCCAAGCTACTGATACTTCAGAATAAAAAATGAATGCAAAGTTGAGCAGCCTAAAGCCAGGGTTAAAGCTGCAAAAGGGAGAAGAGCAGGCAGCATGTCAGCCTGCGGAGGGGCAGCATTCCCTGAGCCCCATAGCCCAGAGAACAGAGCTGGGACTGCTGGCACTGCACCCTGCTCAGCCACGGGAGGGAGAGAGGCATGGACTCAACCAGGCACTCATCTCCACCTGGGTAGCTCAGCCCAGCACAAAATAAGTGTTACAATATCAGACTGACTCTTCACACTGTGGTTTGGAAAGGAGAGATGAGTGAGTTTTTAACCTTACACCTCGTTTGTAGCAGCAATCCAGGCTTACATCAGTGCATGACAGCAGCCCTCCTTCAGCCCCAGCACCCCACTGCATTTCCACTCACTCACAGCACTACCAGCCCTCGCTCTGCCTGTCACTCACAGACTTGTTCAGGTGAAACCCCCCAGACCATCGAGTCCAGCACCCCTGGCACTGCCCAGGCCTGCCTGACCCATGTCCCCAAGTGCCACATCCAGTGCCAAACTGCCCAGGGGTGGGGCTGCAGCCCTGCCACTGCAGGGTGGATATTATTGTGTGGATATTATCTCCCAACGGGCAACCCAAGCCTGCCCTGAGGTCCAGGTGTCCTGCACTGCCTGGGCACGTCCCTGCTGTGCCCTGGCTGAACCAGGGCTGCTCCTGGCACTGCTGGCACCTCTGGCTGCCAGGGTGGCCCTGCTGTCACAGACACCGTGTGTGCCATGGGGACAGCAGTGTTTGTACATCCACGCTGACAAGGGTCACATCTTCCTGGGGCATGGAGTGACAGCTGCCCAAAACAGCACCCAGGGCTGGCAGGGCCCTGCCTGGGCAGTGTCACCCCGTGGGGGATGGGCTCAGCCACAGCCCCACTGCTGGGGACAGAGGGGACAGGCTGGGGACACAGGGGACAGGCTGGGGACAGGCTGGGGACAGGCTGGGGACAGGGGACAGAGAGGACAGGCTGGGGACAGGCTGGGGACAGGCTGGGGACAGGCTGGGGACAGGGGACAGAGAGGACAGGCTGGGGACAGGCTGGGGACAGAGGGGACAGGCTGGGGACAGGCTGGGGACAGGCTGGGGACACAGGGGACAGGCTGGGGACAGCCAGCCCCTGGTGCCCAATCCCCCTGCAGGGCTGTGGGGTGAGGGATGGGCAGGGGGTGTTGAGGGGCGGTGGGGCAGTGACAGGAGGAGGGGACAGATGTCGCAGCCTTGCCCGGGGTGGCAGCACTCAGCTGCCACGGGCGCTCTGCAGAGGCGGCACTGGTGCAGCTGTAGGGAAGGAAGGCAGAGCCACCGGGAGGCAGTGCAGCCCTGCAGAAGCGCTCCTGCAGCCCGGCAGGAGCAGGGCAGCAGCGCTGGCAGGGCTGGGACACTCACCTGGACACGCCAGGAGGGGACAGGGAACAGGGACAGCACCGGGGCCACGGGATGCTGCCCCCGTTCGCCTTCAGAGCATTCAGCTGTAACCTTGGGTAAAAGCAAAAACGACTGATCTGCCCTTTGATGGACACCCACTGACCAGTCAGAGCAGCACAGCGCTGAAAATCCCCCTCGAGCCCAGGAACAGCTTCTGGGCTGATATTCAGAAGCCAGTGCTAGATTTTGTACTACTTCACTGAACTTATTTCCACTTTACTTCTTCATTCTTCTGTATTTTTTAATGCGGCTCACAGGACTGAAAACTGGCCTGTTTCTATGGAATGAAGAGATGGCATTCGCAAGAAATTTTATACAAGAGAATTTGAGTACTGTTTTTTCATCTGTTGCTTGTTACCAAATTGCAAGTTGTATAAATGGAAACAAATGTCTTATTTGACAACACATTCATACCCTGAACTGAAAAAAAAGCAATTATCTGAAACTTTAGTAAGCAGAAGTATAGAAATATATGCAGTATTTCTGAACACAAGACAAAGAAGCAGCTCCAGAAATGCATTGTGTTCAGGAGGGCTTTAAAGTAGCCAATAAAACTTCTTCCAACTCTGTCTAAGAACATTAATATCAGGAGAAATGACAGGGGTTTCCAAATAAGTCAGTGCTTTGCTTTGATGCTTTCAAATTGAAATCCTGTTTTCAAACATGCAACTCTTTACTGTTTGGCAGGAAGGCAGCAGCACTTTTGCTTTTCACTCTGTCTGTTCCAAGTGAAGCAACAGGCTCAGAGCTCTCCCTGGGCGTGCAAGAGATCTCCCTGTGAACCTGCAGAGCAGCTCAGAAACCCCTCAGAGCACACAGAACCAAGATTTGCACTCCAAACAGTCTCCAATGATTTTTCTCTTCTACATTAGAGTTTGTGGTTCAAAGTAATTTAAGAAACCTGAATTTATAACAAGGATTTCATCCAGCTCACACCTCCCACTGCCTGCTTCTCTATGTCTACACAGTTCTCATGCAGTTTCCCATTTTTATGAAAATAAGCCAAATTCCTGAGCTCTGGATCCAGCAGCAGCTGGCTGGAGTTAGATTTGCCATCCTGGGGGAACAGATAAGGCAGAGAAGGAACCTGAGGGACACCCAGCAGGAATCTTACACATAGTTAAAGCAGTGAAACAGTACAAGGCTCTCCCTTGCATAAGCAGGTCCTGCTGCACAAAACAAAGACCCAACTCCTGCCCAGACCTCATTTCCACCGTTTTTAATTTCATTTTGTGAGCAGAAAATCTTGACTTTCTTAATTTGTTCCTTTTGTGAGAAGGAGAGGGAAAGGAAACAACCAGGAATAATTCTCACCAGCTGCTGGAAACACCAACACAAACGACCCCAGAGACATTTCCTCATGCAAGAGGAGGTTGGGCCAAGGTGCCACAGACACTGTGTATTTGTGAGAGAAAGGTTAAATTAAACCTGGTTGTGCTCCCAGGTACCCACCCCTGGGGCCATGCCTGCAGCAGTGCCAGGAGGGTGGGATTAAACTGGTCCTGCTCCCACTGGAAAGGTGGGTGAGCTGGTATCATTATATATATAATATAATATAAATCACCTCACTGATCTCTGTGAGTCTCGGTGCCCTGCAGGGTCCCAGCTCCCACCCCATCTGTGCAGCACCCAGGGGCAGCCCTGCCACGGGGGGTCCCAGGCACTGGGGGCCCCTGGGCTGGGGCTGGTTCAGCTCTGTGCTGCCCCACTGCCAAACTGCACCCAGAGGCAGCAGGGCTCCAGCTGAGCCACTGCCCAGTGCAGCTCAGGGTGCAGAGCACTCAGACCTGAGGCTCCACCACAGACCAGAGTGAAGGGCTGGCCCTCAGTAAATGCGTGTCTGAAGGCAGCCCCACTCCAGCATTCTAGTTTTCACTCTCAATGTGTAACAAAACCACTCATTTGGCAAAAATGAAACACAAAACTGAAAACTTGAACTCCCAATACCCTCATTTGGGGACACATTTTCTCCCTCTGCTTCTGTTTCTCACACCCATTCTCAGCCAGACCCAGACATCCTGAGCCAAGGCTCTCCCAGCATCAGGCTGGGCTGGGGAGCACTGGGAATGTCAGGGGATCACAGCTCTGAACGAGCTGCAGCCAGCAGAGAGCTGCAGAGCCAAGCAGCTGCCACCCACCCTGGGACAAGGGAGCACAAACACCAGGGAGCAGAGAGAGCTCTGAGCAGCTCCTCAGGAGGCTGAGCATCCCTGCTCACAGCAGATACCCCTGGGCTTCCCCAGACCCCCCCGGCTGCCACAGCTGAGCCAACAACCCCTCCTGGGTTTACATCTCACCATGCAAGGTCTGAGAACGAGGGGTCAAGCCAGGACCACAAACAGCATCTCCATCCTTCAACCCACCAAAGCTGCACAAAACCAGAAGGAAATAGAGCAGGAAATATTTGGCTGATGTTAAAATTGAAACTGTTTAAAAGCAAAGCAGAAAATCCATGACTTCAGGAGATGCACTGAGGGGCAGAGTCCTGCCCACATCTCTCCCCACCAGGAGCAGGGGAGCAGCACAGCTCTGCATCAGTTCTGATAATTTTTGTGAGGCCAAACCCTGTGTGTCCATTCTGAGAAGTCACAGAGAGGACAGGGTGCACTGAGCAATGTCAAACACTTCTAATACACCAGGACATGAATTTACTGCAGCTGCTTGTTGCATTTATTAGCTGCAGGTTCATTACAGAGAGCTCATTAAGCTGAAAAGCACCTGCAGTGCCCAGTGGGTTGCAGAGCTGCTGCAGGATCCTGCTCACTCTCCAGCTGAACACTCAATTCCCAGGCTGCAGCTGATATTTCTGCCCCAGAGGAGGCTGTGACAGGTGGGGATCAGCCTCTTCTCCAGGCAATAAGTGACAGGACAGGGGAAACGGCTCCAGCTGCCCTGAGCAGGTCCAGTGAAGAAACTCTCCCTGATGTCCAACCTGGGTGGGTTTTAAACACTGGCAGGGGAGGTGGGGGAGTCTCCATCCCTGGAGGTGTTCAGGGAAAGACTGGACATGGCACTGGGTGGGTGACAAGGGGGGATTGCTCAAAGGTTGCACTTTATGATCTTAGAGTTATTTTTCAGCCCCAGTGGTTCTAAAGCAGTGGATTTGCAATGAAACAAGCAAGGCCCTGAGGCTCCTCACTGCTGCAGCTCAGGTTTCCCCATTTTGCAGAGCAAGTCCCAGTGCTCCCACTGGGTGATTTGAAGTGAAAACCATCTACAATTACAACTCACAAAACCTTTAAAAAAACCCATTTCTGTCTTTAATAATAATAGTGCAAGCTAAGCAAATAGCTCTCAAACCACTTCTCCAAATACTAAATCAGCTCCAAGACCGTGTTTTGCCTGGGGGAAGGTGAAGGCAGGAGTGGAAAGGGACTGCTGGCTTTGCACAGCCCCAGGGACAAAGGCCAGCCTGCCTGCAGACCCCCTGGCAATTCCCCCTCGTGGCCCCATCCCTCACAGAAACCCTCTGGAAAGTGCATCCCATCATTTTCTGATGTGGAAAACCACTGAAAAGCTGCGAGAGAATGCACAGCCTTTGCTCATAACCAACAAGGAAAACAATTAGAATATTAACCAGACTTAATTAGAATATTAAGAGATGAGTCCTGCCCCGAGTGTGTCCCTTGGCTTCAGCAGCTCCCCACAGGCAGGGGAAGTGTCACAGCCACAGCCCTGGGGCAGGAGCAGCTGCACCCTTGGCAGAGGCAGAGCTGCCAGCTTTGTCTCCAGCAGCACTGAATTTAAACTGGAGCAGTCCTGAGTGACACAGGTGGCACCCTAAATTCCAGAGTAAAGCTACCTTTGCCTGCAGTTTTGCTACCTCTAATAAAACACAATTTTTTTTTCAACGAAAAGGATTATTTTACAATTAAAAAATGCATTGCAGAAGATTTGGCTTCTACAAAACAGAAAATCAACTTCAGGAGGAGGTTGACTTCAAGCCACAAAGAGGCAAATATAAAATTATCAATGTCTGTATTTGAGTGGAAACTCTGAGTTCCTGAGAAATGTCATTCCTGCTGTAATCCTGCTCCAAGCAGGAACTTTCACTGTCAGCCCTGCTGTAATCCTGCCACAACCAGAAACTTTTATGGTTTTTCCATGGACTGCATTCTTTCTGGCCAGAAACAAATTCTGTCCTTAGCTCCCAGAGGCAGTTTCTCCCCGAGGTGTTCACAAGGCAGAGCTGACACTCCTGGAGCAGCCTGAGGTGGCTGAATTGCCCATCCCAGTGTCCAGGAGGGGAGCTGGCCCTGGCAGGGACTGGGGCAGGGAATGAGCCCATGACTCAGACATGTTACTCAGGCTCTCAATGTCTTGGTCTTGAAATAAAAGAATTTTAAAAGCTACACCTGGAAATGTATCACAGCCTCCTAACAACACCTATGAACAATTCAAACACAACTTGAAAAGGCAACAACATCCATCCTCCTTCCAGCCCCTCCCAGCAGCTCAGGAAGGAAAAACTCCCTGGATATTCTGGGTTTCAGTTCACAGGGCCCAGGAGATGCCCATGCCAAGGGCACCTGATGCTCACCGGCACCCCCAGGATGCTGCACACCTGGCAGTGACCACAGGAAGGAGCAGCAGCAGGAAAACTCCCAGGAAACTGCAAAGAAAAGCCAGGATAGCATTTGAGATCCCAGGGGGCAGAGAGGAAGAATCATCAACGAGTCAAAGTGCCCAGTGCAATGGTTCAACAACTGTGGGAGTGTGTCACATTCCTGGGCTCCCTGCTGGCTTCCATGCAGTGCTCTGGTTTTAACACAGAATTACAGCTCATAATACTGGTGAACAGAAAAATAGCAAAGAACAGTGTGTACATCCAGAAGGACAGGGAAAATCTCCACATCCCAAAGAAACCAGGCCAGAAAGGAAAGGAGGGCTCAACATCCCCTCTGCAATGGAGGGAAAATCCCCTCTCAATGAAGGGAAACATCCCCTCTGCAGCACCAGAGCTGCTGACCACAGCCAGAGGAAGAGACTTTGGTGAAGTTTTGGCAAACCCCTCTCAGCTGTGTGTCCCATTTTCAGCCCCACACAAGGTCAGAACCTGGCACATTCTGGCAACTCCCAGGTCCAGGGAAGGTGTTCCTGCTTGGTTTCAGGTTTTTCACTCCTGCACTCCTGCTGCTGAAAGCACATTTCCCTGAGGTGACTGCTGCTCTCTCAGCCATATAGATAAATTCGATTGTCTTTTTAATACAAGGAATAAAATTATAAAATCTGTTGCACACACTCCCGCTGCTGTGCTGGTTTTGGCTGAGGCTTAAACCACAGCAGTTGCTTATCTCAATATCAGGATAAACAAATCACACTGGCTCAGAACTGCACTGCAGGACCTGCAGGAAAGGTTCTGGCCCCAAATTTGTTTTGCTCTGCTTATTACAGACATGTGCCACTAATATCAGTGCTTCTCATGCTTCCAAAAATCATTTCTGCATACAACATGGGAGGGTTCTGTCCCTGAGAGCTGCTGCCCACCATAAATTTTGGTGCCATCACAATGACCTGGTTCTATTTCAGGCTCACTGGGGTTGAGCCACGTGCAGCTGTGGGAACTCTTGTAAGAAACCTGCACCCTCCCAGCCAGGAGGAGCCAGGGGAGCAGAGCTGTGAGACAGGGCTACAGGAGCTCTGAGAGGCTCCTCCAGCTGAGCAGTGCTGATGGCATTTGCTGGATATGTTTAGTCTCATTTATACCCTCAAATATATCCAGACACATGCAGCCTCTCGAGCCAGCAAGCACTCACATAAACATCTGAACTGGGGAAAAAATAATGGAGTGCTGGCAGAAAGTGAGCCAAATGTGTTTGTCAGAGGCACTTGGATTTCCAAAACCCAGCCCTCTTCAGCCAACTCAGGCTTTGGAAATCAGTGGGAGTTTACCCATGTCATCACTGGATCAGAATTTGGCCCCTCATCCCTGATTACCACGACCTAGAAATTAAATCCAGCTCCTACACAACCAACCAGGTATTTTCTACACGTAGTCACAAGAGAGAACTTGCCAGCAGGAGCAGAGTGAGCCCTGTGGCACTGTCAGCTGGGTTTAACTGGAACCAGTATTGCCAGGGGAAAGGGAAAAGCCAGCAGGATGACACCTATACAGGAATGCCAGGTAGATCAGGGGCTCAGCACAGGGGAGTGCCAGATGTTCCACAACACAGCAAACTCAAGGTCTGTGTTTGGACATAACTCTGCAAAGATCTGCTCTCAGAAGGTTTGAGCCACGTGGCCTCTCTGCCAGATGTTTCTTGTTCTTGCAGCACCAGAGATGGATGGAGGGGACAGAGTGCAGAGCAGCCCCCTGGAACCTGCCTGGCCCAGCCTGAGCCTGGAATGGCCTGAGCCAGAGCCTGAGCCCAGAGCCTGAGCCTGGCACAGCCTGAGCCTGGCACAGCCTGAACCCAGAGCCTGAGCCAGAGCCTGGAACAGCCTGAGCCTGGAATGGCCTGAGCCAGAGCCCAGAACAGCCTGAGCCTGGAATGGCCTGAGCCAGAGCCTGAGCCAGAGCCTGGAACAGCCTGAACCTGGAATGGCCTGAGCCAGAGCCTGGCACAGCCTGAGCCAGAGCCTGAGCCCACAGCCTGAACCTAGAACAGCCTAAGCCTGGCCCAGCCTGAGCCTGGACTGTCCCGAGTCAGAGCCTGGCCCAGCCTGGCAGCTGTGGATCTCCCATTCCCAGTGCTCCACTGACATTTCCCCTGCCTGGAAGGCAGCACCAGTAGCCCAGTGGTGCTCCTGGCCAGGCCCTGGTGGGATGTGCAGACATTCAGCCCCAGCAGCACACACAGACAGACACAGCAAAGCAGCTGCAGGGAGCCCCTGTCCTCCCAGGGCTGTCTGAGCATGGACCCTGCCAAGGGCTGGGGGCTGCAGCAGCTCCCAAAGTCCCTGATCCCCCACCCTGTCCCTGATCCCACCCTGGGGCCCAGGCTGCAGCAATTGCAGCTCCCAGTGGGAATCTCACAGATTCTTGGTGCTGCTCTGGGGCTGACACAAGGATTAAACTGGAATAAAATGTGATTTCCATCGTGCCATCACATGGTCAGGAGCTGCCAGGTCTGCCCAACACACAGGATGTTAATCTCTGGCTGTAACTCCTTTCTGGGGAAGTCACTTTGGACCTCCCATCATCAGCAAAACCAGAACAAAGCCAAAGGCTCTCTGCTAAACTCACAGGAGATAAAGCAAACACAGGCCAAGACCATGTGAATTTACAGCTAAGTACTCCCAGGCAGTGACTCTGGCCTGGGCTAATTTCAACATTGAAAATGTTTTTCCAGGAAGGACTCAGAAATGAGCTGAGTTTTCTAGAAAAGGAAAGAGAAGCCAAGCTGTCCCTTTTCATTCTTACAGTGAAAAGGAATTCTGAAAGTCCTTTTCTAGGAAAGAAAAGACTACACTGAGTTCAAAGGCTGGAAACCCAACAGTTTTGCTCCCTTGCCCAGCTGCCCTGGGGGCACAGGCTGTGCCTGCAGAAGAGGAAAGGTCAGAATTGCCTGGGGGCTGCTGCCATGCAATGCTCCCCTCCCTGCCCCGAGCACAGCACAGGGAGAGGAGGAGGAGGAGGGGGAGGAAGAGCCACCCACTGACCCCTTCCACAGGCAACCAGTGCCTGGTGCTCTGCTCTGAACAAAGCAAGAAACGTGCACCATGTCTGCAAATTCAGATGGAACTCTTCTGTCATAAGCACAACATTTACTGCAAATAAATCCAGTGTTTAGAGTTGTTTTCCAAGTGCTTTGCACAAAAACAAGGCTTTATTAGCATGCTGGCAGAGGTTTAAAAACTGTTTAATTGCACAAGTCCCCACTGGCTCAGGGCTGGCAGGGACAATCCAGCAGGACAAACCAGCTGGACTTGGATCCAGAGCAGCTCCTGGCCACAGGGCTCAGCTCCAGCCAGGTGACAGCACCTGGCAGGCTGAGCTGCCCTGGGAAATCACTTCTGCACACCTACTGACAGGGACTTCAGCCCTGAGACAGCACTGAGGAAAAAGCCACTTTCTCTCCAACTCAAAAAACACTGGAAAGCAGGAAATTGAGGCAAATGTTGTAGAAATAAGAACAGCATTGCTGGGGTTTGTGACCAGAGCTGCTGAACGTGGGGCTCAAGGATTGCTGAAAGAATTAAGGACACATTCCTTTCAGCTTGATTCAACAACTTTATGTAAAAAACACAGCATTAAGCTGACTGTTGTGGAAAATTCACCAGTTTTCAGCAGAGACTTGCCAGCTTTAAACTGAACTCAGCCTACATTCACAACTTGCTGTATTTTACCCAAGACCAGCATTAAAGTCTTTATTGGTCTGATTATTTCCTGTTGTGAGATTCAACCACTCAAAACTAGAGTCACTGCCATGTCCTGATGAAAGCAAAGGGTTTTTCACAGTGAAGTGTTGTACCCACAACCTCTCTGAAATCTGGGATTTTTCTAGTGCAGCAGCAGAAGTCAGTCATGCTTTGGGGTCTGACCTGTATTCAATTAAAGACTCAATAAGACAGTCAAAGTTTGAGATTCCTAATGCAGCACATTTAATTTCCAGATGCAAGCCAAGGGATAAACAGAAAAGAACATTTATTTTAGTGGCTGTCGAGCTGCTTCCAAGTGCTCTCTATCCCACATCCCTCACAAGATAAATAAAACCAGATCATGCTGGGCTGGATGAAGGGATCCCAAATCCCTGAGAGAGGATCCCTGCTTGCCCAGGTGTCCCAGGGGACCCTGGAGCCTCTCCTGCCTGGGAGATGCCAGCAGGTGAGGAGCTCTGTGCTCCCCCAGCCTGGCACCAGGGGCTGCCCCCCAAAACAGGGAATTTGCATTAAGAGCTGTGCCAACAGCAGCAGGGAGGCAAGAAACTGGAGTAAGATGTAGGGGGAATCAATGGAGGATTGTTGTACTTTGATCTGTAGGAAAGGATCAGATTTCCTGACTTCCAGCACAGCAGCTGGATATTCCATAGCAGGCTTTCATGGAAGAAAAGGGTGTTTGGGAATAGTGGGCAGCATTCACCCCTGCAGAGCTTCCTCTGTTCAGGAATGGGAAGGACACTGGATCCAGCCGAGAGCTCTGACACAAACCAGCACAGTGAGGTCTGAAACACTTTCCAAAACAGATGAACACAAGAGCAGCCCCAGGGAGCTGTGCTGTCCCCCTGCAGCCCCTCACTGCCTCACCTGCCCCTAGCAGAAAGCTCCTGTTCCATCCAGCCCTGCTGGAGGGTGCCCAGCCCCCAGCCCCCAGCCCAGGGTCAGAGGGTGGCACCTCCTGCCCCATCCCCTGATCCCAAAAACACCCAGACACAAACCCAGACCCAGGGCAGGGCTCAATCTGCCAGCCCAAGACTCAATCTGCCAGCCCAGGGCTCAATCTGCCAGCCCAGGGTTAAACCTGACAGGGTAGGGTTCAATCTGCCAGCCCAGGGCTCAATCTGACAGTGCAGGTTTAAATCTGCCAGCCCAGGGTTAAACCTGCCAGCCCAGGGCTCAATCTGACAGGGCAGGTTTAAATCTCCAGCCCAGGGCTCAATCTGACAGCCCAGGGCTCAATCTGACAGGGCAGGTTTAAATCTCCAGCCCAGGTTTAAATCTGCCAGCCCAGGGCTCAATCTGCCAGCCCAGGGCTCAATCTGCCAGCCCAGGGCTCAATCTGACAGGGCAGGTTTAAATCTCCAGCCCAGGTTTAAATCTGCCAGCCCAGGGCTGGGCAGATTCCTGCTCCACGCCTGAAGTGCCATGGCAAGCACCAAAAGGCATCCCCAGGTAAATAAATGCTCTTACAAATGCAAGTTTATAAACTTCTTTGGTGTGCCAGACTTGACTCTAGTTTCCTGGAATTGGAGGAATCACTCCACTGATGAGAATAAGTTTGTAGGAATCTCTGGGCCCAGGGGACCTGGATCTGTGCCATTACCAATATACAAACGGCTTAGAGCTGCCACACCGAGAGAAAGCTCAAAATTTTCCAGAAATATGTTTAGTGATTAATTCAGAATTATCCCCTTCCCTGCAGCCAGTGGCACAGGCCTTTAGGCAGCACCTTCACTGGTTTTTGGGAGTGCCCAGGTGTCTCTGCAGTGCTGCTCCTGTCCCCAGGTCACTCCTGCAGAGCCACGAGACCTCAGACTGTGTCACCTGCCACAGTGAACTTCTGTGTGCTCCAGCAGACCCCAGACATTCCAGCATCACACTTAAAAACACCCATTTTAAAAATGCCAACTCACTTTGTGTAACAGCTCAAATATTTCCCTGCACAAGCATGAGGTTAAACACGACCTGGACAAGTAGTCTGCAGAGCAGAGAAAGAAACTGCACATTACTCAGTGCTGGAGCATAATTAGCCAACACAGACTTCAGAAACCTCATCTGGAGATGTTTGTGAAGTGGTTTTTTGACTAGATCTTGATTTTGCCTGTGGTGATCCACTTTAAACCATAACACAAATAAACTCATTAAATCTAATGAGTTTACACCCCAGCTTTAGCGTGGTTTAAAAGCTGAACCTCCCCACATGCACAGCTCAGAGCAGAGCAGCTCATGAGTGTTTAATTTGCCATGGGACACAGCCACAACCAGGGCTATGGGAAGGCAGAGCCACAGCAGCCCCTGTGAGCCACTCAAGGAAAATATTGTCAAGGAAAATATTGTCAAAAGTAGCAGAAGAGACAGTGGGAGATCATTATCCAGCCACGCCTCATTGTTTCAATCAGGAGAATTACCATTCTAAAAGGATTTTTAATTAGGTATTCTCAGCTGCTTGAAAGTGGTGGAGAATTACTCTGCTGAACATACAAATGGAGAAAAAGAACAGAATGAGAAGTTTGAGCTCTCCACTTCTCACTTTTCAACCCATATCACAGTTTTACATGCCTTCTCCTCCCAAACAAGTCTTCATGTGCTATTCCTAAGAAAAAACATTCCATAATTTAGAACCAAAGGTTTTAAAATGTCCCATCAAGTGACCAAGCCCTGTGCCTTCAGCTGCTGAGCAGTGCCAGCTCTCCTCAGAGCCAGCCCCAGAACACACATTCACTTTTGCTGCCACAGCTAAACTTAAACTTAAACTTACTCAGAACAGTCAAGTCCAGTTCTGTGTGACCCACCATGGCAAGCTCAGAGAGGAAATGGCATTTACTGGGTAAAACACACTCCTGCTCCCTGTGCTGCAGCACTCAGGGTTCCTCACCTGCAGCACCTGTGCTTCCCTCCACAGCTCAGCCCAAACTCTCATTTTCTAGTCTCCACCTCGACTTTTGAAGACTCACATCGGAATTCCCACACTCATGAGGCCTCTCACACCCTATTGCTGGTTTGCAATCAGGGCTCAGTCACAACAGAGACCTCTTGCCCCAGCCAAACAGGGGCTGACCTGTGCCTGCCTTAGGTGGTATTGCCCAGGTGGTATTGAAGTATTAAATACTTAAACCAGGGGTTCTGTGCCTGGCAGCACCTGTGCCTCACCCTTCTGCACCTGGAAATGAAAGATGCAGCTCCCTGGCTGAGCAGAACTGCTGCCCAGCTGAGAGCAGCACCAACCTGATGGGCAGGGGAAAAGCTGCAGCTGACACCTGGACTCTGCTTTGGAATTTACTGTCACTGGGAGATAAAAAATAATTCAGAAACACACTCTGACCTGTAACTTGGCAATAAACAGCCATCCCTCATCTCCTTACCCAGAGGTGTCTGCTGCCTTCTTTGGGTGAGGGTGGGGCTGGTTGGGTTTTTTTGTTGGGGGTTTCTGTTTGCTTTATCAATAATTTAAAAGCTGAATTAAAGACCAGTGTGCATCTTGAGCATCTTGGCTGGGAGGTGCTCAGGCTCTTGTTAATGAACTGCAGAATATTTTCCTGTAACTATTAACTGCATTAACCCATGGAATATAGATTTGTTAGCTTGCTGCCTTACCCTGTGCAAGTAAATCCACGATGTACAGTGGCCATTGAGAAACAGGGATGTGCCTGATTAATCACCCTCACAAAATAACTCCAGAGAGCAGCACAGAGAGCTCCAAAATCTGGTTCAGTGCTGCCTTTGCAATTGAAGCCACGGAAAAGGAGCGCAGCTGATGTTTGAGGTGAGTGCTGGAAGCAGGCAGCCAGAGCTGCAGCAGTGCCTGCAGGGGAGCGCAGGTGCCTGTGCCCTGGCAGGAGATGGAAGCTCTGGGAGCCCTGGGAGCACAGGAACCTGTCACTGAGTCAGACACCACCTGGCTGAGCACTGCCAGAGATGAGCTGAGCTGAGCTGAGCTGAGCTTCCCCAGGCACAGCCCGGGCCAAAGGGCGCTGAGCACTGGCCTGCAGTGACACAGCCCCTCCTGGGCAGCTGCCCTGGCACAGGCACAGGTGACAGGCACAGGTGACACAGGCACAGGTGTCACAGACACAGGTGACAGACACAGGTGACACAGACACAGGTGACACAGACACAGGTGGCACAGGCACAGGTGACACAGACACAGGTGATACAGACACAGGTGACACAGACACAGGTGTACAGGCACAGGTGATACAGACACAGGTGTACAGGCACAGGTGACACAGACAGGTGTCACAGTTTCCCACACAAGGACAGCAGACCCCTCTCAGCTCCCAGGCTCTGGGATGCAGCAGCAGGAGCTGCCCGTGGCTGCTCACACCTTACACTGATTTGCAGAGCCCAGGACCCCCTGCTGCAGCCCGGGGGTCCCTGCACACGTGGGCCACAGCCACAGCCCATCCCACCCTGGAGGAGCTGCAGGGGGACAGAGGGGACAGCAGGGCAGCCATGGCCCAGCCCCTCTGCAACACACATTCCTCTGAAGGGCTGCTTGGTTTCCTGGAGTGCAGCACCCCTGCCCCCTGCTCAGCCCCACGCTGCCCCCGCAGACAGCCCTGCCTGTCCCAAAATCAACATTTGCACAGACACACCAGCAGCTCCAAACGCTGCCAGCTTCCAGAACCAGCTGCTGCTTTGCTGGGAGCTTGTCCAGCTCATTACAATGGAACTGGAGTGTCTGACTGTGGCCTTGACCACAGGAGAGTTGTACCTAAGTGTGTTGTTTTGAAATTTCCCAATAAGGCACTTGGAGGGTCATGTCATCCTTTTCAAGGCATCCAGCATCCCACCGAGGCAGGGAAAGAATTTGGCCAGCAAGAAGCTGTGAAGGAGAAGAACAACATGAGAGCATTTTGCAAAGGGCCTTTAAGGAGAATTGGCACAATGTGGAGAGGAGAGAGAGCATGAGGAGGGATAAACTGAGGCAGAGTGGGAATTGCAGGAACAGAGGCAGCTGCAGGGCTGGCCTGGGAAACAGCTGGCACTGTGTCACAAAGGGACAGTGGGATGAGGGAGGGACCAGGCAATGTCTGCAGTGGAAGAACAAATTAAAAACCAAACATCATCAAACAAAACCCAGATACATAACTCAGGTACCTAATTAAGATCAGAATTGCATAAAAAACCTTTGTCATGGAACACTTCAGGCTGGTGCCCTCCAGAACTCTGTTCTGCTTCCTTAATATAACTTCTATTGACTCCTGTAAATAAAGATCCTATTTCTGTCAGGATCCCAGGCCTGTGGATCAGGCCCACCACGATTTTCTTGGAGGAAGCTGAAGATCACCAGAAGAGCCAGAGCCTCCCTCAACAACCCCTGAGCTGCATCTGGAGTCTGCTGGGCTCTGCTGCTGTGCCAGGGTACCAGCAGCACCATTAACACCCACTAATGAACAGCCTGCCCAGCAGAGGTGCAGAGTCCCTGCTGAACAGTTTCCATCTCAGGAGAATAAAAGAATCATTCCTGCCATACATCATTTGGTTTCTGTGACTCCATTCCCTGGAGCTAGACTTTCACTGAGGAAGGAGAAAAAGCAAACCCTCATTGAAAGAGTGAGCAGGGAAACAGCAAAGCAAGAGCAAAGCAAGAGAAAGGCAAGAGCAAAGCAAGAGCAAAGCAAGAGCAAGGCAAGAGCAAGGCAAGAGCAAAGCAAGAGCAAGGCAAGAGCAAAGCAAGAGCAAGGCAAGAGCAAGGCAAGAGCAAGGCAAGAGCAAGGCAGAGCTGGATCCCCGTGCAGGCTGTGGCAGGGGGAGTGTGCCCACAAACCCAGAGCAGCTCTGGGCAGCTCTGCCTTCCCTCCTGCCCTGAATAGCCAAAGCCAGGTTATCCCACAGAAAGGTCCAGAGGAGCTGAACTGCTGGGAAATGAGCAGAAATTGTGCTCCAGCTTTGATACAATTTGCTGGGCAGGTCCAGGTCACAAACTTCCTTCACTCAGCTTTGCTCTTCCCAGCGCTCCTGAGCTCACGCTCAGTCACACTTTCTTGCCAAAATATAGTTTCATTTAATAAAAAGCTCCCTTCATTCTCCCCAGTAATGAATTCCAGCTAAACCAATGTCTTGAAGTCAGACAAGGGCCAGAATTGCCAGCAAAGCAGCGAGCTCAGCACGGGTTTGTACAAGCATTGTGCTCTTGGGAAATCCCAGCCACATCACAGTAAAATATTCCACATGTTCCTCAGCCACCTTCCGGAGGGAGAGCTTTGTATCTCTTGTAATTTAATGCTCTGCCTCTCAGAAGTGAGAGCTGCAGCTTAATGACAACAGACAGCATATCCTGAGATGAAAACCCTGTTATTAAAATATTTACAAGGTCCACATAAGTCTGAAATATTTATTTTTACTTTAATGCAGATTTTCAGATATGTGATTTTGGAAAATGTTCTTAGAAATTACTTCAGTTCCTTGTCTACCATCTCTACAAACCATGGAGACTGGTACAAATAATTGAAAAATGTCTTTTACCTTGTGTTTAAACTCACAGAAGCACAGCATTGGAATGTGTCACCCCAGAAACCTTCACCTCAGTCATCTAGAATAAAAATTTGATTAACTGAAAGAAAGCTTTGCTTTGCCTTTTAGACAGCAATTAAGATGGAGAAAACGCACCTAACAACCTTCTTGCCCTCTCAGGGGAGCAGAATTCAGCATGAGCTGTCAGGATTTTCCCTGTTCTCAGGGTAGCACCTAAAAGTGCCACCTCAGGATTTGGTGCAGGGCTCAGCTGAGGTGTTGTTCCTTTCTCTGAGCCCCCAAGTGCCAGTCACACGAGGGGTCAGTGTCCCTTGGCCTGTGCCAAGTTCCTGTGCCAAGGGAACACCGTCCATGTTTCACTGAATGGTGACAAACCCCAGCCAGAGAATTTCACCAATTCTGAGTGCCTCACACAGAACATCCCATCCCTGCCACCCACGCAGGGATCCATGTAGGGTTCCCATATAGGGTTCCCATGCAGGGTTCCCATGAGGGGATCCATGCAGGTTTTCCCATAAAGGGATCTCATACAAGGTTCCCATACAGGATTCCCGTGCAGGATTCCCGTGCAGGGTTCCCGTGCGGGGCACGGATGGAGCAGCAGTGCCGGTCCCGCAGCATCCCCAGAGAGGCGGCAGCGGCTCCGGGCGCTCCTCCCGTCCCCCTCTCAGCGATCCCCGTGCCGGTCGGGCTGGAGGAGCCCCGGCGATCCCCCGGGAGGACGAGTCGGGGTCGGGTCCGTCCGTGCCCCGGAACGCGCGGCTGGGAACTCGCGGCCGGTGCCGGGAGGGCGCCGAGGGTTTGTGCGAGGGATGCGAAATGAGTTAATTTGGATTGGAATCGCTCCTGGCGGGGAAGGAGCTGACGTGTGGAGCCGCCTCCGGGGGATGAGCCGAGAGCCTGACCGGGTCCGGGGCTGGGACACACGGGTGGCACCGGCTGCAGCTCCGGGACCCCTGCGGAATTCCACGGCTCCGGGATCCCTGCGGAATTCCACGGCTCCGGGATCCCTGCGGAACTCCACGGCTCCGGGATCCCTGCGGAACTCCACGGCTCCGGGATCCCTGCGGAATTCCACGGGTCCGGGGTCCCTGCGGAACTCCACGGGTCCGGGATCCCTGCGGAACTCCACGGCTCCGGGATCCCTGCGGAATTCCACGGGTCCGGGATCCCTGAGGAATTCCACGGGTCCGGGATCCCTGCGGAACTCCACGGCTCCGGGATCCCTGCGGAATTCCACGGCTCCGGGGCTGGGGCACACAGGCGGCACCTCCCGGGATCCCTGCGGAGCTCCAGCTGCTCCTGCGGACAGGGGCAAGCGGGGCAGCTTCAAATGACAGCGCTTTAGATCCCTCGCTGGGGGAAACCTGAGAGTTTGGGGGGCTGGTTGGTGGGCGGGTTTCTCTTTCGGGTTAAGAATTCTTTGTCGCTAATGGCTCGAAGCTCGGCCGGCGCTGAGCGCCCTGTGCTGTGTTTGCCCGCAGGAACCGCCCGCCGCCGGGGATGGCAGCGTAGGATCCGCGCAGGATGGGGGCCCCGCGCACGGAGCGCCGCGGGCTGGGGACCCTCCTGGGGACCCTCCTGGCCTGCCTGGCCACCCTGCCGGCCACCGGCGCCTGTCCCCGGCCCTGCGCCTGCCCCGGCCCCGCCGAGCTCCACTGCACCTTCCGCTACCTGAGCGCCGTCCCGGCGCGCATCCCGCCCGGCGCGCAGCGCATCAACCTGGGGTACGTGCAACCGCCCCCACCCTCGGGCCCGGCCTTCCAACGCTTTGCACAGCATAATTAACCGTTTAGGGCTAGGAAATAATCAAATAGTTAAGGCTGGAGAGTTTAACGCTCTGCAATACCGAGCAGTGGCTGCTGCCACAGCCAGCAAAGCCTGAGACCACCCACGGAAAGGAGAAATCTTGGGGTCTAGCACGGGACACGCGACAACTTGAGGAAGTTTAGAACTTTTATCTATATTACCTGAGCATGTTGTGTCTGTAGCATGGAACCTGGAAGAAGTCTGGAATAGATTTCTTTCCAGGAAAGGCTAGTTCAGAGCTCAGAAAGCAGACTGGGAAAGGAGCACGTGTATTGAAATCTGCAGAGACGTTGCAGTGATGTAGCACCAAGGTCGGGGGTTAGATCCTTGTGTGAGCCATCCACTTAAGGTGAGCTCATGATCCTTCTGAGTCCCTCCTGATCCAGCCTGTTCTGTGATTCTGACATTTAGAAGGTCCCACAGCTTTTGGGTCTGTGCTTTCATCTGCTGAGTTCAGGGGAAATTTCATTTGTCTGGCCATCCCAGCCTCCATGGTGGTTCCATTCTCCGTGTGGTTAAAGGAGCAGGGAACAGATCAGACCCAGCCTTGTCTGGCTCCTTCGTGCAGTTTCCAGCAAGTGTTGTGTCTCTTTAATCAACTGATGAGACCCATCAGCAACATTTGTCTGATCTGTGTATCCCTTTTGATACACATAACCTTCGAACCACCCAGATGTGTCTGCAGAAAATCACAAGGAGCTTTCACTGAAGTGGCAGCAAGTGAGCACAGATGTGTTTCATACTTGCTGTCACTTGTCCCATGCACTGGGAATTCACCATCAGAACGCTGTCCTGGAAAAGTGACCACCCTTTGTCCTAACATGAAGGAATGACCTTGCTTCCTCTTGGCAAGGGGAAGTGCTGCTTACCTTTAGCTGTTCCCAAAGAGTGGTTCTTTTGTTTTGGGCTGGTTGGATTTAAAATCTGTGAGCTGGGGCTGACTAAACCCATCCTGTACAGCTACAACAGCCTGAGGAAACTCAGCCCCACGGACTTTGCTGGCCTGGAGAAGCTGGAGTTACTGATGCTGCACAGCAATGAGATCAGCACCCTCCCTGACAAGGTGTTCAGTGATTTACATTCACTGCAGGTGAGAAGTAAATGACCCAGTGTTACTTTTGTCCTGACTCAACTCTCAGCCATACTGGCCAGCAGGCACAGAGCAGACTTCTGCAGCATTTTGATTTTCTGTTCCTTACCTTGTTCACGTGAAAATGCAGTATCAAAATCCAATATCCTAATGGGAAATGTTCTCTTCCCAGGCAGGCACTCAGGTACAGAGTACAGAACATGACAAGCACATTGGTAGATATCTCTCAGCTGTATCTTGGCAGGAAACTGCAGATGAAGCTCCCTTTTTACAGAGGAGAAAGATTGCAAAGCTGTAACTACTGTGTCTGAAAAAGAAAACCTGTCATTGTTAATTTTTTAGTCAGTTTGGGGCTTTTTGGGGATTGTTCTCCATTGAGATTTCCTGTTCCCTTCAGTACTATCCTGTCCCTTTCCAGCCTTCGTGGGAAGAAAAGGCCAAACTGTGCAGAAACTTAACACACTGCATATAAACAATTCAGTTCTTTAAAGAAACTCCAGTTCCCTGGCATTCCTGGTCTGCTGAAGAACTTTCACCGCACAGAGCAACCTTCAGCAGCATTTATTAGGGGTCCTATAACTTTAACTTGGCTTAATATTTATGCATCTGTTACTTTTTCATGAACAGGTCTTAAAAATGAGTTACAACAAGGTCAGAGTGCTTCAGCAGGATGTGTTTTATGGCCTGAGCAGCTTGGTACGGCTGCACATGGACCACAATCAAATTGAATTTGTGACCCCCAATGTTTTCTATGGACTCACTTCCTTGAGGCTGGTCCACCTGGATGGGAATTTACTTCAGCAGCTGCATCCAGACACTTTTGTCACCTTGCGCTATAATCAGATATTCAGAATATCCTTCCTGAAGCACATCTCTCTGTCTGACAATGGGCTGACCTCACTTCCACAAGAAATGTTTTCCTACCTGCCAGAGCTCGAGAGCATTTACCTGCATGGGAACCCCTGGTCCTGTGACTGCAGCCTGCAGGGCTTTGCAGAGTGGGCACAGGACAGAGCAGGTGAGCTGAAGGCTTTGTTCGTGCTCTTTAATCCTCTTGCAGCATCTCACTCTTCCTGAGGCAAGTAACTGCCCTTTATTCATCTATTCATTCTCCCAGAAAAGACTGGAAAATAGGATTTTTGTGGATGGGTGTGATCAGGACAAAGAGATTAATGCCACTCCGTTTTCCCAGATTAAATGAATCTAGTGGCCTTAATGCATTCCCAAGTGCAGCTGTTCTTAAAGGAGAATTTTCCTTGGCCAGTCCAAAGCTTCTGTGCACCAGGAGAATCCACAGGGAACAAGCTGACTTTTATGGAATTGGCAAGAGAAAGCACTTGATTCTTTAAAAAGAAAATAAGGAACTCAAGGTTCTCTGGGACTTAGCAGCTGCCATTCACTGGTCACTTCAAGTCTTGGTTTTATTTTATTCAAAAGAACCACTTGTTAGTAGCTGTAACTCGTTTTAAATACTAAAACTTGTAGCACAGAAGCTTACTGAAGTTTTTCTTCCCTTCAGATGTTATAAAGTGCAGGAAAGAGAGAAGTTCTGGTGTGCAGCAATGCCCAGTCTGTGCTAGCCCCAGAAATCACAATGGGAAAAGTTTAGCAGATCTTCCTTCTGCATCTTTCACCTGCACTAAGCCAGTCATCCAGGACTCCCTGAAATCCAGGAACCTCACCATGCCAGACGATGGGGATTTCAGTTTTGTGTCTCCCGAGGACTTGATAGCCCCGATAGGATCTGTGGTTTTGAATCTGACCGACCAAGCAGGAAATCGAGGCGACTTGGTTTGCGATGTCCAGAAACCAAAGGAAACCTCTCCCATCTCGTTTGACAAAAACGGCCACAGCACCGTGCTCAAAACCTCGTTCTCAGCATTCCTGGTGTGCGCTGTCGATTTTGAACGCATCCAGCAGCTCTGGAGCATCCTGGCGCTGTACAGCAGCTCTCCTTTGGAGCTGGAGCAAAGCGCGCAGGTAACCGACGCGCCTTTTATCAGCTACAAGTACAAGCAGATCCGCAGCGAGAGGGACGAGCTTTTCACGGGCGTGGAGGCGGCGCTGCGGGCCGAGCCGGGCTGGCTGCTGCAGCGGCGGGTGGCCCTGCAGCTGGACAGGACGGGCTCCACGCTCAGCGCGCTGCGCCTCCGCCTGTCCGCCCGCGCCCGGCTCGGCCCGCCCGGCCAGCCCCGGGACCCGGCGGGGCTCGGCTGGGCCATCATCGCCAGGGACAGCGGCACCCGCACCGAGCTCGCCGTGCCGCCCGGGGGCTCGGTGGAGCTGCGCTGCCGGGCGGAGGGGCAGCCGGCTCCGGCCCTGCTCTGGGCGCTGCCCGACGGCAGCAGGGTGCGGGCGCCGCACATCAGCCAGGACGGCAGGATGGCCGTGCTCGGCAGCGGGCTGCTGGCGCTGAGGATGGCCGATGTGTTCGACTCGGGGCTCTATCACTGCATCGGCTCCAACCGGCACGACGCCGATGTGCTCACGTTCCGGGTGACGGTGCTGGAGCCGCGGGTGGAGCGCGGCGGGGTCAATGGGGCGCGGCTGGTGGCGGCTCTCGGCAGCACCCTGCACCTGCCCTGCGCCGCCACAGCTGCCCCGGACCCTGCCCTCACCTGGGTGCTGCCCGAGCACGCCGTCCTGAGGCACTCCGCGGGGAACAAGCGCGTCCTTGCCGATGGCACCCTGAGGATCCACGGGGTGACGGAGCGGGACGCGGGCTACTTCCGATGTGTCGCGGCCAACCGGCACGGGGCTGACCTGCTGGTGTTCCAGGTGCTCCTGAGACAGGAGGGAACCGCTCTGAAGCAACGGCCTGGGGCTCTGCGGGAGGGGGAAGAAGGCTCTGGCAATGAACTGCTGCTCTCTGCTGAGGTACAGGGACATCCCTCATATCCCTCACATCCCTCACATGCCTCACATCCCTCACATCCTTCACATCCCTCACATCCCTCAGCCACTGCAGCCACCCCGGCAGCCCCTGGGGGATCTACTGCATCACAGGGACATCCCTCACATCCCTCACATCCCTCACACCCCTCACATCCTTCACATCCCTCACATCCTTCACATCCCTCACATCCCTCACATCCTTCACATCCCTCACATCCCTCATATCCCTCACATCCCTCACATCCCTCACATCCTTCACATCCCTCACATCCCTCAGTCACTGCAGCCACCCCGGCAGCTCCTGGGGGATCTACTGCAGCACAGGGACATCCCTCACATCCCTCACATCCCTCACATCCCTCACATCCCTCACACCCCTCACATCCCTCACATCCCTCACATCCCTCACACCCCTCACATCCCTCACATCCCTCACATCCCTCACACCCCTCACACCCCTCACATCCCTCAGCCACTGCAGCCACCCCAGCAGCCAGCAGCCAGGGCACACGGAGCACATGGCAGAGGAACAGACATGGGAAAATGCCTCGCTGGCCCCACAGAGACAGAGCAGGCAGGAGGTTCAGGGGACACAGGAGGCAGTTTGTTTCCTCAGCCAGGAGAGTTGATCCACAGCGCTGGGCAGCCTTGCTGGAGAAAACAAAGAGGAACCTGACAGGGACGGACAAACGAGGAGAAGTTGCAACAGAACCACCCATTCAAGTTCACAAACTCTCAGAGGTACCTGAGGATGAGGAGGAGACATCTGGTGATCTCATATCACCAGAAGAAGAATTCATGATAGCAGCAACAGAGAGATCCCCAGTATCTGCTCTGGGGACAGCAACAGAGCTCATGGTCACTGCAGGGCCCGAGGAGACTGCGAGTGCCACCCCTGCCTGGAGCAGCTCCCTCCTGCTCACACAGCCACCCACCCCCCTGCCCTCACCTCCTCCACACCCCGTGGCACCTGCCAGCAAAAGGCCACAAGCACTTCCAAAACCTACAGACTCATGGGAAAGCTCTGATTTGAGTCAAATATCAGCAAATGGTGTAAAACAATCAACTGTACCTAGTGGAACATCCACACTCTTCCCTGCTGGGCAAAAGTCAATATATTCTGGGGAAAGTAACAAGCAGCATCTAAGGTCTGCATGCACGACACCCACGACAGAAGCCACAGGCACCAGCAAGGCTGTAACTCCCCAGATCTCAGCAGACAAGTTACATATTTTTACTGAGCCTATTGATAATGTTTCCACCAAAACAGATCAGCAGGTCCCTGTGGCAACAGTCAATGCACCAAGCTCTGAATTTGGCCCCATTGATTTTCATAGCACTCCAAAAGGAGGAGCCCCTAATCCACCACTGGCCTCGACTTTGGCTGCTCATCAGCAAATTCGGGTTATCCAGGACACTCCAACTCACCCAGCCCAGCTCCAGCAGCACCCCAAGAGACACAGGAAAATTTCTGGTCGGAGACGAATTGTTAGACCAGGACGTGTCCCAGGCATGAAAGAGCATCAATACAATTTTGGGAGGCCAGGGTCTGCCAGAGGAGGCACAGTTGTGGCTACAGGTGTTCAACTGAATATGAACTCTGTATCAAATGTGCCAGCTTTGAATAACTTGAGCAGTTCCATGGATCCATCTAGCCCAGAGGCACCCCAGTCTTCCCCCCCAACCACAGATATGGAACTGGAGTACCCTGTGGATACACATCAAAACACAGCACTCCTCAGGGAGGAGGAAAGGAAACACAGGGCACGGCAGAAAGCTGCTGCCACTGTCACATCTGTCCCTGCCAAGGACACTGCCAGCACTGCAGCCAGGGGATTGGGTGCAGGGGGTTTGGAGCCAACAGTTACACTTGCTACTGCTCCTCAAACCAACACCAGAGGCACCAAAAGTAAAATATTCAGAGCAGGAGGAAGGAGAGGGCAGAGGAGGAAGAGGCCTCCTAAAACAGCTGCTCCACCACGAGGGGCTGCAGCCCACAGCAGGGCAGGGAGCACAGCCACCCCTGCAGCCCACAGCACTGCAGCCACCCCTGCAGTGACTACAGGCATCCCTGCAGTGACTACAGCCATCCCTGCAGCGAGCACAGCCACCCCTGCAATGACCACAGCCACCCCTGCAGTGACCACAGCCATCCCTGCAGCGAGCACAGCCACCCCTGCAATGACCACAGCCATCCCTGCAGGGAGCACAGCCACCCCTGCAATGACCACAGCCATCCCTGCAATGACCACAGCCACCCCTGCAGTGACTACAGCCATCCCTGCAATGACCACAGCCACCCCTGCAGTGACTACAGCCATCCCTGCAATGACCACAGCCACCCCTGCAGTGACTATAGCCATCCCTGCAGTGAGCACAGCCACCCCTGCAGGGAGCACAGCCACCCCTGTAGTGACCACAGCCACCCCTGCAGTGACCACAGCCACCCCTGCAATGAGCACAGCCATCCCTGCAGTGACCACAGCCACCCCTGCAGTGAGCACAGCCACCCCTGCAGGGAGCACAGCCACCCCTGCAGGGAGCACAGCCACCCCTGCAGTGACCACAGCCACCCCTGCAGTGAGCACAGCCACCCCTGCAGTGAGCACAGCCATCCCTGCAGTGAGCACAGCCACCCCTGCAGTGACCACAGCCATCCCTGTAGTGACCACAGCCATCCCTGTAGTGACCACAGCCACCCCTGCAGCCCACAGCACTGCAGCCACCCCTGCAGGGAGCACAGCCATCCCTGTAGTGACCACAGCCATCCCTGCAGGGAGCACAGCCACCCCTGCAGTGACAGCTCTCATGTCACCAGCTGTGCCCTCCAGCCTTGCACCCACGAAGCCTCTCCCTGGGAGCATCAGTGCAGGCTCCATGACCAAAGCAGCAGTGCTGGGGATCCCTGAGAGCCCTGAGCCAGGCCACAGGCCCAGGGCAGCCCCACAGAGAGCAGCAGCCCCGGGCAGCTGCAGGGACACCCAGTCAGCAGCGTCACTGCCCAGCGGTGTGACTGCCCAGAGCCCCCCCGTGACACCCCAAACCTCCCCCGGTGCCACGAGTGCCCACCCTGCTGCAGCCACTGCTCCCAGTGCCCGGCCCCCCTCCCCTCTGCCAGCCCCCAGCACAGCCACCCCCAGAGCCCCCCAGCCCCCCCGCGGGGGTGGGCAGCGCCAGCCGCCCCCCGAGGGCACAGGGACGGAGAGCAGCCCGCGCCCACCGCAGAGCACGGCTCCCTGGGGAAGGGACAGCGACAGCTCTGCCCGTGCCTGGGCTGAAAGGCCACGACACCAAGACACCACCAGCATCCCCAGTCCCACCACCGCGGGCTCTGCAAGCAGAAACCACTTCTCAAAGCCCAGAATAGTTGGAGGGAAATCAGCTGCTTACACTCTGCTGGCGAATTCTGATGCTTTTATTCCTTGTGAAGCCACTGGGAATCCCCCTCCAACAATACAGTGGACCAAGATACCATCAGGTGAGTTTGATAAACCTCTCCAGAATTTTCCTTCCTTTAGTCCTGTAATTTGGCATCTCTTCTGTGTGCCAAACTCAAGCATTGTTTCATTTCAGAGTACTGTGAAATATTAGTGAAAAGTAAACTCTGAAACAGTGACAGAGACTCACTGGAGCATCTTAGTGCTGATTCTGGAACAGCTCTTTAGTGAAATGATTTTTAAAAAATCAAACCTATGTTTAATTATGATTCCTTGCTTATTGTGGGAAGAATTAGGTATTTATTATACATTACCTGCTATTCCAGAACAGTGACACAAGTGAAAAGAAAAATGTGGTGAAAATCACTCACATCGAGTTACAGCTGTGCCAGGTTTGGATTGCAAAGCCCCATCTGCTTTATCCAAACTTTGTCTCTGCTGGACATCCAGCTTCATTCTTACTTTAAAACTCTGTCATTCTATACTCAAAATTCTCTGGTTTCTTTGGGATTTGTGGCTGTTGTCTCAGTTATTTGGGCAAAGTAGAGGTGGGCAGGTGTTTGGGGCAGAGGAGAGCCCGGGGCAGTGACAGAGACAGAGGCAGTGACAATGACAGGCAGTGACACAGACAGTGTCAGGCAATGACAGTGACAGGCAGTGTCACACAATGACAGACAGTGACAGGCAGTGTCAGACACTGCCAGTGACCCGCAGTGACAGTGACCTGCAGTGACAGTGTCAGACAATAGCAGACAGTGACAGGCAGTGTCAGACACTGCCAGCGACCCGCAGTGACAGTGACAGACAGTGTCAGACAGTGACCCACAGTGACAGTGTCAGACAATGGCAGACAGTGACCCACAGTGTCAGACAAGGAGAGACAGTGACAGGCAGTGTCAGACAATGACAGACAGTGTCAGACAGTGCCAGTGACCCGCAGTGACAGTGACAGGCAGTGTCAGACAGTGCCAGGCAGTGACCCGCAGTGCCAGTGACCCGCAGTGACAGTGACAGGCAGTGTCAGACAGTGTCAGACAGTGCCAGTGACCTGCAGTGACAGTGTCAGACAATAGCAGACAGTGACAGGCAGTGACAGTGACCCGCAGTGACAGTGACAGGCAGTGTCAGACAGTGTCAGACAGTGTCAGACAGTGACCCGCAGTGACAGTGACAGGCAGTGTCAGACAGTGTCAGACAGTGACCCGCAGTGACAGTGACAGGCAGTGTCAGACAATGACAGACAGTGTCAGACAGTGCCAGTGACCCGCAGTGACAGTGACCTGCAGTGACAGTGTCAGACAATAGCAGACAGTGACAGGCAGTGACCCGCAGTGACAGTGACCCGCAGTGACAGTGACAGGCAGTGTCAGACAGTGTCAGACAGTGACCTGCAGTGACAGTGTCAGACAATAGCAGACAGTGACAGGCAGTGACCCGCAGTGACAGTGACCCGCAGTGACAGTGACAGGCAGTGTCAGACAGTGCCAGGCAGTGACCCGCAGTGACAGCCGCTGTCCCGCAGGCCGCGGTGCCGCCGGTGCCAGCTGGGCAGTGCTGCCCAACGGGACTCTGGCCATCGCCCGGGCGGGGCTGCAGGACGCGGGTCAGTACCTGTGCACGGCGGCCAATGCTCTGGGCGCGGCGCGCAGGCTGGTCACGCTGGCCGTGCTGGGCTCGCCCCCGCGCATCGCCGGCGGCCGGCGGCGCCTGCTGACCGCGCACTCGGGGACCAGCGTGGCGCTGCCCTGCCGAGCCCAGGGCTGGCCCCCGCCCGGCATCGCCTGGCTCCTGGCCAACAGCACCCGCCTGGCACACCGCCCGCACCCCTCGGGCCCCGGCAGAGCCCGCGTGGAGCCGGACGGCACGCTGCTCATCCGGGCGGTCACCGTGTACGACCGCGGCCTCTACACCTGCCTGGCCACCAGCCCCGCGGGCTCCGACGCGCTGGCCCTGAGGCTGCAGGTGGTCGCGGCCCCTCCCAGCATCCTGGAGGAGAAGAGACAGAGCGTGGTGGGAGCGCTGGGGGAGAGCCTGAGGCTGCCCTGCACGGCACAGGGGGATCCCGAGCCCACGGTGCACTGGGTGCTGCCCGACGGCACAGCGCTGAAACCCCTGCAGCTGGAACCCCTGCAGCCGGAACCCCTGCAGCCGGAACCCCTGCAGCCGGAACCCCTGCAGCTGGAACCTCTGCAGCTGGAACCCCTGCAGCCAAAACCCCTGCAGCTGGAACATGCCCGGCGGCTGGTGCTGCCCAATGGCACCCTGCACCTGGGCAGCCTGGCCCCCTCGGACAGTGGCACCTACGAGTGCATTGCCACCAGCTCCACGGGCTCGGACAGGAGGGTGGTCAGCCTGGAGCTGCAGCGCACGGACACGCTCCCCAGAATAGCCATCGCCTCGCAGCAGCTGACCCGGCTCAGCTTTGGGGACAGGCTGCTTCTCAACTGCACAGCAAGTGGGGAGCCCAAACCCAGGATAATCTGGAGGCTGCCCTCCAAGGCTGTTGTGGACCAGTGGCACAGGTATGATCCAGTTTTTTCCTTCCCCTCTTTGGAGCTTCAAACACTGGCTCCTCTGGTGCTCACATAAAAGCCTATTACAACACTAAAGCGCTGTGAACTAAACCAATTTTAAAGCATTTAACAGTAGAGAAACATCTGTTCTAACAGAATTTATATCTAATAACAGACCTGATAATAGATCACATCAACTGCCCCATGTGGGAGAGGTCTCAAAACAGGTACAAGTCATATTTGAGTTAAGGTTGCTGCTGCCATCATGCACTGGCTGAGTGCTGTCAGTTTGGAGGAGGGGAAGTTCCTTGTAACAGATTAGTGGAGCAGGGCTCAGGAGGGAGGGGTTTCTTTCATCTCTGCCTTTGGGGGTCTCTCCAAACCCCCTCCCACAGTAACACCTCACCTGCACCTTAGGAGAGACAGCCCCAGCACAGGGTGTTCCCAGCAGAGTCAGCACCACTCACACCCACACAACACCAAAATCGACAGTGACATCAGGCCAGGACAATTACACCCGGGTGGGACACAGTGCCTTTGGGAAGGGCTGCTGTGTTGTCCTGTGCTGTTAACTTGTTCAGTCCCTTCCAGAGCTCAGCATTCCACTCAGCACTTGTTTCCATCATTTTTTTCCTCTCTCTCGCCTCACAACAGAATGGGAAGTCGGATCCACGTCTACCCCAATGGATCCTTGGCTATCGAGGCAGTTACAGAAAAGGATGCAGGTGATTACCTGTGCGTGGCCAGAAACAGGATTGGGGATGATCTGATACTGATGAAAGTCAGCATCACAATGAAGCCAGCCAAGATCGACCACAAGCAGCAGTTCAAGAAGCTGGTGCCGTTCGGGAAGGGTTTCAGAGTGGACTGCGAGGCCTCGGGGTGGCCCACGCCGCAGATCTCCTGGGGGCTGCCGGACGGGACGCTGGTCAGCCCCGCCATGGTGGCCGAGGACAGCGGGCACGGGGCGCGCCGGCTCGTCCTGTTCGACAACGGCACTCTGTACCTCAGCAGAGCCGGGCTGGCAGAGGGGGGAGACTACACCTGCTACGCCCAAAACACGCTGGGGAGGGACGAGATGAAGGTCCACGTCACGGTCGTTGTGGCAGCCCCCCAAATAAAGCACAACTACAATACACAGGTGTCAGTGGCAGCTGGAGACACGGCCCTGCTGGACTGCGAGGCTGCTGCAGAGCCCAGGGCTCAGATATTCTGGCTGCTGCCCTCCAGTGAGACGATCTCCTCGTCCGCAGGCAGGCACTCCCTGCACGCCAATGGCTCGCTGTCCATCGGCCGGGCCGGGCTGCCCGACGCTGGGCAGTACCTGTGCGTGGCCAGGAACCCGGCCGGGGACGACACCAAGCTGTACAGGCTGCAGGTGGCTGCTAGACCCCCCACCATAAACGGCGTGCACGGCAACAAAACCATCATGAGGGTGACAGCAGTGAGGCACTCCAAGAAGCACATCGACTGCCGGGCAGAAGGGACTCCTCCTCCGCAGGTTACCTGGATCATGCCTGATAACATTTTCCTAACAGCCCCGTACTACGGGAGCAGGATTGCGGTGCACGAGAACGGGACCCTCGAGATCCGCAACATCAGGCCCTCAGACGCGGCGGATTTCATCTGTGTGGCACGGAACGCTGCGGGGCAGACTGTGCTGGTGGTGCAGCTGGAGGTCACAGAAATGCTGCGGAGACCGATATTCAGAAACCCTTTCAACGAAAAGATAATAGCAGTACCCGGGAAAGCCATCACGCTGAACTGTTCTGTAGATGGAAACCCTCCCCCGGATATCAGCTGGATGCTGCCCAACGGCACCTGGTTCTCCAGCGGCACCAGGACATCCCAGTTTGTGACAGGGAGCGGCGGGACCCTGACCATCCCCAGCGCCGAGAGCCGCCACGCCGGGCGCTACCGCTGCGCCGCCCGCAACCAGGTGGGCTACATAGAAAAGCTGCTGCTGCTGGAGGTGGCCCAGAAGCCCAGCATCCTGAGCCCAGCGGGGCTGGTCAGGGCTGTCAGCGGGGAGCCCCTGTCCCTGCCCTGCCGGGCCCAGGGCAGCCCCCGGCCCAGCGTGGCGTGGGCGCTGCCGGGGGGCCGCGCTCTGGAGCGGCCGCAGGCCAGCGGGAGGCTCCTGCTGCTGGACAACGGGACCCTGCTGATCCGGGCAGCCTCCGCCCAGGACGCGGGCACCTACCTGTGCCGGGCCAGCAACGCTGCCGGGCACGCCTCGATCGCCATCCCCGTGGTGGTCGCGGCCCACGCCCCCCGCATCGTGGGCAGAGCGCCCCCGGCCCTCCGCGCCCCGCCCGGGGCTGCGGTGCAGCTGCGCTGCGTCGCGCTGGGCATCCCCAAGCCCGAAATCACCTGGCGGCTGCCCGACGGCTCCGTGCTCTCCACAGCCCGCCCGGGCTCTGGGGCAGAGCTGCACCCCACGGGCACCGTGCTGCACCCCACGGGCACCGTGCTGCACCCCACGGGCACCCTGCTGCACCCCACGGGCACCGTGCTGCACCCCACGGGCGCCGTGCTGCACCCCACGGGCACGCTGCTGCACCCCACGGGCACCGTGCTGCACCCCACGGGCGCCGTGCTGCACCCCACGGGCACCGTGCTGCACCCCACGGGCGCCGTGCTGCACCCCACGGGCACGCTGGTGCTGCAGAGCCCCAGCCCCGGGCTCTACAGGTGCACAGCCAGGAACAGCCTGGGCTCCGACACCGCCCTGAGCCGGCTGCACGTCCCCTGAGGCAAACTGCAGGGGAGCACGGCCCTGGGCCAGCCCTGCAGCGCTGGTCACAGCACCAGTGCCTGGGCCACGCACAGCACATCTGCAGGGCTGGGCAAAGGGAGAGAGCAGGGGACTCAGCTCTGGCACTGCTGGCCAGCGTCGGCTCTCTCTGCTCAGGGGATTTAAACCAGAGCAGAATCAAGGCACTTCTGCTCTGCAAAGCCATGGCAAACACTGACTATCAAACACGGCAACTGCCTGGAAATGTGCCCTGAGGGCTCCTGTATGGACACAGTTGTGCATCATCCAATCCCCACAATCCAATCCCAATCCCCACACTCAACCCCAGTTCAATGCCCACCAGGAGTGACTGTCACAAGCAGGGATCAGACAGGGCAGGGGCACCGGGAACCCAGGACAGGTTTTCTGGGATGCAGATTACCTTCTCAATGTGTTTGAATATCCAGTACGTTTTTAAAATAAATATTCAATGGTGTAACAAGTAGTGGAGCACTTTCAACAGCACAGCTGTGGTTGCCACAGTCTTTTCTGCAGAGCTGTGGGATGACACAGAAGAGCTCAGTTTGGAATGAGGGAGGAAGATTTGCTCAGCACTGTCAGGCCAGTGCATACAGACTGGGTGTAGAATCACTGCAGCTTGACATCACTTTCTTATTGCCACAAAAGCATTTTTCAAAGATTTCTCAATAGAATAAAAATCACATCAATTTGAATCTCAATTTAGAATTGTGATCCCTTCATTGAGCAGCCAGGTAAGTTTAAGAAGCAAATTGAGTTTGCACAAAACAGGAAAATAGTGTTAGCAGAGTATTTTAAATACTCCAACATTTAAAGCTCCTCTTGCAAAATGAATGCATTGAAAATTAATTGTATAGACTAACTCCTAAATTACATAAATTTTAAGGAGTTCTAATACAAGCAATAAACCCACTTCAGCACCTTCTTACCACAGAGCAAGAGGAATTGGTGCTTTAAACAAAGAACTCTATAAAGTGCATATAAAAATCACAGTCAAATTAACAGGATTTCAAGTGATGCTTGTTCTGCCAACAAATAAAGAGGTGGACATTTTAATGAACAAATTAACTTTTATGCCAAAATCAGAAATGCCTTTTAGTTCAGTAGTTTGGTCCAGTGCAGTTCTTGAAAAAAAATTAAAATAAAAAAGTTTTTCCCACAAATAAATAAATTTAGCATGTTGCCCTCTTTAAAGTAACAGGACCTAAAAAGTACTGAATTCATAAAATTTGCCATAACATTTTTCAAATAGACCCACATAAATCCAGATATTAAAATCTGCACCAAAATAACCCTAAAGCCAAAACCCAACCTTGCTGCTGCAAGTGGCCAGAGCACTGCTGACCCCTCAGCTCTGCACAAGGAGGGTAAATGCATCTCTGCAGAGGCCCAGTCTGGATTAAACACAACTTCTGGCCTGAACACTTAAATGGAGAATGCCACTTGTCAATGAGAGTGAAAAAAGCCCCAAAACTCTGGGCTGCTCTGTGTTCTGTGTCACATAAAGTGTCTCACTGCTACTGCTGAACAAAGGTCTCATGTCACACCAAGAGCATGACATGAACATCTCCATGTGCCAAGGCAATTTGATGAGATGGTAACAGTTTCTTCACTCTGCAATTCGATAAAAAACACGTATCTCTCTGTCAGACTTCAAAGGTAATCTCGTACATTTGTTTTCAAAAGCAGCATCTCTTTAAACCTTTTAGCCACTCTCTGGTGTATTCTGAAGACTTTATACAGCAATAATACAGATTAGATGTATTTGGAGCTTCAGAAATAAATATTTCACATTTATAACTGGAACAAAACTTTTAAACTTCTGCTTGGAGAAGTCACAGTGATGCTTCTCACACATCACAAAGGTCTGCCCTCTGGAGCCAGTGAATGGCTGTAAAATGGGATTCACTGAGGAGAAACAAGACAATCCTACACAAAACAAAGCACACACCAGAAATGCTGGAAAACTGCGAGCCAGTGGATCTACTGCATCCAGCAGATGGCAAATCATCCAGCACAGAGTTCAGTCAGAGTTGGCAAGAGTTAGAACCCACTGTGGTGGGGTCACAGTGTAGGGTGCCGAGCTCAGCACGTTCCTCCAGTGAGGAATTTGTGCTGGACAGAGCCTCACCCCTCCCCACCACCCCCATCCCTGCCTCCCCTGGGCTCACAGCTGCAGGACCCTGCTGGAGGCAGCTCTGGGAGGTGTTTTGGGTCTGTGGGCACAAGCACTCAGCTCAGCCCTGGAGCAGCTCCCTCTCCTCCCCACCCATGGCACCTTGTCCTGCTCATGGCACTCTGTCCTTGCTCCCTGTTCCTGAGGCACACAGAGCTGAGCTGGGCTCTTCCTCCTCCTCCTCCTCCTCCTCCAGGAAGGGCCCAGGGCTCAGGGAGCAGCTCTGGGCTTTGGGTTTGGGTTTGGGGTGCTGCAGGTGCTGCTGTCCTCACATCTGATCCTGTCAACAATCCCAAACCATGCCCAGACAGGGACAGGGGTTTATGGCCTTCCAATAAACCCCAAGGGACACCTCTTGTTTGGTGGCACCTGCAGCCCCCGTTTTGGAATCAAAGGGAAGTCAGGATGTGAGGAGGGGGAACAGGGCACATCCCTGCTGGAGTCACAAGAACCAGTGAGGATGTTTCCCCTGCACAAACTGCACCTGTGTGCCAGCCCTGCTGCTGCTCCCAGAGCTCCTGTGCCCCTGGGGAGCAGCAGCTCAGCCAGGCAGGATGGGCACAGCACACAGCAGCAGCTGCTTTCACTATTAGAAACATCCACTTTCTGCATGAATCATTTCCTTGTGCTTCCACTAAATTTAAGCAACTGGCTCTGCAAGGCTTTTTGGGGTTCTCTCTTGTTTGAAGAACTTAAGTTTCTTTTCATCTCTTCTTTAAATGCAATATAGAAAGCACATAATACAAGTTCAGTGTCCCAAACATGAATAAAAGTCACTGTCTTGCAGGGTTCCCAATTTGAATTGAACATTAAGAAAATCCTAGAAATCTCTTCCCATGCCCACATTCCTGTATTTTTACTTTCTTCTATTCCTCCTTGCTATCACTAGGAATATTTCAGTCTCTCCTCTTTTTCCAAGAGGCCTTCCCAGACACTAGGAATGACAGGATGAAAAGATGAGCACAGAAAGGACTCAAAAGAGATGCTGAAAATGAGTTCCATGACTTCCATCTGGCTTTGGCATCGTCCTTCTCTCCAGCTACTGAGGATCTAAGAAAAGACATTGCATTTTCTTCCTGTGATGTTCTCCCTCCAAGTATTTGTGGCCTTTTAGCTGTAAGGAATCAGAAAAGATTATTGATCTATTTCTATTTAAGTCTCAGAACAGACTGAGAAAACTGATGGGGAGAAGTTAATTTGTAAAGAGCTGATGATGTGCTGTCATTTGTGTGACTGCATCTTCCTGTTGCAGAAAACAAACCCAGTCAACCCTGTTATGGATTTCTTAGTAATGCTGCTTGAAACACTATTTCACCACTGGTTAGTCAACAAATCTCTTGCACTGGATTTGGTGGGGGGGCTCCAGCTGAGAAATTACCAGAAGCTCAGGGAACCTGGGCCAGCTGCAATCCAGGAGACAACCCAGACAAGGAGAGGAAAAGGCAAGAAATGACAGGAACAGCCTGGCAGAAACAGGGAAGCCCCCAGAGGAGTGAATTTCCCTGTGCTGTGGAGCTGTGTCCCAGCCTGGAGCCGAGCTGAGGCAATGGCAGTGGCAGCAGCTCCCAGTGCCACAGCAGCTGCTGGGAGCTGAACCTGGGACAGGAGCAGAGCCCCTGCTCTGAGGATGTGCCCAGGCTCAGGGGGCTGCTGGAGCTGGAATTTTGGAGCAGAGGCTGGGAGGAAGCTCCAGAGACCCAAAGGAGAGCTGCAGGCAGGGGCCAGTCTGGGACCAGGAAAGTTGCTTTTTACAACATGCAAAACTCTCAGTCTGTGCCAGCTGGAGAGGGTGATGGGTTTTCCTAAAGGAGGACAGTTTCAAACCTATAAAACCTCCCAGGATCAACAAAGGATTAGGAAGACATGCTGTCAGGACTAACACCTTTATTGTTTTTTCCTTGAAAAAACTGAAACCAGGCTCCAGTTCATTGTATTCAAATTTAGGAGAAAAGATGCATTCAGACTCAAAGGAGGAACAAGAGCTCCCCATTTTCCCTCCTGGGCTGCTCCTTTTGCACTGTAATTCCACCACACACACATCAAGCTGCTGACACACCCAGCTGAGGGTGCTCAGGGCTCTGTGCCTGTCTTACCTGAGAAACCTGAATCTGCAGGGGTGCAGGAGTCCTTCCCTTGCTCATCCTGACCCCAGGGCAAGCGAGGGCCAGGGAAGGAAAGGCTGCTGGCTCAGCAGGGACAGCTGCAGGAGGAGCAAGCACAGCACTTCACTACTAGAGTTATTTTGATACTTCCCATCCTCAGTCCCTTCCTTGTTTTGTCTGAGCTTTTTCCCCTCCAGTGGCACTGCTGCATCCACGTCTGGTTCTGTTTGACTCAAACCTTGGCAGGGACATTCAAGCCCATTCTCCCAGGAAGGCAGAGCCCAGCCAGCCCAGCTGCAGCAGCTGAGATCCCCCAGGTCAGACTTAACTGCTACAGGACTGCAGCAGAGCAGTGATAAATTCCCTTTGGAGTCACAGTGAGGACTGAGCAGTCACAATTTCTCATGTGCAGAAGTTCAACAATAGCAGCTCCATTTATTGTTAATCAAAGTAAATAGAAGGAATCTTCAGGTAACTATTTCTGTGCATTCCTGGTTCAAGTGCTAAACAGTCAGGCAATCCACACTCAATTAAGCATCATGTTGGCTAAAAGAATTTAAAAAGGTGCCACAAAAATACCTTAGGAATGTCTGTGAGCATTCTGCCTTGCATTACTCGTGTCAGCATTTCCAGGAGAGCTGGGACTGAAGAGGCTGTGCCAGAGCTGGAGGAGTTTTGCTCAGCTCAGGGGTGGCTGAAACAGCCCTGCTGCTCCTTTTTCACCTTACCCAACATCCTGCTCAGTGCGGAGCCCACGGTGGAACAGGAGCACTGCAGCACACCCATGGCATGTTTGCTCACGGACTGTGTCAACCTTGCTTGCATTCAATATTTAAATCAGAAAGTCTGGAAAGCAATACTCACAGGCTCCTTCATGAGTGACCATAAGGTGCAGCTCCAACCATGACAGAGTCTACTGGTCTAAGCTCTAGGGGAGAATTTACATTACAAATGTTAATTGCTGATAATATTAACATTGAACTCAGCCCTTTACAGAAGTGAAGAAAATAAATAAATTTCATACTTTAACACATCATGTGCGGAAACCTCATAAGCAGATGATGACAATCACTGATTTTTTAATAGTTTATGGGCAGTTCCACACCCACTGACTCCCACAGTAACACAATGAGGAGAGTGGCACCACATGAACCTACAGCCATGCCAGAAAGCTCTGACAAAACTGGAGCTGCCTCAGCACAGAACTCCATTTATCTGATGCTTTTCTTCAGCAAATCAAAAATTTCTAATTACTAGTGCAGGTGCCAACGAGCTGAGCTTGTGCCAATCCAGAGGCAGCTATTGGTTTGGAAACAGCAGTCCCCATGTGAGGAGAGCTGCTCAGAGTGATGCTTTGGCAACTTCCACATGGCAGACACCTGGGATTTGTGGCAAAACACAGAAAACTCACCTGAGACCTTGTTTCCTATCAATATTTGAGAGGGACTTGCCCGAGTTTAAATGTTCTGGGGCTGGAGGTCTGCAACAGCCACAGGTGGCTGGGCTGGCCCCAGGCAGGTCTGAGTGCAGCCTGCCTCCCCAGGGATGGCTCCCTGCAGGGACAGCAGCACGTTCTCCCCTGTTTTCAGGCTTTCCTTCCCAGGAGCATTCCCCAAAATGAACCAGCACCAGCTGCTTCCCACACAAACATCCCACAGGCTCTGCACGCCCTCAGCGAGCACCAAAGCTGCTTTCAAGGCTGCAAACACAGCTCCCACCTCGAAGCTGCTGTCAGCAGCAGCCAGGAGCTGACAATCACAAGAACAAATTCCAGGAAATAATTCCTCTGTGGCAAGAAGAGCAAATCTTGTTAAAAATGGGTGTTATTCACCAACTGACATCTCCTTTGTACAAAATCCTCCTCAGCTGGAACAGCTACAGAAGCTCAAGAACTGAAGAAAACTGAATCTACTGACACAAACTGCAGCCTAAAGGTAAGGGATTAATTCAGCTGGGATATGTGGCTATGGTGGATTGGTATCAAAACCAGCTGTGGGGACTGAAATAGAAAAGCCTGGTGATACAAAACCAGCCTGTTGGTTCACTGAGCCCATGTGAGCAGGAGCTTGACCACAATGAGGCACTGAACCTGTGCTGGATGTGACACCCCAGAGTCAGGAAATTGCTTCCCTTACCTCACCTGCATGACACATGAGGCAAAATGAGGTGCTGGAGATGCTTGAAATCACACTCCCTGTGCTCCCACAGCCAAACAGCCCCGTGTGTGTCCCTGTCCCTGTCCCTCAGCCCTGCCAGCTGAGCAGGGGGAACACCCTGCAGCAAATTCCTGCAGCTGCACCAACCACAGGATCAGCTGGCACTGAAGAATGTTCCCCCAGAGATCCCTCACGGTGTGGTGTGGGATCTGGGGCATGATTCAGGTTATGTAACTGCAGAGTTGACTCACCCCAGTGCAAGTTATTTTCTCTCTGTGCCAGAGTGAAACTCATCTGGCTGCATTTAGATGTTCCCTTTTGTGCTCTTACAAAACTGCTTCCCCTCAGCTGCTCTGCCCTGCCAAGGATGCCCCACACTGCAGAGAATCACACCCTGAGCTGGGTGGGAAGGAACGTCAAAGTTCATCACATCCCACCCTGCCATGGCAGGGACACTTTCCACTGTCCCAGTGTCCAGCCTGCCCTGACACTGCCAGGGGTCCAGGGGCAGCCACAGCTGCTCTGGGCACCTCTGCCAGGGCCTGTCACCCTCACAGCAACAATTCCTCCCTCATACCCAATGTGAACCAAGTCTCTCTCAGGCTAAAGCCAATCCCCCTATAAGAACTCATAATACTTTTAAAAAACACATTTTCCAAAAAGCTATGTAGACAAAATGCATTATCTATAAATTACACATTTAATGAATGAAACTCCCATTGCAACAGGAGGCAATGACCTACTGCAGCCCTTTCCCTCATTTCCAGACCTCAAACAAGGATTGTCCTGCTCAGTCTGCAGCAGCACAAGTGCTGATCCCAAACTCCCTGACTGCAGGGAGTGCCTGCTGCTCCCTCCTCCCTCTGCTGAGCTGCACAGGCTGATTCCACAGAGCAGCTCAGAGTGCTTTGCTCAACACATCTCCAGCAACAGGGACACAAATGAAAACGACTGGAAAAAAAAAAATATATATAAAAAAGACACAGAACAAGCAGGTGAAGGGAAATGTCTGCAGAGCCCCTGATCCTGTCCTGGCCCCTGGACCATGGGCTCACTGCCCCAGCCCTGGTGGCCCCTGAACACCAGCAGTGTGCTGCACACCAAGCTGGGCACCAAAACACAGAGCTGCCTGCAGATGCACTGCAGGAAAGCTGCTGGCATGGCACAGTCCTGGGGGGCTGAGCACTTCACACCCATTTCCAGGGTCCTGGGGGGCTGAGCACTTCACACCCATTTCCAAACTCATTTTGGATAAGCAGCATTTTCCAGATAATAAGGCTGGTACACCTAGTTCATACCTGCAAACAAAATCTTGAATTTCCAATCACTTCTTGGACATTTCTAGGACTGAAATTGTGAGCAGCTGGGTAAGTTCCAGCATCTTCCTGAGATATCAGGTGTCCCTGCAGGACATAATCTCACTGCCCAGCACTGCTACCCCCTCCAGGTGTCATCACCCAGGGAGACGCAGTGGAGTGAAACACAGGGAATTCATTACAGAGAAATGAGACTATTTTTCCAAATTAAAAGCTAAATTTGATAATAAGGTGACTTAACAGACAGGGTGTGGGAATCAGTAAATAGAGAAAAGATACTTAAAGCTCATATTTTGAATTAATGTTTGGACAAAAGAGCAAGAACTGTCCCAGGCCAGGAACAGCAATATGTGAAGTGGTTTTCTTCAGGGAGACAAACAGGAGTGAGTGAGGAATGTAAATTTCACACCCAAGATATTCCTAAGAGTGTTTGTCTCCAGCATGGGGTTTTATATCTCAGGGACAAATCCCACTAATTAGCCCAGCTGGGAAGACTTCCTCATCACTGACAAGAATCTATGAATTAGTTAATTAAAATAAGCCCTGCAGCCCTGGGCCCCTGTCAGTGCCAGCCCTTGCCTGCTGCTCCACATCCTGACCCCAGCACAGGAGGACGAGGCCATTGGCAGGCGAGGCAATTAGCAGGGTAATTAATTACCACACAGCACAGTGCAGATGTTAACCTCTGCTCTGTTTAAAAAAAAAAAAAGTGAAAGAATTTTTTAAAAAGAGGAAGTTTAGGGAAGATAAGTAACTGTTCCAGGCACACAAAACCAAACACAACCCTCCCTCACTGACACAGCCAGAAAACACCAGAGGAGACCAGAGCACAGCAGCCCACAGAGGGTGAGTCTCTCAACACGAGCGTTTGTGAATTGTAGTTTATTTTTGCTTCAAATGTCTGAGAGAAGCAGCTGTGCTTTCAGCAGGCTGGAAAGGAGCTGAAAGTGTAACTGAGAACAGGGGCTGGGGTGTTTGGAATGTAGCAAGGAGACCAACATGAATTAATGAATTAATGTTATTACCCTAAATACAGCTGTTTCAAAATGTATACACAAACTTTACTGACAGTTTCCAGTTATTTCTAACTCCACTTGAGTTTAAAAAAGATGATTCCAAACAAGTTCTGTGTATCACATCTTTAACAAATTATTTATTACTAGATGCTGGTTTGACTTGTTATTGTAGATTAACCTTAACAAATCTTGTTATTTTTATTGTGTTACTGAACTTTAGCTTGTAAGCAGAAGAAATTAACACAGAGCTCAGACACTTGTGTAGTCCCTCTATGTTGCCTGTTTCTTTCTCCCTGGTGTTTCTGATTAAATGCTACTGCTGCCAGGTGTCTGTAAACCTACTAAAATATTATTACTGAGAAATACTTTCCTGCTCCCTATGAAATGAAACCACAAATCTGAACCATGCAGACCCAAACTAGGAACACAAACCAGGAGGGGAAACAGCAGCTGAGGCAGTGTGCAAGTACCACAAGATGTGCATTTGCACCTGACAGGTTTCCACTCCTCCTTTACAAAGCAAAAGCCAGAAATACAGCTTACAGAACCTAACTCTTTTTTAATTTAAAACTCAATGAACTGAACGTTCAAGCATAAAACTTGACAAACTCAAACCCGTTTGTGCCCCTCCCCACATCAAAGGAAACCTTTACGGAGCACGGCAGCTGAGATTTGCAGGATTTCCATCCAGCAGCGCCTGCACTGAGCCGAGGGGCCAGAACCGAACCGGGAACCCGGACCCGCGGGGGAGAGGGGAGAAGGGAGAGGGGGGTCTGGGGCCGCGGGGCTCGGCTGCACCCAGAGGGTCCCGCACGGCTGAGCCAAGGCGGAGCTCAGCCCCTGATCCTGCAGCACAGACCCGCACGGCACAAACCTGCACAGAACAGACCCGAACAGACCCGCACAGACCCGCACTGCACAAACCTGCACAGAACAGACCCGCACAGACCGGCACGGCACAAACCTGCACAGAACAGACCCGAACAGATCCGCACAGACCCGCACGGCACAAACCTGCACAGAACAGACCCGAACAGACCCGCACAGACCCAGCACGGCACAAACCTGCACAGAACAGACCCGAACAGACCCGCACAGACCCAGCACGACACAAACCTGCACAGAACAGACCCGAACAGACCCGCACAGACCCGCACGGCACAAACCTGCACAGAACAGACCCGAACAGACCCGCACAGACCCAGCACGGCACAAACCTGCACAGAACAGACCCGAACAGACCCGCACAGACCCGCACGGCACAAACCTGCACAGAACAGACCCGAACAGACCCGCACAGACCCGCACGGCACAAACCTGCACAGAACAGACCCGCACAGACCCGCACAGACCCGCACGGCACAAACCTGCACAGAACAGACCCGAACAGACCCGCACAGACCCGCACGGCACAAACCTGCACAACACAGCACAAATCTGCACATCGCAGACCCGCATAGACCCGGCAGAGCACAGACCCGGCACGGCACAGCCCCCGTATCTCCTGGGACCAGGGTGTCTCCAGGGACTGAAAATCCTCCGACCGCACAGTCCCGGCACCGAAGATCCCCCGAGACAGCACATCCTCCGACAGAGCATCCTCCAGACACCTCACATCCTCCGACAGAGCATCCTCCGAGCATCGCACGCCCTTCGAGACCGCACATCCTCAGACCTAATATCCCCCGGGCACCAAACACCTTCCGGGACTGCACATCCTCCAGACACCGCACCTCCTCACACCGCACATCCGCAGACCTAATACCCCCTGGGCACCGCGCATCATCAAGAGAACAAATATCCCCCAGGGACTGAACATCCCTCGGGCACCGCGCATCTCCAGGGACGCACATCCTCACCCTGCTCATCCTCACCCTGCCCATCCCCACCCTGCCCATCCCCACCCCGAGCATCCCCACCCTGCCCATCCCCACCCCGCGCCCCGCCCGCAGCGCAGGAGCTGCGTCAGCGAAGCGAACGCTGCAAAGGCCACAGCGATTTCCACAGGGTGCAGAGCAAAGGGAAACCCCCGCATCAGCCTGGGAGAGGGGCGGCAGCAATTCCTTCCCCAGCCACCTGGACAGGTCCCAGACTCGCTCCTCGGGCGGCTGCAGAACACACACAGGTCGCACAGGTAAGCTGAGAGGGAAATTCTGGGAGGAGCACTCAGAGGGATCCACCTCGTGCTTCACCAGCCTGCAAACAAAACCACCCCACGTTTGTCCCAACGCACCTGGGGAACGTGTCCCAAGGTGTCACAGACCAGGTAAACCCCTCTGCCAGCTGGGGATGTGTCCCAAGGTGTCACAGACCAGGTAAACCCCTCTGCCAGCTGGGGATGTGTCCCAAGGTGTCACAGACCAGGTAAACCCCTCTGCCAGCTGGGAACGTGTCTCAAGGTGTCACAGACCAGGTAAACCCCTCTGCCAGCTGGGGATGTGTCCCAAGGTGTCACAGATCAGATAAATCCCTCGGCCAGCTGGGGATGTGTCCCAAGGTGTCACAGACCAGGTAAACATACTGATTCTCCACAGCTATCACAGCACAACAGAATGGGGAAGTGCCTGGCATTCTGTTTCAGAGGATAGGAAACTGAAACAGATACAAGCACATGGCATCAAATCTGGGGATTTTGCAGTCTTGGGGTTTTTCTGGCTTCATGGAAAACGTGCTGCAGCTTTGTCCTGATGTAACTGCCCAGAATGAACTCTGCTCACCTGTGCTGCAGTCTGTCAGCCCAGCAATGCCAGCACATACATCATATCATGTTGACATACTGTACCTAGCTTAAAAACTTGAAGCACTGCTCTGCAAGTCACCTAAGGAAGAAATATTTCCTTCAATAATAACCTTCTCCAAAATAACAAATCACTATTTCTTTCCAGTGCTTTAAAAGTTTTAAGAAGCAAGGCTGTGCACAGAAATAACACTTAGGACTCCCAAGGGCAGAAGGGGCAGGCAGGAATGAGCTCTGCTCAGAGCAGTTGCACAATCTGGCAAATCCCTGCTCCCTTTACAAACAGTACCTCTGGGACTCAGTCAGAGGCAGGAAGCAAACTGCTAATTATTTATTAAATCTCATTTCTCTCTCTTTTCTGCAGAAAACAGAAGCAGAAGCTCAGAGTGCATCATCTGGAGCGTGCAGTGTCACTGGCAGAGACAGCCCAGCCTGGGATGCTCAGTGCTCCTGCTGCCCCTGGCTGCTCCGAGGGACTCCAGAGGGACATTCCTGCCCAGCCCACGGTGAAGAGCAGGAGGGGCTGCCCAGGACCCCCTGACAGGGACCAGCCCTGCTCTGCTCCTTGTCCTGGCTCCTGGGCTGGCTCCTGTGTGACTGGACTTGGCACATGAACCTGCTTTGCTCTCCAAAAGCCAGCTGCTTCTACCTTCTAGGAAGAAATAAAGCTTTGCCAGGGATTTGGGCATCAGCTGGAGCACATCAGCCCCCTGAGTGTGTGTTTTCACAGGCAGGCACAGTCCCATGGACAACTGCATCCCCACACACTCAGCCCCACAGCTCAGGGCATTGGCTCACAACCACTCACAGCTGACTGGAAAGGCTGAAGACTCCTAGCAGATAAAACTCTCAATTTCTTCTTTCCTTTTTTCTGTTTGTTTCTCCAGGGAAAGGGAACACCACAATGCAGATCAAAGGCACGAGCCAATTCAGCTCCTCCAGGAACGACAGCAACTGCACCAGCGACAGCAGGATCAGCCAGGTCATCTTCCCTCTGCTCTACACATTCCTGTTCCTGGTGGGGATCACCATGAACGGCCTGGCAATGTGGGTCTTCTTCAAAATATCCAGTAAATCCAATTTCATCATCTTCCTCAAGAACACCGTGATTTCTGACTTCCTCATGATCTTGACTTTTCCATTTAAAATCCTCAGTGACGCCAAGCTGGTGTCCTGGGTGCTGCGGGGGTTCGTGTGCCAGGTCACCCAGGTGGTGTTTTACTTCACCATGTACATCAGCATCCTGTTCCTGGGGCTGATCACCCTGGACCGCTACCAGAAGGCCACGTCCCCCTTCAGGGGCTCCAGCCCCCGCAGCCTGCTGGCTGCCAAGCTCCTGTCCTCTGCAATCTGGCTCTCCATGTTCGCCCTCTCGCTGCCCAACATGGTTCTAAACAACAGGAAGAAAACCCCCAAGAGCGTCAGGAAGTGTGCTCTCCTGAAATCCGAGTTCGGCTTGGTCTGGCACGAAATTGTGAACTACGTTTGCCAGCTCATCTTCTGGGTGAGCCTGGCAGTCATAGTGGTGTGCTACCTCCTCATCAGCAGGGAGCTGTACAGATCCTACAAGAGGACACGGTGCGCAGGGAAGGCCTCCAAAAAGACTGTCAACCTCAAGGTTTTCATCATAATTGCCGTGTTCTTTATCTGCTTTGTGCCATTCCACTTCACCAGGATCCCCTACACGCTGAGCCAGACCAGAGACGTGTTTGACTGCTCTGCCCAGAACACCCTGTTCTACCTGAAGGAGACCACGCTGTGGCTGACCTCCCTCAACGCCTGCCTGGACCCCTTCATCTACTTCTTCCTTTGCAAATCCTTCAGGAAATCCCTGCTGGCCATGCTGTGCCCGCACAGGGCAGTGCCAGGGCAGTGCCAGGGGCAGAACCAGGGGGATGACAGCGGTGAGACCCCGCTCTGACCCTGCAGGAGCTCCCACAGCTCACTGACTTCTTTAGAGCAGCCCTGCAGATGAAGCACAAGCACCCTGGAACCACTGCACTGAAATAAGAGGGGTCCCCTCGCCCCCAGCCTCCACCCTTGGCAAAAAGAGATCCCCTGACCCCAACCTCCACAGCTGCCAGGACAGCTGGGAAGAAATCCGGGCTCACAGGTGGAACTGCGAGGGAAAACTTAACACTTAATCATGAAATGCTGCAGATGGAATCATGAACTGTAAAGATTTTTCAGAAATAGCTAAACTTGTGCCAGGGTAAAGTCCATGGCAACACAGGAGCTGAGAAATGCAGATAAAATCACAGTAGATGTGATTTTTCAACACAGGGAATTGTCACCTTGTATGCAAGTGGCAGACAAACAAACCTAGGCCAGAGGAAGGGGAGCCATTTGTGCAGATTTTTGGTAACAGAATAACACTTTGCTTATCTCATTCTGTGCTTGCAGTTCCTAATCCATTGACCAATAATTAATAGTTGTATGTAAGAGGAAATGATTTCATAATCAGGCTTATCTTGAGATGAGTTAAATCCCCAAATCCTTCCCCTTACTACAGAAATAAACAGAACTGTATGTTTTCACAGAGAACATTATATTAGAAAACATACAAACACTCAATTTACATCCTACTGAGACCTTGGGGAAAGACAGGCTCCTGGTAACTCCTTTACTGATACTCAAGGGCAGCTTTTTGCACTACACAAAATACTGAACCACTTCCTTTTTTGCACTTGGAAAACTTGAAAAAAAGCAGGGAAGTGTTTTCAAGTACATGACATTTTGAGGTATCCCAACAATTTCACATGAAATAGATTGTGGGCTGTTGGAGTGCACTGTGGTTCGTTTATCAGCTCTGCAAACAGCTGCAGCTGAGCAGTGTGTCCCATCCCACAGGAGCTCATCCTGCCAAAGCCACAGCCCGAGCACATGTCCCTGCCTGCCAGGGCCCTGCTGCACTGGAGCCCCATTTCCTAACAGGGGAAAGGCAGCTCACTCATTCTCACTCACTGCACACTCAGCCATGGGGTTTGTGCTCTCTGATCACTCCCTGGCTGAATTCAGCTCCCACAAACTGCTGCCTGCTCCAGCTGATTCCACCTGGGCTCACCACAGGACACCGGATTTCCCTGGAGCAGTGTCCAGCCCCAGGCCAGGGCAGTTCCCCAGGGAGGGAAGTGCCAGTGCCCCAGTCCCAGCCAGGATCCATCCCACACAGTTTCTGCAGCTCCACGTGGAGAGGGGCTGCTGTCCCTGCCCAGAGCAGGGACCCTGTCCCCAGAGCAGCACTGTGGGGTCTGCAGAGGAACCTGCTGCCTCTGGCAGCTGGGAGCAGCTCCCAGAGCCCACTGGCATACAAACAGAAGGCACAGCCTTGGACACCAGTGCTGGGCTGTGACACCCTCACCTGGTCAGCAGGGCTGCACAGAAGGCAGGTGGGCAGCCAGGGACACGCCACACCAGGGACAGGGCAGAGGTGACCCCATCCCAGCCATCCTGCTCTCAGCAGCCATGCAACCCTGAGCAGCACCTCATTAACCAAAATGTCCCAGGTGCTGAGGCACAAACTCCCTGGGCACCACAGAGCAATCCACACCTGCCCCAGGAAAGGGCTTGAGCAGGAGCCACTGCCACATGGCAGCCAGCCCTGAGCCAGGGGTGTCACATCCAGGCAGCAAAAACTCACACAAACAGCTGTGTGCAGAGAGAAATGCACCTAGTTCCAGTGTTACACCAAACAAACAGCTGTGTGCAGAGAGAAATGCACCCAGTTCCAGTGTTACACCTAATAAACAGCTGTGTGCAGAGAGAAATGCACCCAGTTCCATTGTTATACCAAACAAACAGCTGTATGCAGAGAGAAATGCACCCAGTTCCAGTGTTATACCAAACAAACAGCTCTGTGCAGAGAGAAATGCACCCAGTTCCAGTGTTAGAAATGCACCCAATTCCAGTGTTACACCCAACAAACACATCATCAATCCACAGCTCCCCTCCCAGCAGCAGCTCCTGCCAGGACCTGCCAGGGGCTGTCAGCAGCACAGTGCATCCCCTGGTTCGTGGGGGATGCCAAAATCCCCAGGAATCCATTCTGGAGCCCAAAGCCCAGCTCAGGTCCCTGTGTAACACCAGTGCAGGGACAGGGGCAGCCCCTGAGCACCTGGGGGGCTTTGGGGCTGAGCACCCCCTGCAGGGTCTGAGCACACTCTTGTAAGGCACTGGCAATGCCTGGTGCCAGCAGAACTCCATCCAGAACGTGGAATTCACACACAAACACGACTGGGAGCCACACTGCAGGGTCACCTGGAATGCTGTCAGGAAACACTCTGTGTTTGTTCATCCCACCAGTGCAGGTGCAGCAGGGCTGTCCCACACACACAAACCCAGAAATGTGTCTGCAGAGATGGCAGGTTCCCTTTCCCAGTTTAGGAGAAGATGGGGTGTCTGTCCTGAGAGATGGCAGGTTCCCTTTCCCAGTTTGGGGTGCTTTCTCATGCAAGACAAAGGGAAGAGACAAAAGCAACAGCAAACAGGGCTAAGTCAGGCAACGTGAAAATGAGGAAGGAAACCACACAGCAACAGAAAGTCTCATCTTTCTACACATTTCCCCACTCGTAGCACTTTGCTCAAGGCTCCTGCTGGCAGAGGAGCAGTGGATGAGACAGGGACAGCACAGAGGCCTCTGCTGCAGGTTTGCCCAGGTACCTGCCCTGCTGGAGTGCTGGGGGGGTGATGGGGTGGGATGGGGGGTTCAGGGCTGGGATGGGCTGGGATGGGGGGTTCAGGGCTGGGGTGGGCTGGGATGGGAGGTTCAGGGCTGGGATGGGGGGTTCAGGGCTGGGATGGGCTGGGATGGGGGGTTCAGGGCTGGGATGGGCTGGGATGGGGGGTTCAGGGCTGGGATGGGGTGGTCAGGGCTGGGATGGGGGGTTCAGGGCTGGGGTGGGCTGGGATGGGGGGTTTAGGGCTGGGATGGGGTGGGATGGGAGGTTCAGAGCTGGGATGGGGTGTTCAGGGCTGGGATGGGCTGGGATGGGAGGTTCAGGGCTGGGATGGGATAGGGGGTTCAGGGCTGGGATGGGGTGTTCAGAGCTGGGATGGGGTGGGATGGGGGGTTCAGGGCTGGGATGGGATGGGGGGTTCAGGACTGGGATGGGGTGTTCAGGGCTGGGATGGGGGGTTCAGGGGCAACTGGTGCTCAGGGCTGGGAGCCACCTGCGTGCATCTGACCTTGGAAAAGCTGTCTGAAGCTGTGCTGAGAAAGGAAAGCAGTGGGTTCTTGGAGAGAATCACCAGAAGTCACTTACCCAGAAGGGGCTGGCTTTAGGCTCTAACACTTCTATTCAATGCTAAAATACATTTCCATGGAAAGGCCAGCAGTGCTCCAGGCAGTCTGCTCTTACACCCTGCTATGACATTACCCTGGGCCTCCAAAATAAGTATGAACCTTTTTAACTCTTCAGTGCATGTTACAAACAACTGAAGAAGTTTCAGCAGGGGTTTAGATTTTCAGCGAAGCAGAAGGGAAGCTGGTTGCTCTGTTTAACAGGCTCGGGCTCTGTGTCTGTCCCTGTCAGGACCCTGTAACAGCACACCCAGGCTGTGCTCTGTGCTCTGTCCCCGTTCCCAAGCCTGTTCCCAGCGATGGGAGACGCTGCCAACACGAGCAGCGCTGGTAACAGCAGCGGAGCCCCGTCCCCCGCGCCGTGCCCCCGGGACACCTCCCTCACCCAGCTGCTCTTCCCCGTGCTCTACACCCTCATCTTCCTCCTGGGGCTGCTGCTCAACAGCCTGGCGTGCTGGGCGTTCTTCCACATCCCGAGCACGTCGACCTTCATCGTGTACCTGAAGCACCTGGTGCTCTGTGACTGCCTGATGACGCTGCTGCTGCCGCTCAAGGCGGCGGCGCAGGCGGGGCTGGCGCCCTGGCGGCTCCGCGCCTTCGTGTGCCGCGGCTCGGCCGTGCTCTTCTACGACACCATGTACACCAGCATCGTGCTGCTGGGGCTCATCGCCTTCGACAGGTTCCTCAGGATCCTCAGGCCTTTCGGGAGGTTCTGGGTGCAGAATCTGAGCTCGGCGAGGATCCTGGCTGCGCTGGTCTGGCTCTTCTTCCTGGCTCTCTCCGTGCCCAACATGGTCCTGTCCAGCGAGGCGGCCACGCCGCAGTCCGTGAGGAAGTGTTCCTCCCTCAAGAGCCCCCTGGGGCTCAGGTGGCACGAGGCTGTCAACTACATCTGCCAGCTCATCTTCTGGACCGTGCTCATCCTCATGCTGCTGTTCTACATCGTCATTGCCAAGAAGGTGTACGAGTCCTACACAAAAACACAGAAGAAAGACAACAGGAGCGAGAAACGCATCAAGGGGAAAGTGTTCATCATTTTCACCGTGTTCTTCTTGTGCTTTGCCCCCTTCCACTTCGTCAGGGTGCCCTACACGCTGAGCCAGACCAGGAACATGAGCTGCCGCCTGCAGAACCAGCTCTTCGTGGCCAAGGAGAGCACGCTGTGGCTGGCATCCACCAACATCTGCATGGACCCCCTCATCTACCTGCTGCTGTGCAGGCCCTTCGTGGAGAGGGTGCTGTGCAGGAGGGGCAGGGCTCTGCAGAGAGCCCAGAGCCAGGCAAACACCCAGCTGGACACACGGGTGTCCCCCACCGAGCCCTGATCTGCAGCTGCTCTGCATTTCACACACAACTGGGACAACAGCTGGGTTTGCTCCTGCTGAGGAACACAAAAAGATGTTTGCCAAGTCATATTAACAGTCAATAAATGCAGCAAAATGGATTTTCTATGTACACTCACTGCACACCTTAATGGGAGAAGGGTTCTTGCTGAAACTGCCTGAGACAATGCCCAGGTTCATTCTATCTGCTTTAAACTAAAACTGCTCACCTGCTGACACCTGAGCAGCTTCCTGGCCCTGGCTGCTCTGAAGAGCCCCCCTGCTTTATTTGGGGGTGAGCCCCAGAGCTGCTCACTGTGTTTGTCAGCAATTGCCCTGAGTGCCAGCCTGGCTGCACATCCAGAGCAGGGAGGAGGAGGAACAGATCCCTTCCCATCCCTGCTCTCCTCTCCCACACTGGCAATTCCTCTCCTGCCACCCTCACTGCTCCACCACCCTGTGCTCCCACAGGACCCTGGTGGAGGACAGTGCTGAGCACCCCAGATTCCCAGGACAGAGCAGCCAGGGCTGCACCCCACAGAGGGACCCCAGAGCCACGGGGTGCTCAGCCCACCCTGCACTCAGCCCCTGGGGCACCTTCCCCCTTGCCAGTCCCAAAACAGCCAGGAGAAGGGAGCAGGGGACAGCCTGAGCCCCCCAGCCTCAGAACCCCTCACACCCCCAGAGCTCTCCCTGGCTGTCCCACAGGAACAGAAGCTGCTTCCTCATCCAGACTTCTGGAGTTTATGTCACTATTTCAGGACAGCAGTGCCCCTTATCCCAAACCAACCCTTCTCCTCCAGCTTTACACCTCTCACATGAGCCAGACACTTTGATCACCACTTGACTGCTATTTTTAGAAATTCCCTGTTTACAGCAGCCTAATCCAATCCAGCAGGTTGCTCCCTACAGCTTGACTTTTCCAGAGCTGTTTTAGATTGCTGTGCATTAATTACTCGCCCTCTGGGGTTCCCCAGCCTCTGCCACACAGAGAGATTTGTGTCTTATTTAGCAGCTTCTACCCATCACATCTCCCTCACCAGGCATGTTACACCCCTTCACTGCTCCAACACCCTCCCTAACTGGAAACTGAACTAATCTCCCATCAGCTTCCAATTGGTTCTGAATTGCCCTGATAATAAATCAGGGTTACCTCAGCCATTGTCTCCCTCTCAGATTAACTGCTGCATTAAAGGCTCTCCCTACATTCATACACTGTTAACAGGATTAATCTGCTCCTTTAGGAAAAGTAAATACAATAAATTCTTAGCTGCTGAAGTAGTCAGCACTGTAGTAGCAGCTTACAGGAACATACAGGAGGCTGGAAATGCTCCTCTCACCCTGCTGGCACAGTGTGACAATCACCAGAGAGGTCTGAGCAAACCCTGCAGAAGAGGGTCTGCAAAGCAGCTGAAACCCCCTGAAACCTGTGCTCCCCAAGCTGGCATGGAGGGAGGAATTCAGGACAAAACTCCATCCCAGTGCTCCCTCTGATCACACCAGCACAGCCGACACGGAATTCTATCCCTGCCTGCACCCACAGAGCAGCTGGCAGCTGAAAACAGGAGGATGCTGAGGAGCAGGCATTGCTTTGATTGTCTGATTTCTGCCGTGATCGAGCTCACCCAAGGCCGTGCACACACACGGGCAGCTCAGCGCTGACAGCCTGGGGTCAGGGTGGGTGTAACCACAGAGTGGGGTGAGCTGGTCCTTAAATAAAGGGTGTGCCAAAGCTTTCTGATGAGTCTTAATCATCTGTTTTTCAGCTGTTGCTTCTGTGGTAGGTAAAAAGGAGCCAAACCCACCAAACTCTGTAGCAAAGGAGTGAAGGTGGCAGCGAGGACACACGACCTGCTTGGTCCGCTTAGGGGAAAAGGTCCCTGAATTCTAGCACTTGGGATTTTGCACATTTTTATCTACAAAGTTTTAGATCACTGCCTCCAGAGGGAGTAAAAATCACAACAGTTGAAATGCCTCAAAGTTTAGGTCTCTGTTTTTAAGGCTCAAAGAAATACCCCAAGCAACATTTAGCTTTTGTGATCAAACATACACCCTCCAGTCTTTGCATCGCCTCTCTCGAGGGACCCCTGGTAATTCCTGAGTGCCCACAGACATCCTGACCCCTGCACAGCTACACGCAGCCAGGCTCCCACAGAAAACTCCCACAGCACACAGCAGTGCTTCAGTTAATTAGAAATGCAAAGCAGGGATTTGCATCGTGGAGGAGAGCCGGGCAGACGAGTCAGGCAGCAAGGTCTGAGCCTCAGGATGCACATGCACAGAGCCAGGAGGGCACTGCAGGGGAGGCTGAGGGCACCAGGACAGAGCTGAGCCCAGACAGGATCAGCCAGCCCAGGAGCTGCAGGTTCCAGGATATTATCAGGGACAGGGATATCAGCACACACTGAGCACAGAGGGGAGAATAACTGAGCCTTTAAAGCCACTTCTAAATTAGATACTTTCCTCCTGGCTCCCCTGTTAGTGCCAGGCATCACACAGTGACTGGAAAGGGGAAATGTCAGCTCTGCCAAGACCTGACCAAAGCACCTTCACAGCTGGAGCTGCAGAACCCTCCCGTGGTGCAAGCTCGGATCCTGCTGACATCTTTCTGCTTAAACAACACAAACAGCCAGTCCTGTGCATTAGCCAGGTGGTGAATCTGCTTTGGCACAACCTGGCACTTCACATTGCTAAATATGGCAGTGGAGGCTTTTCAGAATGAAGCAACACAGCAATTGTTGTAATAAGGTTGTTGGGGCTCTTATGAAACCTGAGAGCTGCTCTCTAATCATCAGGACACAAGAAGGGACATCCAGGCTGTAAATAGTGTGAACAATAGTGAAGTTACAGGTTACCTTCAGCTCTCCTTTGCTCACCCTGGCGTTTCTCTGCGCTGGTTTTACCAGAGCTCCCCACGGTTCGTGTGTCAGCTCGTCCTGACCTGCTCCAGCCTGGGAGCAGCAGCAGCAGCACGTCTGCCCTGGAGCCTGCTGGGGTGCAGGGCTCTGGGTCTAACCCAGCTACACCAAAATAAAGAGATTTTAAAGAAAAGTTAACGTGCCTTTGCACCATATTCAAAAAAACTAAACAAACCAAACCCCACTCTGTGCAGATTTTATTTAGTATTTGACCATTATTAACAGACCCATTTTGGTGTGTAAACTCCACTCCTAGAGTGCCAACCCCTAAACACTTGGGTCTCTGACAGCAATTAAATCACATTCTTTAAACATTTCAGTTTTCACTTTCAATCTCTTCTCTCTTTCCCCACAGCACATCCTGCTGCTCTGGTTCTTAGAGCCCAGCCTGGGACACCAGCAGCACTGGCAGGGTGGAAAAGCAGCAGCACAAATGCAGGCAGCACGTAGGCAGACTGCAGGAGAGGCTGCATTCCCTGAGCCCAGCTGTGTCCCTGGAATCCAGCTGTGCCCCTGGAATCCAGCTGTGCCCCTGAAATCCAGCTGTGCCCCTGGAATCCAGCTGTGCACCTGAGCCCAGCTGTGTCCCTGGAATCCAGCTGTGCCTCTGGAATCCAGCTGTGTCCCTGAGCCCAGCTGTGCCCCTGAAATCCAGCTGTGCCCCTGGAATCCAGCTGTGTCCCTGAGCCCAGCTGTGCCCTGGAATCCAGCTGTGCCCCTGAGCCCAGCTGTGCCCCTGGAATCCAGCTGTGCCTCTGGAATCCAGCTGTGCCCCTGGAATCCAACTGTGCCCCTGAGCCCAGCTGTGCCTCTGGAATCCAGCTCTGTGCACAAAGCACCCCGCATCCCCAGGTGAGCTCACAGCACCCCCCAGGTGAGCTCACAGCACCCCGCATCCCCAGGTGAGCTCACAGCACCCCCCAGGTGAGCTCACAGCACCCCGCACCCCCCAGGTGAGCTCAGCGCTGCCTCCAGCCCCATCCTGCCCCAGGTGAATCACCGTCTGCGTCCCGGGCGCCCCAGCTGCTCTGGAGCCAGGAAGTGCGCGGGAGCTCCCCTCGCCTGGCGTGTGAGTCACTGCCAGGAATGAGAGAGCCAGTTGCTCCAGTTGCCGGTGGCCAGGGGAACTGTGGCTCTCTGGCCGGGTGTCACCAGAGGAAGGGGTCGGGGCCATGGGGGGCTGCCCCGCGCTGCCCCGGCCGCCGCTCCGCTGCCGCCCGTAGCTGCGGGATGCGCCCGGAGCGAGCCTGAGGCGCCCGGGATGCGGCTCCGGCACCGGCGGCAGCCCACCATGCTGACAGGTAAGTGAGCTCTGACATTCCGTAAGCTCGGGGAACTGCCGGCATGCGCTCACCTTGCGGGAAAAAACAGGAATTTAGGCACGGTTGCTTATGGCTGGAACCATAAGGGGAATGTCGGGTCAATTCAAAGTGTGAAAAGTTCTCAAAATAGCCTGTCTTTCTTTACCAGCCTGTTACTCACTCGTACATCGTGTACATGGTGGCAAAAAAAAATTAAATCAGTTTCTACTAATTGTTCCTTCTAAGATACAGCTCGAAGTGCAGGTGGGTCCATTGTTTCAGTAACTCCCTGACAGAGCTTAACTCATATAAAGTACAATTCAGTAACTACAAGATCTGGATTTGCTGTAGAATGGTTTGTGCTATATTCCCTTTCACCTCTTTCAGTACAAAAAAGCAAACTTGAGCTCTCTTCACTATATGAAGAGAATAAACGTTCTCTTCCTTCGTACCTCGTTCAAGTCATGTTAAAACTTGTCAGGTTCACTGGAAAAACCACATAGCTCTGAATGAGCAGGTTAGATCTGATGAGTCTCACAGCTTGGGAAATATCTGGGCTGCTTGCAGAAACCTCTGTCTTTGAGGGAGATTTTGTATGAAAAAGTTGTTCTTGGTTAGGGAGCACTGGGAGCAGCAGCAGGATTCGAGGGTTTGTTTAAAAATTCCTTGTCTGTGCAGTACAGGGCCTGCAGCCACTGTCCCGTGTGCTCCATCTGCAAACCAGCAGCATTTCACACTTCTTTCCATCTTTTAAAGAATTCTGCAACCCTCTTTAGAAAGGGAAACCAGGAAACTTTGGCTGGTGTTGCTGATTCACTTGCAGGCACTGGTGCTGAGCATGGCAGCCACCAGCACCTGCTGGTCAGGAGAAGCCTCCCCTGCCTCCTCCTGGGGCACCTGAGAGCCTGGGAGGGGGGTGACAGCCCCTGGGACACCCCAAGGAGCTGCAGGAGGGGCAGAGGGGCTGGAGGGTGTGAGGGGCTCACACACATACACAATGTGTGTGCACTGGGGGTGGCCCAGAAAACCAGCACATTTCCTGCAGCATCAGCTGTGAGCCTTCCCCAGCTGCTCAGGGCTGGGTGTCCCAGCTCAGCCCCTGTCACCTCCTCCCTGCCAGGCTGAGGGGGACAGGAGGAGACAGGAGGGACAGGGAGGGACAGGAGCCCTGCATGAGACAGCCCAGGACCAGGGCATGGACAGGGAAGGCTCCTCATTTATGACCAGTCCCTTGCTCACCTTCACAAAGCAAAGTTCAAGAAGAGCCTTTCTGCAAAAAAAGCCTCCTCTGTGACCCAGTGAGCACCAGAAGAAGCCAGGCAAACCCCCTGTGCTCCCACTGGAGCTGAACTGGAGCTGTGCAGGGCTCATCCCCAGTTTGGAGCTGGGTGAAAACACTCCTGACACACCGTGAGCTCCAGAGCTCTGCAGAGCCCAGGCTGCAGCAGGCACCAGCCCAGGGCTGCCAGCAAAGCAGAGGAAGGAGAGAAGATTCATCCCTGCATCTCAGCAGTCTAAAACCTTTCCAACATAAAGAATTGCCATAACATCTTAAATTAAAATGCTGCACTGTCGATTGTGTGAAGTTGGGTTTCCACTTCTGACCAACGATGAGCCTCACACCAGGTGCAGCAGCAACCTCTGCTTCTGGACAGGTTCCTCCTCAGGAAAATGTCAGTGATGTACCAAAGGGACAGCTGATGCTGGGCAGCACAAACTGGGCTTGGAGAGCAACTTCAGCCATCCTGAGAGGGGCAGGGAACTCTCCAGGCATTGCACCAGGCTGGACTTGTCCCAGAAATCTCCTAAAAGTCCTTTTCCTTCATCGTTCATCTTTTTGCATCTTTGCAAGCAGCACACAAAGCACAGGGGCAGCAGGATGCACAGGAGCACAGAGAAGCCAGCTGACCCAGGCACACGAGGATTTCCTGGTGCTCCTGTGATGTGAATTAGGATTGCACACAGGAAGATCAATAGGAATTGCTTCAGCACAAAGAAAAGTGCCTGGAAATCAGACTGGGATTACTGAAAGACTGAAATGGCACTGGCTACATGCACGTACCAATAATTATTTTGATTTCCCAATGTGCTTTCTCTCAGTGGCCCCTGAGGGATGTGATGGAGGCACAGAGGGCACTGAGAGCTGTCACAGGACATGTCCCACTCTGGCACAGGGCACTGCCCCACTGGGCTCTGCAGGTCACAGGGGACTTTTCTCCTGGGCTCAGCCAGGCTGGGGACACTGTCCCTGCCAGCAGTGCCCCAGCACAGAGCCAGGGCAGGGCTGTGCCCTGGCCACTGCCCCTCTGTCTGTCCTGGGCACACCAAGGACAGGCAGGGACAGGATCCTGGAGGAGGCAGAGGGAAGCAGCAGCACTGCAGCTCTGCAGGCAGGATGCTGCTCTGAGCCATGTGAGAGCAGAGCTGGGCTGCCAGGGAGGGGAAGTTCGAGGAGGAACCTGAAAACACAGAGGGGGTTTTTGTGCCAGATGCTGGAGCAGCTCTCTGCAGATGCAGGTTCCTGTTTCTGGCTGGGACTAAGGGGACAGGCTCCACGAGGCTCAGCTGGGGACAGTGCCCCCCCAGCCCCTCCTTGCAGGCCCTGCAGCTCCTGGCACCCAGAGCCAGCCCAGGACAGGGCACAGCCCCAGGGCTGCTCTCCCCTGCCCCAGCTGAAGGGACCTGTGCTGGTCACTGGCTCTGACACCCAGCTCGGGGCTCCAGCCCTGCCCAGGGCACAGAGGGACCCCAGCCCAGCCCAGGCAGGGCCAGCACCAGGGTGCACTGGCTGCAAAAACACCAGAACCATCAGACACAAAGCACAAGACAGCCAGAAGGGCAACTCTCTGATGTAGGCAGCAATTCAAACAAGAAATTCAGGTTATTCCACTGAGCATTACCAGCACATTAACATGTTCCTCCACCTAAAAGGAGATGGACCATTTTTGACAGAAGCCTCTGAGGAAGGGAAAGGTGGCAGTGCCCTGGCTGGGACTGGGCTTGCAGTGAGCAAGAGATGAATAGAGAGGTGTAGGCAGGAAAAGCAAAACATCCAGGCTTGCTCAGGGGACAGGGGACAGGTGTGGGGTGACACAGGGACCTGAGACAGGCTCTGTGTCTGCCTGCCTCATGCACACATGCTCTCACCCTGCACCAATGCTTCCTTCCCTAAATCTTTACAAACAGCTCAGTGATTTGGTTCTGATGGGCCACAGAAAACACCAGCACTGCAGCCAGCCTAGAGCAGTTTAATATCTGTCTATTTAATGTATGTCACATGTCTGTTGCTGCATTAACCCTGCCATTTTCCCAGCCTCATGGTGATGAATGCAGAGGCACTGCCAGGAGGGCACACATCAAGTTATGGGCTCCAATAAAAACCACCCCTTAAGACTCTGCAGCCCCATGGCCTAGAATAGCTGGTCTAGGCCACAAACAGACTTTTCTAATTCTAAAAAGTTTTAAAATTAAAAAATGTCAGGATATACAATGCCTTTAAACAGGAAGGCAGCTTAAAGCCTTAGTCAAACTCTGCATGGTTCCCTCTCCACCTGGCACTGAAGCTGCCATGCAGTTTGTTATTTCATTTCTTCTCTGAGGTTACAGCAGTCACACACATGAACCAGTCTGCCCACATCAGCAGCAAGAGATTATCTCATCAACCACGGACAGAGCACAGAAGCTACAAGAAGTAAAATGTATTCTGCTTTACAAAGCTGCCTGGGTAAAGGAGCAGCTTCCAGTGCACCTTCAAAGCCTTCCAAGCAGAATAGATCTCCAGACTGAGACAGCTGCTCAGGTGTGCTGAAGGGCACAGAGCCCAAAGCTCAGCTGGCACAGGTTACACTGGGGGAGAATTTGCTGCTTTCTTTTTGCAATCCACAGTGTGAGATCAATTTGGAACATGTTTTAACATTAAAACCATCAGGAGCAAGGAGGCACAGAGACATCCATGCCAAGGCTTGGTCCTGGTGGGGCTGCACACAGCACAGAGCTGCCAGCAGGATCCCTGGGGCCTGGATGTCCCTGAGCAGAGGGGTCACACCTGCACTGGCCAGGGGACACGTGTGGCAGGGCAGAATGCAGCAGGGCTGTGTGGGGTCAGCACAAGAAGGAGCTGGGGCACTCAGTGTGACACCAGCACAGTGACACCAGCACAGTGGCACCAGCACAGTGGCACCAGCACAGTGTCACCAGCACAGTGGCACCAACACAGTGACACCAGCACTGTGACACCAGCACAGTGACACCAGCACAGTGGCACCAGCTCTGTGACACCAGCACAGTGTCACCAGCACAGTGACACCAGCACAGTGGCACCAGCACAGTGTCACCAGCACAGTGGCACCAGCACAGTGACACCAGCACAGTGACACCAGCACAGTGGCACCAGCACAGTGACACCAGCACTGTGACACAAGCACAGTGACACCAGCACAGTGACACCAGCACAGTGGCACCAGCTCTGTGACACCAGCACAGTGTCACCAGCACAGTGACACCAGCACAGTGACACCAGCACTGTGACACCAGCACTGTGACACCAGCTCTGTGACACCAGCACAGTGACACCAGCACAGTGACACCAGCACAGTGGCACCAGCTCTGTGACACCAGCACAGTGACACCAGCACAGTGGCACCAGCTCTGTGACACCAGCGCTGTGACACCAGCACAGTGACACCAGCACAGTGACACCAGCACAGTGGCACCAGCACAGTGACACCAACACAGTGACACCAGCTCTGTGACACCAGCACAGTGTCACCAGCACAGTGACACCAGCACTGTGGCACCAGCACTGTGCAGTCCCTGCCCAGCTCCATCCCATTCCAGGGAATCCTGCAGCATTCCCAGGGACACAGGAGCTGCCTCCTGCTCTGCCTCCAGTCCCAGGCAGCACATCCAACACCCCTCTGACTTCTCTGAGGCTGTAGCAGAGCTCTTGCCTGAAGAGCCTGAGAACAAGGAGCCTTCCAGGGGCCAGGAATTATGCAGACTTAAAAGAAACTCAGGAAAGCAGGGAAATAAGCACCTTATTTACATAAGGAGTTAGATATGCATCTTTTCATAAAATCATGTTCTCTTTTGATCCCTGTGCCTCCTGGGCAGAAAAGAGAGCTGCAAATCCTTAACAACAGCAAAACATGATGGATTAGTGCTGCTCAGACCCATGGAAAACAAAATACCTACAGCGTCCTTGACAACCTTATTACTGTCACAGCAAACAGTGCCAGCCAAGACCAGTCTGATAAAAAGGTTAAAATATCCAAATTAAAGTTTTTACTGATGCTTTCACACATCATTACTTGCTCTGCTGCCATCTAGTGCCACTCAACAGGGTCCTACATGAACCTAAACCCCATTCTGATCTGCACAGGAGCTGCAGGAATTCCATCCTCCCTCCATTCCCATGAGAGCAGACAGGTCTAGAGCAATCAGTGAGATCTGAACCATTTTGCCAGTTTTCCTGTCAAAACCTGTAAAAAAAATTAATCCCAGAGAAGTTACTATATTTGCATACTGACAGAGGAAAGAACAATTTGGAGCACAGCCTTACAAACTGGTATTGGCAAAATCCCCTTGCACAGTGTCAAACATCCTGATGCCATCGTGGCATAAATGACTTTCTGCAGGTTTCAGTGTTCCTTGTGTGCCAGTTTCTAGGAAAAAGGAACAGGAACTTTCATTTCCACCCCAGTTTGGGGGATGCACTATGAAGTGATACACACTTATCTCATAATTTCCAATGAAACTTTTTTACTTCAAGAAGTGAGTGATGGTTTTAAAAATAAATCTGCTCACAGTCATCCATGACAGAAATGAGCAGGAAGAGGGCAAGAAGAGCTGAGAACAGAAACCCTGTGCAGCACCTGCCCTCAGCCTCCCCAGCCAGCCCTTCACTGGGAATTCCACAGGGAATTCCTTTCACAAAGCTCCTCTCCGTGCAGGGGACAAGAGCGGGGGCTCTTCCATTATGCTTTGGTGTTAATTTGGGTTTTTTTCCCCAGAACATCACCCTGGCACAGGCCCTGCTGCATCCCAGACCCACGGCTGCCAGTGGGACTCCTGAAGAGCATTTCAGCTGAAAACCTACAGCAACACAAAGGATGGGGTACAATTTCTCCTATGAAAAGCTGCCAGGTAAAATAACAATGGAAAGAGAATGATTGATAAGTGTTTGTTTTATCACTTTCAGTTCCTGCCAGCATTTGAGAGCAATCAGGCACTGCAGCAGGGCTGTCTGAGCACTGCCCAGCCCTGCCCCACTCCAGCCTGCTTTGCCTCACCAGCCAAGGGCAGAGCATGGACAACACAAAACAAAGTGCACTGTCAGTTCATGGCAGAGTTTATAAGTTTTTAGCAAACATTTACATGTGAAATCCTAAAACCCCCCAGAGACTGTGATTTTTAAATACATTTAAGTAAACTAAGCTGAAATGAGAGTTGTGATAGGCCTGAGGAGTCTCTCCAGAGCCTGTCTGATGACAAACATCTCAGGCCACAAGTGGCATCGTGTCAGGAGAGCCAAGAGCTGAGGAGCTGCAGCTCTGATTTGTGGCTCAGACAGCCCAGGCGGAGGGCAGCTCTGAGCTGTCCCGTCTGCAAAGCGGCAGAAGGCTCTAAGCTGTTGTTCCCCTCCTCCCCACAGACAGAGACAACGGCAGCTGGGCCAACGCCAGCGCCGCGGGCGCCTCTGCCCACGACCAGTTCACCACCATCGTGCTGCCCCTGCTCTACCTGCTCATCTTCCTGGCCAGCCTGCTGCTCAACGGGCTGGCCGTCTGGATCTTCTTCCACATCAGGAACAAGACCAGCTTCATCCTGTACCTGAAGAACATCGTGGTGGCGGACCTGCTGATGACCATGACGTTCCCGCTGAAGATGCTGCGGGACGCGCGGCTGGGCCCGCGGCAGCTGGGCGCGCTCTGCCGCTACGGCGCCGTGCTCTTCTCGGCCAACATGTACACCACCATCGTCTTCCTGGGGCTCATCAGCGTCGACCGCTACCTCAAGGTGGTGAAGCCGTTCGGGGACTCGCGGATGTACAGCGTCACCTTCACCAAGGTGCTGTCGGGCTGCGTGTGGGCGGCCACGGCGCTGCTGGCGCTGCCCAGCCTGCTCCTCACCGGCGCCCTGCCCGCCCGGCGCGCCGACGACTGCCTCAGGCCCAGATCCCCGCTGGGGGCCGGCTGGCACTCGGCCGTGCTCTACATCAACACCTGCACCTTCCTGGTGGTGCTGGTGGTGCTGATCGGCTGCTACATCGCCATCTCCCGCTACATCTACCGCTCCAGCCGGCAGTTCATCAGCTCCTCCAGCCGCAAGCGCAAGCACAACCAGAGCATCAGGGTGGTGGTGGCCGTGTTCTTCACCTGCTTCCTGCCCTACCACCTGTGCCGAATACCCTTCACTTTCAGCCACCTGGACAAGGTCTTAGACGACTCTGCACACAAAATCCTGTATTACTGTAAGGAGATGACGCTGTTCCTGTCCGCCTGCAATGTCTGCCTGGACCCGATCATTTATTTCTTCATGTGCCGCTCGTTCTCACGCAGGCTGTTCAGGAAGTCCAACATGAGGACCAGGAGCGAGAGCATCAGGTCCCTGCAGAGCGTCAGGAGGTCAGAGGTGCGCATCTACCACGAGTACACCGACGTCTGAGGCTCCCAGACTCCGCTGGCCTGTGGCAGGGCGTGTACATCCTGTAAATAAAATGTCTCTGCAGGAATCCGAGCCGGGAGCTCACTGAGGGATGCACAGACACGCTGGGTTAGTGCCAGCTCACCCACACCCGGCTCAGGTTCCGTGCCCGGGCACCAGGCTCCCCCTGCCTGGGGGCTGCTCGGGGGGTGGCCAGCTTGGCTCACCGGGTGCTTTGGAAACCAGCACGGGGCTGCCTGGGCTCGGAGAGCAGCCCTGAGCTCAGGGGCTGCAGCCAGGATGAGCCCTGCCCCGGGGCAGGACCCACTGCGGGGATCAGCTTGCCCAGGTGCGGGACGGAGCAGGGGAAGGGCAGGGGAGGAGGTGGCGCAGCCCCTGGGGACCCTCAGGGTGACCCTCAGACCCTCTGTGCCCCCGGGCTCTGTGCCACCCCCAGCCCCTCACTGCTTTGGGGCCAGCAGCACCATCTCAGCCAGGGCTGCACTGAGCCCAGTGAAGTTCACGTGGATCAGTTTGTCCTGCCTCACTGGGCATTAAATCACATTTAAGAGCATAAACTGCTCGGCCAAAGGCCAGGGAGCCAAGAAAGGCTGGCGGGGCTGCAGTGCCCTGGGCACTCTGTGCTCGCTGCCAGCCCGGGCTGCAGTGCAGCTGCACCAGCAGGAGAGGGCAACAGCCCGGCAGCCACGGCCTCACACACTGCAGGACTCGCCTTCTAGTACACAAAAACAAAAAGGCTTTGACAGGAAAACCCTGGAAATGCAGCACTCCAATAACAAGATTAAGTTCTGCATGAGAACATTTTTCATAAAGTTTTCCACTGAAAGACGGGTTTCTTTCTTCTATTTCTTTTAATTTAAACACTTGGTTTAGGTTTAGATTTTGGTTTATGAATAATTAAGAAGTTGAAATGTAAGTATGATAATATTTGGATTAATGCAAGTATTATGAAATTGCTTACATGATCGGAAGAACATTTCTGGAAAGGAAGACAGAATACTCTGGGTATTTAAATAAAAATACTTTAAATGGCTAAAATACCACAGACAAACCCTGTTTACCAACCAGCTCTGTAGAAAACTGTTCACACACAGCAGACGAGTTTGGGACCAAATCTGCCATCTTGCACCCTAAACAGTCCATGCACATAAAAACCATATTGAGAGAACATTTTGGGGACTGGGCTACATAGCTTTAATTCTCACAATCACCAAATGAGATCAGATGAAAATATTTAGGACTGAAAGATCAGCTCTGTGTGCAGACATTCCTAACCAAAGACTGTCCTCAAAGGTCTTGTATGCTTAAAGCAAACCAAGAGTGAGTGCTCTGGTCTCCCTTCTACAAGGGCAAATCACCAAGGGTTTGTGGCTTGAACACAAGGTTTAAAGGTTAAACTGTGCCTGACAATTGCTGTGTTAAGGCCACAGTGACCTTTCCCCACGTGGACTTGCCCCACAAGCCCAGCAAAGCCCAAAGAGCCCCTCAGGGGCAGCAGCCCTGGTGGTCCCTAGGCAGAGGACACTGGAGGAGGGCAGCTCACTTCCCTTGGCAGGGTATCTGTGATAATCCTGTGATAATCCTGTGATAAGCACTGCTTGGGACACACACTCACATGCAGGACAGCTCTCTGATGCTGTTTGTGAAGTATTTTCCCAGGGCTAAAAATGAACTATACAACAATATCCCAATCCCCAGATACCAGATAACTACTTACCCAGATTTAACATGGAATTTTTCTTCTGTGGCTTCTCTGGTAATGACCCTTCCTGTGACTTTACACCAGTGCAGCTTCACAGGAATCCTAAAAAAGGAAACCAAACACACCTAAATGTCTGCAGATCTGCCTTTGCATTGGCACCCAGCAGCAGGAATGGAGCAGGGGAAGCAGAGATGGGCAGAGTGGCTGTGACAGGCTCACCCAGCTGTGCTCAGGGCTGGAAGCACAAAACTGAAGAAATGACAAAACTGGGCATGCAGTGGAGCCCACAGTGCAGGCACCAAACAGGATGAGGGTCCTGTGGTCTGTGTTAGCCAGAAATGCTCTGCAAACCAAGCCCACCCCCTCCTACACCTCTGTTCTGTAAAATGCACCCACAAACAACACAAGGTTTGACTGCAGTCCCACCCACAGAGCTCTGCACATCAGGGGTTACCAAGGGATGAAAGACACCCCAATTCTGCATCTAACTGGGGGGTGAGAGTTCAACACAAAATTGCAGGGGCAGATCAATGGCTTTGTCCTCCTCACCCTCCCCAGAAGAGGCACCACTTGAGAAGTTTTTTGTCCACATTAAAGTGGAAAAGATAAAGGAGTTGTTTGTGCAGTTTTTGAGGAGAGTTTATCTTGCATGCAAAAAGAAATCAAAAGCTCCCCATTTCCTGGAAAGGTTACAGATGCAGAGTGTGTGATTCTGAAGTCAGAAAATGAGGTGCTTTAAAAACAGCTGTCTTAAAAGTGACATGGGAGAAACTGCAAAAATTATGTCTTTGAAGTACAAATGTGCAACTAGAAAAAGTGCTGTCTGTGGCTGAAAGACAAGAGACCCATCTGCAGAAAAGCCTACTTTGACTAAGTAAGGAAAATTCCTTAATAATTTCTAACTCAGTCCAGCACAGTCCCTCCATCAGCACTGCTCTCCTGCACCCCACAAGGCAGAACACCTGCTGGGAGCAGCAGTGGTGCCACCTGAGCATGGCCAAGGTGATGGGTGAGCTCCAGGCAGACCCTGGGAAGCCCCAGGGGCTGCTCCAGGGCAGGCACACACATCCCCCCACCACCCAAACAAAGCCCAGCACAGAGCATTTCCTGGCACATTCGACAGGGTAAAAACCCAACTAGAAGTCCTGCAATAGTTTTTTAATGAGCTGGCTTCTAGGGGGATTATCCCAGTAAAATATTTGTCTTGTTCATCCTGCTTGTAGCAGTTCCCAGGGCTGGGCACTGGTACCAGGGTCTGCACCAGTTCCTGTTCAGGCTGGAAGCACTGGCAGCTCTCAGCAGGTCTGGGAAGGGCACAGTGACCCTGGTACAGACACCCCTCCTCATGGCAATGGTTTGGTGCTCAGATCCTGCTCCAGAGCTCGGGCCAGGAGCCCCCAGCCCCACCCTGCCAGCAAAGACTCAGAGCTGCCACAGCCTCAGGAAGAGCCAGCCCACCCCCAGTGCTCCTGTCCCCAAACATGCTGGGACATCAGCAGAGCTCTCCCCTCTCTGGCTCTGCATTCTCCAGCTCTGGGACAGAAATCCACCAGCAGGATCCAGAAGGATTCCCTTCTTAGGCCCTGAGCTCAGACAAAACGTCAACAGCTTCTCTTAACAAAACAACCAGTAGCAGGGAATTTTGGATTTTGGGGGAAGAAGCAGACTTGGATGGCTAAAGGTAAAATACACCATCAGTTTGTTCTTAAGCCACCTGAAGAGCATGGTGGGGTGCAGAGCCTGCTGGTGACTGTGCTCAGTGCCTGTGTTCCAACCTTCACAAACAGCAGCCATATCTTGAGATCTTTAAACACTGGGCTTGGCTGGCATTTTGGAAAAATACCCATGTTTGTATAACAGAACAGCCTCTTGGTGTGCCCTGCTGGCCAGAGTCATTCCAATGGGGTGAAGCTGTACTCAGAGCTCAGGCACCCCACCCACTCTTTGAGCCTTTAATCCTCTGCCCTGGACAACTGCTTACTTCTCACTGCAGAAAATTATCTGTGCTGCAGCATTTAATCCGTCACAGACTGGCATCTTACACTGGACAGCACTGCACAAACTCTTCTGTGGGGCTTCCTGTGCTCCTTCCTCTTAGAGAAACCACAGCTTTTAAACCAAAGCCTTACCTGATTCACTGCTCTCATCCCTGCTTCAAGAAATGACCACAGGTGCATGGGAGGAGAGGAAAAGCTTGGCTGAGTGGTGTCTTCTGGGGAACACCTGGGAAGCCCCATTTGTTCTGCCTGATCCAGAGGGGAAGCACAAATTGTCAATTAAACCAACACCAGAACTGAAATTGTCAATGAAAGCAGCACCAGAATTGAAATTGTCAATGAAAGCAGCACCAGAACTGAAATTGTCAATGAAAGCAGCACCCAAACCGTCACCCCAAAGCCATGGATTGACCACTACAGCTTTGGGCTGTGAGTCTCAGGGTGGAGAGAGGGGCAGAAGTACTGACAAGAATGCACAGACCATTCTGCCTCCCAGGTTACCCCCTTACTGCACAGAGAGATACTCAGTGAAATTTGGGTGGAGAAGGGACTACATGTTCAGGGTAGTTCAGTGGCCCCAGGTAAAGGATGTGGACATGGCAGCAGCACACAGGGAGAAGGTACTTGTGTTTCCCCGTGCCTTTGGGCCCTTCTCCTACACAGATAAACCCTCACAGAAGCACAGTCCAGGAGGAATTGTGTATTTTCTGTAGGGTTTAGGTGACACGCTGTCAAGCAGAGCTCAAGTCCTGCACTAAATGTTTACTTGCTCTAAGGTACACAATGTACATATTTCACCATTTTAAAATAAGCATTTAAACCTCGATTTATCTCCCCAAACCTCAGCTCTCTCTCAGAATACACTCCTTTCCTACAGCCACAGAGGAAATAATAGTTCTTCTATTACCATACATCGCTGCTAATTCTGTGCTTGGTTTCAAAGCCTCCCGGGATATTTACGGGAAGAACAGGAAGGGAGGAAGCCAAGCGGGTGTTCAAGGTTAAAAGGAAAGAATAGCACGAAAAAGAAGAGAAAGGAAAGAGAAACACCGAAGAGCCATCAAGTATTCCCAGAATCGTGTCCCAGTCCCAGCAGGCAGCGCTCGGCCGTGGCCCCGGTTCAAAGCCAGGCTCGGAGCCGCAGCTCCGGGCGGGACGCGTCACGGGGAGGCGGCAGCAGCGGAACAGCTCGGGAAAATCCAACTGCGGCAGCTCGGAGCGCTCGGCTGTGCCAGCCGCGCTGTGCCAGCCGCGCTGTGCCTCTCCCGGAGCTGCTGGGCACGGCTGGGCTGGGAGCGGGGCCACAGCTGGGCTGGGAGCGCGGGCACAGCTGGGCAGGACCGGGCACAGCTGGGCTGGGAGCGGGGCCACAGCTGGGCTGGGAGCGCGGGCACAGCTGGGCAGGACCGGGCACAGCTGGGCTGAGCAGGACCGGGCACAGCTGGGCTGGGAGCGGGGCCACAGCTGGGCTGGGAGCGGGGCCACAGCTGGGCTGGGCAGGACCGGGCACAGCTGGGCAGGACCGGGCACAGCTGGGCTGGGAGCGCGGGCACAGCTGGGCAGGACCGGGCACAGCTGGGCTGGGAGCGGGGCCACAGCTGGGCTGGGCAGGACCGGGCACAGCTGGGCAGGACCGGGCACAGCTGGGCAGGACCGGGCACAGCTGGGCTGGGCAGCACCGAGCACAGCTGGGCTGAGAGCCCGGCACAGCTGGCCAGGGCAGCACCGCCTCACTAGCCCTTCCCCTTTCTGCCCCGAAACCGCGCGGGGCTGCGCTGGGAGCGGCGGGCACGGCGGGCAGGGACAGCACCGGGAGCGGCTCCGAACGGGCGGAACTATCCCGGGATCGGGTCGGAACGGGCGGGGACAGCACCGGGACCGCTTCCGAACGGACAGAACCTTCCCAGATCCACTCCCCGTCCTCAGGATCTCTGCCCGGATCTCTGCCCGGATCCCTCCCCGTCCCCCGATCGCCCCCGGCCGTTCCCCGTCCCTGCCGGGGCTCGAGGGCTCGGCGGGCACAGCAGAGACAAGCGGGACCCGCCCGCCATCCGTCCCTCTGTCCAGGTGAGACACCGCCTCCATCACCTGTCCTGAAAACGCTCTCGACCATCCTTGGGCATTTTTAACCAACTGCCACTGCAATTTTGCTTTTTAAATTGGCGGATAAGGTGAGCATCCTCGCGTTCTTCTGCAAAGCGCTGCCAGCTAATAGCACAAACGAGCAGGTTGGACGGAAAGCGGTACAGAAACTGCTGCTCGGCTCCAGCTGTGCCAGCACACAGAGCACCCTCAGGCAAGTACTCTTCTCATCTGCCTTTAAAAATTACATTCTTTTTAAGCGGCTACTTTTGTTTCAATTTATGACTGAGTAAATGTAACTATATGAAAATCATAGTTTAAAACATCAGAAAACAGAATTTAAAATTAAATATTTGAATTACAGATGTTAATATTAATATATCATATTAAAGGGAAAAACTCCCTTGAGCCACATTTTATTAATTTTAAAACCCCAGTTTTCAGACAGTGAAACTATTAATCCTTACAATGTTTATTGACCCAGGGCTCTGGTTTCAGCTGGGATGGAGTTAATTTTTTCCCGGTAGCTGGTACAGAAATGTATTTGGGTTTGGGATGGGAATGATTACACTCTGGTGGTTTAGCTGTTGATGAGCAGGGCTTGCGCCAAGCTAAGAACTTACCAGCTTCTCATGCCCTGCCAGTGCAGAGGGGCACGCCAGGAAGGGGGATTTTGAGGCTTCATTTAGAAAATGGAATATTTGAGTTAGATCTGAAAATTATTCTGTGTGCAATGAGCTCAAAGCATTGCCCAAGTTTCCATCTGAGCATCAGGATTTGCACAGATACTTCAGAGACTACAACCTGCTAAGGCTAAAAGAGTGCTAAGAATAATGAACACTCATGTCTAAAAATCAGAAGTAAAAGGAGAATGAAAAATTTAGCTTATCAGGAAAACAAAACCATTAAATTTCTGATTCAAAAGAGAATGGAGTCTGCTGGACAGGAAGAAGAAATGAAACTGGTTACTGGTGGTTTTTGCAAGACAGAAATGGAATTCTGCCCTTGAGGTGTCCTGACACTGTGCCCCAAGGAGCCCAAGGCTTTAATGGGAAGTACAGAACCTTATCTTTGCTGTGTGTACCTGTTGGATCTCCTGCTCTGAGTGCCTGCTAGCTCCCCCCCCCGTGCCCTTCAGAGCCCAGAGCTCCCTGCAGGTGCAGAAGAACATCACAGGTGATCTCAGAGATGCAGAACCTGCGGTCCCCCACTGCCACCTCCTCACAAAACATCCTGAATCTGGCCTTTTGGGATCACCAGTGGGCTGTCCCTTAATGTGGACAGAGTCACTCACCCACCTGTCCCCCCTCACCCCCTGCAGCTGCAGGCAGAGCCCAGCTCAGTGGCACAGGCTCTCGGGGGCACTGCAGCTCTGGGGGCCACAGCCAGTGACAGCCACAGGCCACACGTGTGTCCCCAGCCCGTCACTGCAGCCCAGGAGCAGCAGAGGGGGGACCCAGCTCTGTGCCCCTGCACCTGGGGGCTCCAGAGAGCAGGAAGGGGGGACTGCAGTGCCCTGAGGGAGCCTTGCTGGAGCCAGAGGAGGGGCACTGGCACATCCAGCACTGGCACTGCCAAATCTGACACTGACACTGCCACATCTGACACTGGCACATCCAGCACTGACACTGCCAAACCTGACACTGGCACTGCCAAATCTGACATGGCACTGCCACATCCAGCACTGGCACTGTCACATCTGGCACTAGCACTGCCAAACCTGACACTGACACTGCCAAATCTGACACTGGCACTGGCACATCCAGCACTGGCACTGCCAAATCTGACACTGACACTGCCACATCTGACACTGGCACATCCAGCACTGACACTGCCAAACCTGACACTGGCACTGCCACATCCAGCACTGGCACTGTCACATCTGACACTGGCACTGCCAAACCTGACACTGACACTGCCAAACCTGACACTGGCACTGGCACATCCAGCACTGGCACTGCCAAATCTGACACTGACACTGCCACATCTGACACTGGCACATCCAGCACTGACACTGCCAAACCTGACACTGGCACTGCCACATCCAGCACTGGCACTGCCAAATCTGACACTGACACTGCCACATCTGACACTGACACTGCCACATCTGACACTGGCACATCCAGCACTGGCACTGCCAAACCTGACACTGGCACTGCCACATCTGACACTGGCACTGCCACATCTGACACTGGCACATCCAGCACTGGCACTGCCAAATCTGACACTGACACTGCCACATCTGACACTGGCACTGCCACATCCAGCACTGGCACTGCCAAATCTGACACTGACACTGCCACATCTGACACTGGCACATCCAGCACTGGCACTGGCACATCCAGCACTGGCACTGCCAAACCTGACACTGGCACTGCCACATCTGACACTGGCACATCCAGCACTGGCACTGGCACATCCAGCACTGGCACTGCCAAACCTGACACTGGCACTGCCACATCTGACACTGGCACATCCAGCACTGGCACTGGCACATCCAGCACTGGCACATCCAGCACTGGCACTGCCAAATCTGACACTGACACTGCCACATCTGACACTGGCACATCCAGCACTGGCACTGGCACATCCAGCACTGGCACTGGCACATCCAGCACTGGCACTGCCACATCTGACACTGCCACATCTGACACTGGCACATCCAGCACTGGCACTGGCACATCCAGCACTGGCACTGCCACATCTGACACTGGCACTGCCAAATCCAGCACTGGCACCACCACGGCAGACCCCCCCCTCCTGCAATGCCACCCCTTCCTTCTGCCATCCTATTTCCAGCCTTCATCCCGTTTTCCTCCACTGCATCCTGTGACAAACAGGAACTGCCACCCAACGTGCCACCCCCAGAGGCTAAAATAGCCCATCTGTGTATTTTGCATACTTTTATTCTCTTAAGGATTAAAACCCAGCATTGCCCTATGACAAACGTCATAAAAAGAGCAGTAAATAGCAAAATTTTAGTCTCTTGGCAAACTTGCAACAAGTCAAATGCACCAACACATCTCCACAGTCAGTGCAGGCAGTGCCTGCTGGAGGAGACCAGCAATTCCAGCAGGGCCCCTGCGTGTCTCCCCCAGCATGCACCCCAGGCTGGGCACAAGAGAAGGCTCAGAGCAGCCCTGACCACACTCAGTGTTTGGGGAGGGGGGTTTCCTCAGCTCAGCCCCCCACAGTGCCCAGCACAGCTCCCAGACCCCATTCCCCTGCCTCAGCATCCCTCTGCCCCACGGGGACACCCACAGCAGCTTTCCCACTGGACCACACCAGCATGGACAGCACTGCAAGTTCCGCCAGTAGCAGCATTCCTGCCACATCAGAGAGGACATCTTAAAATAAGATTCTTCTTTTAGCACACTCAGCACAACTGGCAGTGGTTGTGGTGTGTTGTGTTGTGCTTCCTCCTTCTCCAGCTTCCTCCTAACATCAGAGGTACCATCCAGTGATATCACCTCCCCTATTTACTCCATTTTGCAGTTCAAAAAATATTTCTGGTAATAGTGACCACTGGCCCAGTAACTGTATTACTGTAACTGTAATAGGAAATATTTATTAAACAGCTACATTAGTTTCCATAAATAGCTAAAATGTGTACTTGGAACTACATGACTTCTGGTAAGTTCAGGGTAATAAATACATAACTAAAATAACTTATAAATATTATTCTCATGTTCAGTGAAGCAGGGTGAACTTTGAAAGATGACACATGTCACAGAAGTCAAGAATTGTCTTAATGTTGCTGTGGAAGAGTCACAGGGGACAGCATAAGAGTCTGATCTCTGAAAGGACCAAGCATTTCTAATGATTTATGCAGCTTCCCTTTCATGTGCTGTGCCAAGACAACATGATTTGCATGCTAAGAAAGTTCAGAACATTTTTCTGTTTTACCCAATCAATCTTGGTCATCTGGTGAATCGAGTTTGCTGGTTTTGCACAACGAGCTGAGGTTATTCTCCCAGAACCAAAGTAATTTATGCTGGCCCAAGCACTCCAACAAGAGCAGCTGCTGGGTACCAAAGGCTGCGTGCCACCCAGCCCAGATGCTGGCACCAACCTGTGCCTCTGCCCCCAGCTGACAGGGACAGGCCAGGGAGGTGACACAGCTTGATCTAGTGCTGATCTAGTCACAGCAACAGGACAAGACCCTCCAAAAGGAGCCGAGTGTGAGAGGGTGGCACAAAGAACAGACAGAGCTGAGTGTGAGAGGGTGGCACAAAGAACAGACAGAGCTGAGTGTGAGGAGGTGACACTGTCCTTGTGTCCCCCACAGGTGTCCCAGCAGGAGCGGGGTGCCCGGGAATGGACAGAGCTCTGGAGCCTCAGCAGAGTTCCACAGCAGGCAGCTGAGGGGAGGTAAGGACACACCAATGACGGAAAATGTACAGATCCTGTGGCTCCCTCTCAGTGACAGAGCTGATAAATCTGATGTATCAAATGTAAAATTTGTGCAGGGTGTTCTCCGTGCTGCACAGACACAACGGGCTTTACAAAGATTTGATGTTCACACCTTTAGTCACACAGTTCTGAAAGAATCCTTTGTTGTGTGATGCCTCAGCACAAAACATACTTCATGAACTTCTAAACAATTTAATCTCTGCCCCCAAGTCCAGGCACAGAAAGACTGAGGGTTCTTGAAAACCCTACAGAGAAGGAACAAGTTCTTAACACACCATGTGCAGAGAGAGGGTCCTGCTGAGCAGCCTGGAGGGAGAAAGTGAACAGAGACACAGCAGAAGAGAGCAGGTTTTAAATACAGTGTGTCACTATTTAAATAAAAATGCCATTTGCTAATTTCAGCACTATCATCTCAAGCTCTGCCCACACCTGCCAGCTCTAACACACCTGTCCACGTGGTGTTTTAATAGCTGCTCTCCAAACCTTCCTTTTCTTTTAAAACTCAGCCAAACAGGAGCAAATGCCTTGCTGACCAGGGTGGCTGCTCTGGGACAATGAGCAGCAGGAGGTTAGGTGCAGGTTTTGGTGTGCCCAGGGTAACACACTGGCTGCTCCCATCCATGCAGGCTCCAGAGCACACCTGAGCTCATCAGCCTTTGCACCATCTGCAGGAGGCACAGAAAACAATACACCAAAGGAGATCTTTCAACCTGTTTGAGGAGAAATGTCCATTTCTAGCTGTTGCAAGGTTGCATTCAGGTTCCAGTCTGCTCCACAGAGACATCAGTTACTGACTCAGAATGGGGATAAAAGGAAATTCCTCATTTTCTAAAAGACGAGGGGGGTTTTTTCCCAGCTCCAAGGCATGTATTTTCCAGTTGCCCAGGGTTTCAATTGCCAAATACAGCTGCATTATATTTATATATAATTTGTTCTGCCCTCCCCACAGAGGATAATCCACCCCCACATTTTGGCAAAGAAAAGCGGGCAGCAGATGTGATTTCTTCTTGGAAATCCTTTCAAATGTAAATCTGACAGGCTTGAGAAGCCAGCTCAAGCTCCCACATTACCAGCTAACCCACAGACATTCTGTGTGCTGGGCTGCTGGGAGTTCACAGCAAACTCTTTAAACCAGCTGCACGTGTGAGTTCCTTGCAGGGGAACTCTGGGGTGTGTTACCACACACTGGGTATCCTCTCCCCTGAGCAGCAGAAGAGGAGCTCTCTGAACATTTGGGCAGGAATATTCACATCACTCATGTTTCATGGTAAATCAGTGTTAAAGACACCATCCTTGAGCACATCTCATTGACCCTGAGTCACTGTGGGTCAGCCCAGCTGACAGCAGGTGGGCTCACACCTGCAGCCCTGGGCTGGAAGGCAGCAGGTGAGGTCAGAGAGAGAAGCAAATGGATCCTCTGTTCAAAGCAACAGCATCAGCAGAAAGGGAGATGGCCCCACTGAGAGCATTGTCTGCATTCCCTGCTGGGAGGGCTGGGGTGTGGGAGCCTGGCACTTCTGAGCCTGTTTGGGAGTGAGGGCAGAACACTCTGGGCAGTCAGCAGAAAGCCCAGCACCACCCTGCCCTGCTGAGCTCCCCTTTCCCCTGCTTCTAGGAATGAAGATAGCACAAGATGCTCAACTCCAGCAGCAACTGGTCAGGGAGCAGCTGCAGCCTGAGCACGGTGGTCAGCAGCACGGCCATCCCCCTGCTCTACTGCCTCCTGCTCCTGGCGGGGCTCTCGCTCAACGCCCTGGCAGCCTGGGTCTTCCTGCACGTCCCCAGCACCAAGAGCTTCATTGTCTACCTCAAGAACATCGCTGTGGCCGACCTCCTGATGAGCCTGACCTTTCCTTTCAAGATCCTGGCTGACTCTGGGCTGGCTGCCCCCGGGCTGAGCCTGTTTGTGTGCAGGTACTCGGCGGTGCTGTTCTACATGAACATGTACATCGGCATCTCCTTCTTCGGCCTCATTGGCTTTGACAGGTACTACAAAATCGTGAAGCCCCTGCTCACCTCCTTCATCCACACAGTCAGCTACAGCAAGGTGGTCTCTGTAACCATCTGGCTGCTGCTAATGGCTATGTCCTTTCCAAATATGATTTTGACTAATGAAATCACTAAAGACAATTACTCCACAAAATGTATAGGTCTTAAAAGCGAGCTGGGCAGACAGTGGCACAAAGCAACAACCTATATCTGCACAGGGATTTTCTGGATTGTTTTTTTTCTGCTGATCGTGTTTTACACTTCTATATCCAAAAAAATATACAGCTCTTACAAAAAATTCCGGAGGAGCTCAGACATGGCCAAGAGGAAAACCAGCCGGAACATATTCACCATCATGTTAGTGTTTGTCATTTGCTTTGTGCCCTACCACCTCTGCAGGACCCCCTACACCCTGAGCCAGACCAGCCCCCACTTCAGTTGCCAGTCCCAAAAGTCACTGTTCTACGCCAAGGAGTTCACTCTGCTGCTCTCTGCTGCAAATGTCTGCCTGGATCCTATTATTTATTTCTTCCTCTGCCTGCCCTTCAGAGAAAAGCTGTATCAAAAACTGCATCTCAAGCCAAAAGCTTCATGTCAAGTTGAAATTTCTAAATGCAGAAGATCAAATACGCTTCGGGAAAGTATAAATGTTGTGTAGGTTTGTGTCTGTACAGAAATGGACATTTCAGGAAATTATTGATGACAAATGTCCCAAAGAAACAGAGCACACAACAGCCAGCAGCAAACAGGAGAGGGGCTCAGCATGGCACAGGTGCTGCTCCTCTGGCTAAAGCCAGCACTGCACGTGCCAATATATCCATGTGCTGGTTCAGCTGTGCCCTGCTGCACCTGGGTGTGAAACCACCCTGGATCCCAGAGCAGATCCCAATATATCCAAGCAGATCCCAATATATCCATGTGCTGGTTCAGCTGTGCCCTGCTGCACCTGGGTGTGAAACCACCCTGGATCCCAGAGCAGATCCCAATATATCCAAACAGATCCCAATATATCCAAGCAGATCCCAATATATCCACTGTGCTGCACTGGGCTGTGGCACCACCCTGGATCCCAGAGCAGATCCCAATATATCCAAACAGATCCAAATATATCCAAAGAGATCCCAATATATCCATGTGCTGGTTCAGCTGTGCCCTGCTGCACTGGGGTGTGAAACCACCCTGGATCCCAGAGCAGATCCCAATATATCCAAACAGATCCCAATATATCCAAGCAGATCCCAATATATCCACTGTGCTGCACTGGGCTGTGGCACCACCCTGGATCCCAGAGCAGCACCAGCACCTGGAGCAGCACATCCTGGAGTCCAGAACGGTGCAGTCTCTGAAAGGACCCTCAAACCACACCAGCTGCTGCTCTGGAATTACCTGAACAGAAACATGTCCACACCAACTGCAGCAACTCGCCCCTGCTGGGGCAGAAGGAGCAAGAACATCACAGACCCAGCTGGGAGCACACAAGTACAGCTGCCTAAAAACTGCTACACTTCAGTCCACTGAGAATGCTTTGCTGGTTTTCCTGTGATTTTTACACAGCAGTAAAGCATTTCTGACTATACCAGTAAAGCATTTCTGGCTGAAAGCCACCACCCTGCTCTATACACATATAATCTCTTTTGTGACTTTATTTTTCACAGCAGCTTTTTTTTTTAATTGATTTTATTATTGTACTGGGAAAACATATCAGGGCCTAAAGTATCTGCTAAAGCTTTCAGACAGTGGCTCTGGAACTGAATATCTTCATTTTACTTAAAGAAGCTTCAAGAACAGAAATAACAAGTCTTTCATCTTTCTGCCACTGCATTTCATTTTAGCCCAAACAGATCTAAGGGTGAAAAATGTTTAAACATTTCATCCTTGCACCTTCTCTAAGGCTGTGGGTAACTTCTCTTATCCAACACCAGTGGTCAGCAGCAGGATTCTGCCATCCCACAGGATTGTACTCCAGCTAAGTCTGGGCAGCTCCACTGGGTTCACACAGAGTTTTTGGAGCAAATTCAGCTCCGTGCACTTCCCAGCCAGCAGCAGAGCAGCTCTAGCCTGATCCCAGTGGGCACCAGTTCCCCACCAGTGCCTGGGGCAGCCTGGTGTCCCTTGGACTGTGGGAGCTGAACCTGCCCACAGGGACTGCAGGGGTTGTGTTTGTTAAAGAAAATACATTAAAGATATTTATATGGCTCTTTCAGAGCTGCCTGACTCTGTCAAACTGAGGCTCTGCAGGCTCTGCCCTCCAAGACAGGGAACCAGCTGGGGAGGGGAACCTGGTGCTTGGTGGGAGATCTTTGGTCATTTATGGCAAAAACATTCCATTCCCTACATGGCAGGGCTTGGTATTTGCCTACATAAATTTACATTATTGCAGCAGTGAAAAATCACTGGCATAGACAGATGAAAACATTTCCACAATATAAATTTGAACAACTTCTTGATTGCTTTGCAAGCTTTGAAAAAATTATTTTTTATATTTATATTGTGCAGTTGTTTCACACCTCACCAGCTTACTGGTGTTAGAACAGGAGTCTACATGCAGGCACAGGGGAATGGGTGGTGATCAAAACCTCTGTTCTAAAGGGATGCTGCATTTCCAGCTTTTCATTCATGTTTGAAAAATCCTCCTACAAGAGGTTCCCCAGCCAGGAAATGGTTCCAGGGCCTGTCCTGCTGCCATCCCCGTGGGTGACAGGTCCCAGGTCCCACCCGTGTCAGGCCAAGCCTCTGCTCAGCCTCCTTTGGCTGCCCCAGCTGAGGCCAGGCTTTTTCAGCACTGGCCAAATTATTCCTCTCTCATCTTTCCCAACACATCAGCCTCAGGCACCCCAAGGCAGCTCCCCACACACTCAGGGAATGCACATTCCAGCATCTGCTCTCTTCCCATAACCCTTCTGCAGACCACCCTGCAGCTAAGGTTCACCGAGCCATCACTTGGTCCTTTTGGACCTGGAAAAGTTCCCTGAGCTCTAAACTGACCCTGCAGCAAAGGAGAAACTGACTGACAGAGATACACAGACAGAAACAATTCTCTGTGCTGCAGCTTGGGGTTAAAAAACCCTACAAGCACAGGAAGGCCAGCTGGCACGAGCAGAACACTCTAAAATTAACACTATAAAATTAATTAATCTGTTTGCTCACAGCTGGACACAGGATCTTTCCAGATTCTGAAGCTTTGCAAACATTTTGACAAATACTGTCTGAACTTTCAGTTTATGACTAAACCCAAAACCAGACATTCTCCATCTGCTCCTCCACAAATCTCTGGTGCAGGGTTTGCAAACTCCTGTGGACTCTCATTACAGCCAAGGGCCACCAGTTGGAGTTTCAGTTTTGCTGTCAGTACCTCGCCCCCCATGGTGTCAGACCTTTTCTCATGGTTTCCCAAACCAACCAAACAACAAAAAATATTTCCCCAACTTCCCTAGTGTGTAGTTTTTACTTTTAATAGTGCTTGGAAAATATCCAAAGGATTTAGAATTCATTCATTGCAATCAGCAGAGTCCCTAGGTGTCGTCAAATCTGCCAGCTAAAGTGGAACTCTAAAACGAGCACCATGAGATTCCCAGAGCCTAGAATTTCATGCAGGAGTATTAAAATTAACAAGGACCAACTACATGGCAAAATCCTGATTTCAGATGGGTTTTAAATGTGAGATGTATGCAGGGAAGGGGGGAACAGGGTTTCAGACTTATGGAAACAAAAGCAAAGGAAGAGCCAGTGCTGTCACACACCACAGCCCCCTCCTGCCTCTCCCCAGGAGCAGCAAAGGGCTCTGGGCTGCTCCCTCAGCACTTCTCTCTTATTTCCCCCATCCCTGCCCTTTTGGGTCACCTCCACGTGATGTAGGGTTTGAAGGTTGAGTTAAACTGCGTCAGCAGCTCATCTGGAAACCACAGCCCTGTGCAGCCTGCAGAGCAGCCTGGCAGGAGGTGGCACAGCAGGGGGACAGCAGCAAGGGGACAGCAGCAAGGGGGCAGCAGCCCCGGGACAGCAGCAAGGGGACAGCAGCCCTGGGACAGCAGGTGACACAGCAGGGGGACAGCAGCAAGGGGACAGCAGCCCTGGGACAGCAGCAAGGGGACAGCAGCAAGGGGACAGCAGGTGACACAGCAGGGGGACAGCAGCCCTGGGAAGGAGGTCACAGCCCTGGGACAGCAGCCTGGGCAGACCATGCTCTGCACAGCCCAGGCCTCCAGCACAGGTAGGTGGCTGCAGTTTGTCTGTCCCAGCCTGTCCAGCTCTCCATGAAGCTGCAGCCCCAGATCTGAGTGGCACACGCTCTGGGCTCAGCAGTGCCAGTGCCAGTCCCCACAGCCAGGGCTGGGGACAGGCTGGGAGCCCAGCCCAGCCCCACTGCAGCTCCTCAGGGCAGGAGACACCTGCACAGACTGCAGGGACCAAACTGCTGCCCCCAGCACTGTCAGCAACTGCAGCACCTGCCCTCATTGTGCTTTACAAACTGTGCAAACCTGGCACAGTTAACAGATTAAATTATACATGCCGTAGTTCTCTTATATTGCATAAAATATTCTGTGCAATAGGTAGAAATAGAAGTGCTGCAGTCTGGTGCTAATCAAGACATCGGTGTCTGGGTTCCAAGAAATTCAAAGGAACAGCCTTTCCCACAAACCTTCTCTACAGCAGACTGACAGCATAGCAAAGAAAAGACCCTCAGTCTTCCGGGGGTATTTCATTAAATTAGGACCAAAATTTTCTACTTTCCTTTCTACTGAAGCCTACAAAGAAGGTGAGCAAAATTATTCATTATCTGCTTCTTTCGAAATGTGCTTTTCCTAAAGGTTTCATAAAAATGTAGTTAATTTGTTCTGTGTTCAAGCAGGAATGGAGAGCAGTTTGCAAACCTTAGGGCTGCTGAGGACCATTTGCTCACCCATCTGACATATCTGTATATTGTATATTGGTTGGACAGTGCATTCTCTCAGAACTCCCAATGCATCTTTACAGAGCAAGGGTGCTACAAATACTACTTTTTTCATTAAAATAAAAGCTTCAATCCTTCAAAAGTTAAGATGTTTTAGTATGACTATTATTAGCCAGATGCTTAAATAGATTCAAACCTTTTTCTCTAGCATTTTGGCTGGAGGAGGGTGTTGAACCAAGCACTGGCAGAAAAGCTGCTGTGGTGGAAATGATGCTCAGAGGGCTCTATGTCTTCAGAAACAAATCCTAATACATTCCTGATTCTTCCAGCATGACAACAAAGCCCTCCTGAATATTTGGGAAGCAGCATGAAGAGAGAGAAAAATATTTCTAATTGTTTTGGCTTTTTTATAATTAATAAAAAAAAAATTCTAAGAAAATAATAGTGCTATCCAGGAAAGGCTGATGTCATTGATGTCCTTTCTCTAAGCTCTTTTTGTAGGTCCTTGATAACTCCTGTCAGCAAAGCCAACTCACACAAGGAATTTACAATGTTACCTGCAGGGCAGAGCAGAGCCAGCAGCTCCCCAGCCCACAGATCTCTGGGCAAACCATTTCCAGCAGCCTCTCTGCAGGAGGAGAGGCCAGAGGAGCTGGGGCTGGTCTGTCAGTGCACACATCTGCTTTCTTTGCAGTGTTTTCACATGAAATATCAGCTGGAAGGCAAAGAGAGAAAGTTTTCACATCCCCAGTTTTCATACTGCTGATACTCAAACCAAAATTTTACTTTATGGTAAAGCTGCTTCACAAAACCCTTCACAGCACCCTGAGCAGGGGAACAGTTCCCTCAGAGTGATTGGGAATTACAGACCCAAGAGCTTGAAGGTTCCTGCTTCACAGCTGTCCCAACTTCCCTGCTCAGAAAAACAGAACTGAGCTTGGGCTGCTGCACACAGCCAGGGCAGGGGAGAGGAGGGGAAATGCTTTTCTCTTCCCCAGATAAAGCAACCTGGTGACACCAGCACTGCTGTGGTGAGATGCTGACAGCTGCCAACAGAACCAGGGATGCTACTGATTGCTGGAGACAATGCAGAGTCCCAAAGACTCTGCTGCAGAGTTTGCTGGGCAAGCTGGCACTGCCAGAGCCATTCCCACTCTTGGGACACAGAGCCCTGGCAGCAGCTGAGACAAGTCTAAAGGTCTGGCCATCAAATAAGTTGCTTTGCTTTTAACTGGAAATCACAAATGTGGAGCCACAAAACTTCCTGTCCCACGAGGGCTGTGCCTCAGGGCTCCCTCCCTTCCTGCACCACATCCACTCACACGCTCAGAATGCACCAACCTCCCAGAATAATCAGGCTCTGGATGTGTCTCATCTGGGGTCTTGCATCTGCAGCAGGTCCTGGATGAGAGCAGACCATGCTCCAGAGGGCTCAAACTGCTATCCCAATGAAGGCCACAAGAAAAAGCAAGCTTGAAGCTGTGTGTTCTTATGGTCACTATCAGTTATTTAAGCCACAGAAGATTTTTTTCATTCCAGAGAGGTTTTGTACTATAGCCCCTTCAGATGAGCTTGTGTTGGATTTCCCAAAATAGGTGAGGATGAAAACCCCCAGGCAGGTAACTGAGCAATGTGAGCAACAGGAGCAATGCTAACTGCATGATTAAAACTGTTACAAGACTGCCCAGAACCTGCTCTATTTTATCAATGCTTGGGAAACAGACTGGTTCTGCAGATACTGTTTTGCTCATCTTGTCTCTTTCCACACACTCAGATTTCTCATGGTTACAAATATTGAATCGAATCTCTGTGAGTCCAAGACCTGTCAGAGCTCCTTTCCCACAGTGGGGTGGGGAGTTTTGTTTGTGTTTCATTTCCAGAACAGTGATCTCAGAAAGACAAATATCAACTCTCTGCATCTGTCACAAACGCTGCTCGTGAGAACCACATTCTAAGCAGGACTTTTTCACTCAAATGTGAAAAACATCTTGGCATCCCAAGAATTCAGATGGACTTCAAAAACAACATCAGAAACAAGTGCAGAGCCCTAAGTGCATAAATATCCGTGGAGTTTCAGGACTCTACACAGTGGTTCCAAGAAATTCATCATCACTCGTTAAAAATCAATCAATGAATCTCTTCTGTCCCCCACTCACTGGCTGGAAAATCCTGCTACCAAGCTGCAGGTTACAGGTGTTTCCCCTCTGCTGGGGTGGATCTCAGGCTATTCTTAACCAAGCTGTATTTTGCACAACAGGAGACTGTGTTATGGGCTGATGTGATGGGGGGATAATGGGGCGACCCCGCCCGGGGGGGACAATGGGGCGACCCCGCCCGGGGGTGATAATGGGGCGACCCCGCCCGGGGGGGACAATGGGGCGACCCCGCCCCGGGGCTCGGCAACGCCCTCCCAGTGCTGGAGTCACAAAACAGACCCACTTATATTCTCTGCTTCCAAATTTTACTCCAAGAGTGTATTTTTAAAGTCAGATATTTCTCCTTTTCTCCAACCACTTTCCAGGGAAATTCAGGAGTTTGACGTTATATACAGACCCAGTGCCATTATCATCTGCACTACACACACACTAGAAAAAAGGGACTTTAAAATGCCAAGGATTTCTGGTTATATTTTTCATTGATCTCTGGAAATGGGTTAACGACCAGCGGCAGAATATAAAAAACTCCAAGAGTATGTAGTGTTAGAATATTTTCCTATACTAAACAGCCAAGTAATTTAAACCCAAAGCCTTTCTAACAAATACACACACACAATTCATGTAAGCAAAAATTAAATCCATTGTCTACAGATTATGAATTGAGGGGAGATTGCAGCCATTACCTCTTCATTATCCTCACTCTTGTTTGCCCAGATCTTATGATAAAGTGTGTCTATGAAATTGCTGGAATCTGATCTATCAGAACAGTGCTGATCCAACACTTCCAAGGTGTGCAGAACCCAGCTGATGTCACCTCTGGAGATGGGAGTGACAGAGGAGCAGGGGGGAAAAGGATTTACCCGGGAGGACACTGGCATGGCAATCTATTGCTGGGATTAGTGGTGACACAACAGAATTACACTCATTGTACAGTTCAAGGAAGAGCAGATACAAACCCTAAATCTCCAACGTTTGTTTGGAATTGTCTTACCTGCAGGGGACTCCTGGCACCTGTCAAACGAGCAGCACACCTGCACAGCACGGCCTCTTTGCTGCATCTGCTGTCCATAAGTGATGGTGGGTTGGGTCTTGTGTCAAGCTGTAAGAGAAAATGTATTTGTGTGTATTTGAAACCTGGACTGAACAGTTCTCCTGAGCATCCCACAAAACAAAGCACTGTACACAGCAGACATACTGCCCTGCCAGAGAACACCCTGAACAGGGAAAGCAAGAGCCAGCAAGGGCCCAAATACAGATGAATACTGAAGAGGGGCCTCCTGGTTTGGTGGGTGTTGTATTGTACCTGGGCATCACCTTAAAAAACAGTAAAAAGAAATTCACCCAGATGGAGAAAAAATCCAAAGCCTACAACCAAGGAAACAGAACAACCAAAAAAAAAATAGAGGAGAGCAGCTCAGCATTGCTGGCCTTAGAAGAAAACCTGCAAAAATAAACCCTCTGAAAGCTTCTTTTGTGGAGAGCAGATAATCAGATAGAGCAGCCAAGTCCATCGCCTGAGCCCCCAACTCGTGCACTCCCCGAGGGCTGGGACGAGCAGAGCACTCATCGAATTACAGAGATCTGTCATCCTAAACCCTCGCTATCGAGTGACAGGGGATGCACCGACACCGCTGCAAAGCTGAGCAGGAGGCACGGGAAGGAGAGCTCGGGGGACAGCCAGGGCTGGCGGGGCGGGGGTCTCAGGGCGGGGTCAGCTGGGGCTGGGGGTCTCAGGGCGGAGTCAGCCGGACACTGGGCTCTTAGGACAGGGCTGGCTGGACCCTGGGCTCCCCGGACACCACTGGGCTCTCCGGACACCACTGGGCTCTCCGGACACCGCTGGCCCGCTGCCGGGGCTCTCCGGACAGGGTCAGCTGGGTACCAGGCTCTCCGGACACCGCTGGCCGGGCACTGGGCGCTCCGGACACCGCTGGCCGGGCACTGGGCTCTCCGGACACCGCTGGCCCGCTGCCGGGCTCTGCAGCCTCCCGAGCTCCTCAGGCGCCGCCGGTCGCCCTCAGCCCGGTGCCACCATGCCAGGGCAGCAGAAGAAGATGCTGTTCTGCACGGCTGGGGTGCTGAGCTTCGCCTGCGCCCTGGGGGCGGCGGCGGCCGTGGGCTCGCAGCTCTGGGTGCGGGGCTCCGTCCTCTGCTCCACCGGAGCGCTGCTGGTCAACGCCAGCGGCCCCGAGCTGCACAAGTTCATCGGCGACATCCAGTACGGGCTCTTCTCGGGCCAGAGAGTGCGGCAGTGCGGGCTGGGGGGGCGGCCCCAGAGCTTCTCCTGTGAGTATTGACGGGTTTGGGGCTGGGGGGCGGCCCCCAGAGCTTCTCCTGTGAGTATTCATGGGTTTGGGGCTCGGGAGGCGGCCCCAGAGCTTCTCCTGTGGATATTGACAGGTTTGGGGCTGGGGGGAGACCCCCACACTTATCCTGTGAGTACCCATGGGTTTGAGGCTCAGACCCCCGCATTTCTCCTGTGAGTACCGGGGGGCTCAGGCTCAGACCCCCGCATTTCTCCTGTGAGTACCGGGGGGCTCAGGCTGTTCCCATCCGGGGCCAGCTCAGCCTTGCCCTGCTCTGATTTTCCTCAGTAACTCGTTTTATGGCACTGATGCAGCCTGGCTCATGCCTTCAACAACCTATAACACAATTACACAGAGAGCCACGTTACAAAAGATTTATACCATTACTTTTAAAAGAATATTTTGGGGTTAATTAATCTGTCATCTTCCTCTGTGCTGTTAAGAAGAATGAACTAAACCTGCAAGAGCCTCAGGGAAGAGCTGGGGCTGCTGTTGGGAAACAAAGCAGCCCAAAAGTTTGCAATCTGTGGCACTAATTCGAAGGACTGGGGAGGCTGTCTGGGGAGTGCTGGGTGACTTGGTACCTGACACAGAATATCAAAGTGTTAGCAGTGGCTTCACTCTACATTCATAACCTATTAATCTTCAAGGATCAGAAGATCAATAAAAAATTGAGAAGTGGGACACCTTTGTACCAGCAGCACACAGTAAAAGCTGTGTGTACAACAGCTCTCCTGGAGTTCCCACAGCACACAGTTCATAATTGTTCTGCTACACCAGCACACACAAATTGTTCACATCTCTGATTTCATGCAAGGGAAGGTTGCCAAACAAGGTACCAGGAATTATTTACTGTGTAGCATTTTCCCAAAATAGTAAACCAAGCTAATTTAATACAGTACTTGCTCTCTCTAAATTCCATTACCAGTCTGTTTGCACCGCTGAAGTTCCCTCTCAATTGCTTTGTGTGCCATCCCAGTGTGCAGTTACTGCACCCTGGATGTATTTTCAGAGGGCTCTGTGCAATCCCAGGGTTTGTTTTACTGCTGTAGGTGAGACCTGTGACCCAGGGCTGGTCCCTCTGCTCTGGAACTGGCACCAGGGTCAGCCAGGACAGCAGTGAGGGGTCAGGAGCACTGAGAACAAGGTGCTGATCCTGCCCTGGGGCTGCAGCAGCCCCCTCCCCTCCCTCAGTACCTTGGAAGGTACCAGGGGCATTCCTGAACTAAGTTTATAAAAGTTTATAAAACACACAGCCACAATGCACTCACTGCACTTCTGCATGTCTGAGGAGAACAGACATGGAAAATAGACTAAAAGATTTAGTTCTGTGTCTGTCCCCATTAAATGCTCCCCTCTGACCACTATATCTCTTTTAATTGCAATATGAATTTGGTCTGCCAGCAAACCCTGTTCAGTTGGGGAAAACTTCTGCTCCATTTGTTCCCACTCATTCCCATCAGTTTCTAGGTCAGTGGTTCATTTTCTAAAGGTCTCTGCCATGCACAGCACACATGGGTTCATTCAGGACCATGAAGGAATGCTTTCCTTTCAAGACAGCATTACTTCTGGAATTGATTTTTCCTGATACATCACATATAAAATGTTAGCCAGCTATAGATGCAGGTGCCCAGGGGAGGATTCCATACCATGCCATCACTTGTTTCCTTAAAACAAGCCACACAAAATGGTGTTATTAAATATAGAGTTCTGCATGTTCTCCCAAAACACCAGAGGGTGTCACAGCAGCAATGCTATTCCTTGCAGGAATCCTGCACGGGGGAGCACTGGAAGGGGCTGAACACCCCCAGCTCTGCCAGCCTGGCTCCTTGGCCTCCCTCAGCAGCTCAAGGTGTTTTGATTTTGGGGGCAGCTCTGCAGATGGAGCCTGAGCAGGGCAGAGGGGCAGAATCCCCTCACACCTGGGACCAGCCCAGGGAGGTTCTGGGTGCCAGAGCACCTGGAGCTTCTCCCACACTCTGACCCATCCTCCTCCTCCCTGGGCTCCCAGCACCTTCCCCACCCAGCCCAGGCTGTGCTGGGACTGCCCTGACCCACACTCAGACCCTGCACTTGGCCCTGCTGAGCTTCAGCAGTTCAGATGGGTTTCATTAATTTCCCTTTCATTTGCTCAGGGAGGTAAATGGAGCTGATCCCCAGCTGCTGCTCTGTGCTCCTGCAGTGTGCTGGTGCTGACAAGGAGGAGTAACTGGTGTTACTGGGGCTGCTTTCCCCTCCACAGGTCACAGCCCAGCAGAGCAGCACCTGGCATTGTCACCTCACCATGTCCCCATGGGCCAGGGGCACTGAAGTGCATTCCACAGCTCCTTCCAAAACACCTGGTTCTGCCAAACAAATGGGAATGTTTAATAATCAATCTCTCTTGCTGTCTGAATGATGATCCCTGTGTCCTACACAAACAGTAGTTTAAAAGCCCCATAAAAATATTTAGAATAAATTATTCCTGAATTTGTGCATCCATAATTACAGCATCACTTCCTTTCCCACATCATGAGCCTTTGTGGCACCTCATGAACATAAATGAAAACAAAGTCTCAAGGGAGATTTCCAGTCCCAGAGAAGAGTGGATGGCCAAGCCTCAGCCTGTAACCCTGGCCCTGGCCTCAGTGACACCAGTGCCAGACCTGCCCCCACAAATACAACCTCCTGGTTTGTCCCCAGAAGATGCTTTGCACATCAAGGACCAAATGCACCCTCAGGAGGGGAGGAGAGGCTTTCCCTGGAGCTGATCTCTCTCTCCTGGCCAGTCTATGCTTCTGAGTTTCACAGAATTTTTCTGCTCCAAACATCCATGAAAAACCATTTCTAGTTAATTATTTTGCCTGTTTGCATTTGGAAGAGCAGGATTAAAACAATCATCACAAACAAGCAGGAACCCCCAGCCTGACATCAGAGACCCCTTTAGCTAATGTGTGTAATAATGCTGTGGTTTTTTGTTCTCAGTTTTTCCAGATCTGCTCAGAACTATCCCTGCAAGCATCCACGTCAGTGTCATTCTGTTCTGCACAGTCCTGATTGTCTTTGCCCTGGTGGCAGCAGGGTTCTTCATGCTCAACGCCTTTGGCAGCCCCTACGAGACCCTGCACGGCCCCGTGGGGCTCTACCTGTGGAGCTTCATCTGCTGTGAGTGCCCAGGCCAGGACCTGCCCCAGCAGGGCACAGAGCCAGGTGTGCCTGTCCCACCTGCCCTGGTGAAAGCCAGGCAGGAGGGGCAGCTCTGCCACTCCAGAACCTTCTCCAGGCTGGAGCTGAGAGATGCCCTGGGGCAATCCTGCAGGAGGGAGGGAATGGACAAGCAGCTGCAGGAACAGGGACTCAGGGCTGGGGTGGCACCAGCAGCACCCACACAGCAAGGGGCAGGAGCCACAGCAGAGTGGGAAAAGGGGAAAAGAGCCAAAGCAGCCGGGGGTGCAGACAGTGTGAGAGCAGCACTCAGGGCTGCACAGCCCTGCAAGGACAGGGGGCAGCAGGGGCAGAGCCACTGCCAGAGCCCCCTCTGCCCTCGCTGGGAGAGGCTTGGCTGGCAGGCAGATCTTCCCTGGCTTTGCAGGGTGTCACACTCTGCCATCACAATTGAACAGAGGACTCAGGGTGAGTTTCTGTTCAGGCACACAGGGAGCTCTGCTCTGCTCAGCGGGACAATGAGCAGCTTAAAGCTGAGCATGAGCACAGATATTCCTGCTCCTGAGCCAAATTCAATTAGAAAACCTCACCCATTTCTATAGCCACGGGCTTGGATTCCAAAAACAACCCCTGTTAAAGCTAAGTGGCCACACAAACACTGTCCATGGGTGTCTGGCTGCAGCACACACACACACAGGGCTGAGGATTGCTGAGGTGATGAGCATCTCCCCCTCCCTTTCAGGTTCCTGTGGCTGCCTCATCCTGATTCTCTTCTCCTCAGAGGTGAAGATCCACCACCTTTCAGAGAAAATTGCTAATTTCAAAGAGGGAACTTTCATTTTCAAGACTCACAGTGAGCAGTTTGCAAACTCCTTCTGGACCATCCTGGTTTGCTCCCTGGTGCACTTCCTCAATGCCCTGCTGATCCGATTCGCTGGGTTTGAATTTCCCTTTTCAAAATCAAAAGACTCGGGGACAATCACAGGAGCAGTTGACCTGATGTATTAAAATTATGGCGTTTAAGAATTTTTCCAGTAAAGAAATGTGTCACTATTTCATCAACAACCACCAGATGTGCCAACTTGTGAATGATTAGCTCTAGAGAAGGTAAAAAAAGGGAAGTTTCAAATAGGTGTCAGTATGGTGTAAGCAGTGAACAAAAGAGATGTGCTGTATGGTAATGAGTGGGTGGAAAAGCTCTCTTTCTTGGGCTAAGATCTTATGAGGACTTTTATTTTTCCTGTAAACTGTTTAAAAATGGCTGCTATGAAGAAAAACAAGAATTTCAGTAACGTTGCCCAGAGCCTGGAAAGTCCAGTCGATGGGTTGCAGGAGAACAGACACTGAGCAGCAGCAGCTCTGCCCCCCAGCCTGGTGAGGGCAGGGATGGAGCTGTGACCTCAGCAGGGCCCAAGGACACCCAGCAGGGACAGGAGCAGGCTCAGGCTCTGCCCCAGCAGCCCCAGGCTCCAGCTCACTGTGCAGTGCTCAGAGGGCACAGCCCAAACTCCTGCACTCTGCTCTGGCTCCACAGGCATGGCCACGGCAGCATTTCTATCCATGGAACTCTCTGGGCTTTTTCCTTTTACCAAACCAAACCGTGCTCCAAAGCCAAAGCCTGGGAGCCCTGGTGTCCCCAGCAGAGCTGGCACAGCACATTGCAGGGAGAGCCACCTGTCCCGGCTTTCCTGAGGGAGGCAGCCAGGCCTGGCAGTGCTGAGCAAACCCTCTGCAGCCCAGCAGGCAGGGGCAATGCCAGGGCAGAGCCACGGGAGAGAGCCCAGGTACCCACCCTGCACTGCCCCTCCAGAGAGCAGCCCTGCCAGCTCCCACCCAGCACTGCACCAAGCAATGGGAACCCCTGGAGAAGGGTGGCAGTGACACACAACAGACACAGCACAGCTGGGATGGCACCACAGGCACAGCATGACACAACAGGGATGGCACCACAGGCACAGCTCAACAGGCACAGCATGACACAACAGGGATGGCACTACAGGCACAACTCAACAGGCACAACCACAGCACAACAGGGATGGCACTACAGGCACAGGCACAACTCAACAGGCACAGCATGACACAACAGGGATGGCACTACAGGCACAACTCAACAGGCACAGCCACAGCACAACAGGCAGGCTCCCGTGCAGGCTGCAGCTCAGCAGGGGCTGAGGAGCCAGCAGGGAGGGTCTGGCACAGAATGACAGAACACACAGGACCCCTGGACATCCCCCAGTGAGCCAAAGCAAGAGATGTTCCCCAGATGTTCCCCATCACCCCACCAAGCACAGCCTCTGCAGGGTCACCTGGCTGCCTTGGGGATGAGCTGCTCCTCACAGGACACAGGAAATCCTCAGAGCAAACAGGGCTGGGGAGCCCCTGCCCCATTTACCTGTGGGGGCTGCACCAGCTGTGGGTGGAGAGCAATCCCTGCCAGCTGTGGATCAGGAACAATCCCTGAAAGATGTGAGTGAGGAACAATCCCTGCCAGCTGTGGGTGAGAACAATCCCTGCCAGCTGTGAGTGGGGAGCAAACCCTGCCAGATGTGAGTGAGGAACAATCCCTGCAAGATGTGAGTGAGGAACAATCCCTGCAAGATGTGACTGAGGAACAAACCCTGCCAGCTGTGGGTCAGGAACAATCCCTGCCAGCAGCATCCAGTCCACAGGCACAGACCAGACCCAGGACCAGGTACCAGAGCCCTCTGTGCTTCAGGATTCACCAGCCCACAAAGTCTTTCTGACTGTCATTTTTTGTACCTTTGCTGTGAAAGGCAGAACACTGCTGGGTTATTGTAAAGGTTTGTCAGCTGTATCCTTTCCCAAGGTAGCTCTGCCTCTGCATCTCCCTGGATTTTATAATGGGGGTTTCTCTGAGTCAGCACAACTCCCAATGTTTTTCATCATTTTCTTCTTAATCTATGTGCATGTTGCTCCTAATGTTTATGTATGTTCTTAAAGCATAATTTGTATTGCATCTCATGGTATTGCTTACTACATAGCAAACCCAAGCACATTCCTTTAGCAGCCCCAGCCTGGGCTCTGGGAGCCCTCACGGGGGTCACTGTGCCCAAAGCCACCCCCACATCCCCCCTGCACCCAGCATCAGCCCAGATATTCCTAAGGCAGACAACTTCTTACCAGCAAAATAAAACTAGGACGAGCTTTGTGTGTTCGGCTGGCTGGAGGAGCAGATATGATCTGCCCGGTGCAAACCACGAGGGAGCCCCGGCAGGACCCCGGACCTGCCTGTACCCATGAAAACACCCCCGCCCCAGCCCCAGCCCCGCTCTCCTGCCGCCCCCAGCCCCCCCAGCAGCCACCGCTGCCATCACCCCCCATCCTGGGGCATTAAACATTGATGTGACATTAAACATTGATGTGACATTAAACATTGATGTGGCATCAAACACTGCCGGCGGGGCAGCGCGGGGGCCGGCTCTGCGGGCGGCTCAGTCACCGGGGACACCGTGGGACACTGTGGGACACCGTGAGACACTGTGTGACACTGTGAGACACTGTGAGACACCGTGGGACACTGTGTGACACCGTGGGACACTGTGAGACACTGTGAGACACTGTGAGACACCGTGGGACACTGTGAGACACCGTGGGACAGTGTGGGACACTGTGAGACACTGTGTGACACCGTGAGACACCGTGGGACACTGTGAGACACTGTGTGACACCGTGGGACACTGTGAGACACTGTGAGACACTGTGTGATACAGTGTGACACCGAGTGACACCGAGTGACACTGAGTGACACTATGTGACACCGAGTGACAATGAGTGACACTGTGTGACACCGTGTGACACCGTGTGATACAGTGTGACACCGAGTGACACCGAGTGACACTGAGTGACACCGTGTGACACCGTGTGACACCGTGTGATACAGTGTGACACCGAGTGACACCGAGTAACACTGAGTGACACTGTGTGACACTGTGACACCGAGTGACACCGTGTGCATCCCCCCGAGCATCCCCCGGGGTCAGCAGCTCCTGCCATGAGCGCCCGCGCTGATCACACTGCACCCACGGAGCTGGAGGAGATCACCAGCAGTATCTCTGATCTCAGCAAATGGAGAGAAATCTTCAGTTTCTGCAGGTGAGATTTTTATTCTGCTCCTTGAACACAGTTTCGGTTACAGGTGATTATTTAATGTCAGTTTTAAAGTTATGTTTTATTACAAAATTTATGTGACAATGACAAAAGGTCCTGGTGCGCTCAGTAACTTAAAGCTACAGCTCTCACTCTTCCTTTGTTCTGGGGTTCTCTTCTGGCTGGGCTCTGGTTTCCCCACATGCTAGCAATACCTCTTGGGTCTTTTCATTTGTACTTTATTTTACATTTTCAGCTTGGAGATCAGCAACACAGCTCATCAGGTAACTCCTTTTCCAAAGGTAACATTTTCTGTTTGTCTGGTGAGTTTTGGGCTGTCCTTGGCTGGCACACTGAGGTCACACATCCACACCTGCAGCACAGGTTTCTATGGAGATTCATTTCTTATGCTGAGTCTTCTAGAAACAAATATTTTCTTCAGATATTTTGAAACCAAAGGGACAGGCCAGTCCATCCCTTGATTAACCTTTCCACAAAAAACTAACGGTTTTGATGATGAGTTTTAGAAAACAAACTAAGATCTCCAAAATGTAAATATTTGGAAAACCTGCTGTGCCCTGGAGGGTGTTCCCTGTATTCAGGCAAACACAGCAGTGACTGCTCCTTCCATCAGCTCGTGGGGATGTTCTGGGAGTGTCTGACGGCAGTGGAAGCCAAGGGCAGCGTGTGCCCCCCGCCCCCCGCCCCCAGCCCAGCGCGGGGCTCTGTGCGTCCAGCCTGGGGATTGATGCTCTGCTGCTCCTCTCCCTGCAGCCAGGACACGGCGGGGACGGAGACCCCGGAGCTGCGGAGTGCCCGGGGTCGCAGCCCCCCCGCAGTGTCCCCCGGCCCCTCCTGCTCCCCCCGGGCGGCCGCCCCGTCTCGGCGGACACGGCGATGGTGAGTGCTGCTGAATGAACCATGACTGCAATGGGATCCCCCAGGCTGGCGGCCCCTCCTGCTGCCGCTGTGCAGCGTGTGCAGCGGGGATGGATTCTTTAGGACACTCCCAGCAAACGTGGCTGCAACTCAGCCTTAAAGCTGATCCTCAGTAATTCCCAGGAGAGAACCAGTCAGAAGACAGCAGGCAACGTTTGCCTGTACTCAGGGGCTTCCCTGACAAACAGCCGCAGGACAGGAGGCAGGATCATGGAATCTTAGAATGGTTTGGGTTGGAAAGAGCCTTTAAGACCATCAGTGAGGGATTTCAGCTCCTGTGGAGTGCCTAGCCCCAAAGCACAGCTGTCAGGTGCAATGGCAGGATGGGCCCCAGTGCAATCGTGCCCAAAATGTGCATTGTTCCCAAATGTAGGTTATTACAGGACAGCCAAGCTTCAGCAGAGTGGCTGAGTGCTGAGTGAGGTCCCTGCACTGAGCTCAAAGAGTCATCTTTGCTCTGGAGCTCAGGGCTGGCTCTGGGCAGAGGGTGACACTGCTCTGGCTGAGGGACAGGGCACAGGGACACCCCGAGAGCCCTGACGGGACAGACCCCCCACACTCAGAGGCCTGACCCTGCCCCTCTCCTGCTCCTCCCCAGAGGCTGCAGCAGCTGCTCTTCAGGAACTCGGCTGCCCTGTTTGGCTGCGAGTGGGCAGCAGCCAGCTTCAGCTTCCACCCAGCACACGGCCAGCTGTCCTACGCCCTGCGGGCAGGAAAGGTGACAGTCACCGGGACAGGGGCCACACAGGGACAGGGGTACACAGGGGAGAGGGGTCACAGGGACAGGGGTCACAGGGACAGGGGTACACAGGGGAGAGGGGTCACAGGGACAGGGGTCACAGGGACAGGGGTACACAGGGGAGAGGGGTCACAGGGACAGGGGTCACACAGGGACAGGGGTCACAGGGACAGGGGTACACAGGGGAGAGGGGTCACACAGGGGAGAGGGGTCACACAGGGACAGGGGTCACACAGGGGAGAGGGGTCACACAGGGGAGAGGGGTCACACAGGGGAGAGGGGTACACAGGGACAGGGGTCCACAGGGACAGGGGTCACAGGGACAGGGGTACACAGGGGAGAGGGGTCACACAGGGACAGGGGTCACACAGGGACAGGGGTCACACAGGGGAGAGGGGTCACACAGGGGAGAGGGGTACACAGGGACAGGGGTACACAGGGACAGGGGTCACAGGGACAGGGGTCACACAGGGGAGAGGGGTCACACAGGGGAGAGGGAAACAGGTCACTCAGGGAAAAGTGTCACAGGGGAAAGGGAAAAGTGTCACTGACACCTGTGGGAACTGGGCAGCCAGAGCAGGGACCTCAGCAGCACCCACACATGTACCTACACACCTGTACCTGCACACCTGTACAAATTGCAAAAAGCCTGTCTCTTTTCTGAGAATTAGCCTTACCTAATTATTCCTGCACCACCTGGATGGCTGGGGATGGCACGTGCCCCTTCAGACCCCTCAGAGGGCAGGGGCTGTTCTTGTGTTCCCAGGGAGGAACCAGAGCCATCCTGGCGGCCATTCAAGCACACATCATCACATACCTGCTCTTCACAAGAGACACAGAATGCACTCACCTGGAAAGGTAAGCTGCTGAGCCCCTAGGACACATGGAAATAATTCCCATGCACTGCTTGGTCAGTGCCAGCCTCTGGGTTCAGGCAAAGCAGGTTCAGGTGTGCAGATACAGGTGGGGATATGCACTGGGAGAGACCCTTGGCTGAGCCCCAGGAAGGGCTTGTCCCCAGCAGGGCTCTGGTTTGGGGACAGTGGCCCTGCGTGGGTCCCAGGCTCAGCCCTGCTGTCCCCGGGCTCAGCCCTGCTGTCCCCTGGCGCAGGCTGTGCCACCTCAGGCCCTGGCAGCAGGGGCAGGCGCTGGCAGCGGCCCTGGCACAGACCCTGTGGGCAGCAGGAGGAGGGGGCAGAGCTGCCGTGTGCCTCGTCACCGCCCCTGTCACCGCCCCTGTCACCGCGGTGCCACCCGAGGGTTACAGAGCCAGCAGCTTCGCAGAGAGAGTGAGTATGGAACCTCTCCTGCCAGGGGGTTTCCCCTTGGCTGAAATGTGGAATCCCCACACCCACCCCCTCCCCTGCACTGCCCTGATACACCCACCCCCCCTCCAGAGCCCACCTTCCTTCTGCTGCACAAAGCAGAATCCTGCCAGCCCCGAGCCCTGCCAGGGCCAGAGCAGGGGCTGGGGCAGAGCAAACCCCTGCACTGCTCTTTCACTTGACTAATGGAACTGCAGGATTCCAAAGCTCAGCTTTTGGTGTAATTCCTGTCTCCTTCACACCACCCTCACGGGGCTCACACCCTGCAGATCCGGCTGTTCGAGTTCTCAGAGAAAGCTGCAGCTCAGGAGTTCATCTCTGATCACATAAACTGTGTAAGTGGGGATAACTGCTTTATCCAGCTTATTTTCTTGCTAAATTACATCTTAGTTCCCATTCCAATTGTGCGTTTTGGACATAGCAGTGTCATTGTCATCAGGACACTCACACAGTTAATGTACAGTTTGTTCATGGATCCCTTCCAGCCTTTCCTATGAGAAGGGATCCTGCTCCCATTAAATCCCCATGACTTTTCTCATTATTCCAGCTCTCTGATCCCACAAACACTGGGTAAACAGGGCAGCGCTTTGTACATCATTCAAAGATGTGATTCCTTGCAGCCTCCACAAAAATATGGGGAAAATTGTACAAAACCCATTTAGCCAATAACTCTAAGTTTCTTTTTTTCTATTTTTACCTGATCCTATTCAACAAAATCAGTTACAAAATCTTCCTGGAATGACACCTTAGTCATCTAGCTCAACACACTCACCTAAGGCTGTATTGAAGCCCAGGAATTGTTTTAATTAAATATGATTTACCAGCCATAATTCTTCCCTTGTGATCCCGTGTTTCTTTTTCCAGTTCGAAGGTGAAGGGAGCCATGGAGTGATCCTATTTTTATTCAGTTTACTTTTCTCTAGGACACTTGAAAGGTATCTTTTGTTTTTTAAACTTTTTCCTGCAGTTGGTTACATCAGAAGAGCCTTTTCCTCCCTCCCAGTCGTGTTGGTCAGGCAGGAGGGGCAGTGCTGCCTCTGGGCTGTCCTGACCCTCTGTGCTTGGCCACACAGGGTCCAGGAGGATTTGGGTGACACAGCTCCTCTGCTGAGTGCCAGCTCTGGAAATGTCACCTGCACAGAGGTAGGAGCAGCCACGTCTCAGGCCCTCTGGTTTTACTATTCCCACATCCAGTTTAGTAAAAAAAATATCACCTGTTAATTAATCCAAAGAAAAAATAAGTTAATTTTTTTAAAAATTGCGATTTTAATCATGACTGTGCACTTAAAAAACAGCTGATGATGACGATGATGACAATGATGATGATGGTGATGATAGTAACAATAATTTTTGAAAACCTGATGGATGATGATGATGGTGGTGATGATGATGGTGGTGACGATGATGATGATGATAGCAATGATAATTTTCAAACAGCCGCTGGCAGGCCGGCATTGCCCTGCCTGTGCCAGGCAGAGGTGGGAGCGGGCCGTGCCCTGCTGGGCGTTCGTCCGTGTCCCCGCCCGTGTCCCCGCCCGTGTCCCCGTGTCCCCACCCGTGACGGGGCTGTTTCCCCAGGCCCTGCTCTGCCTGCTGCTGACGGGACGGGCGAGCCCGCGGGGACTCGGCGGCCAGCGGGAGCCGGAGCCCGGCGCTGGCCACGGGGATGCGGCGGAGCCGGGACAGCGGGGACCCGTGGGGTTCCTGTGCTGGGAACGCGCCCCGGGGCAGCGGCAGGTGAGTTCGGGAGAGCCCCGGCACAGCGGGACACACGGACAGACGGTCCTGGCACAAACGGGACCTGGCACAGCCGGTCCTGGCACAGCCTGGCTCTGGCACAGCCGGTCCTGGCACTGCCGGGTCCTGGCACAGCCTGTCCCGGCACAGCCGGTCCCGGCACAGCCTGGCTCTGGCACAGCCGGTCCTGGCACAGCCTGGCTCTGGCACAGCCTGGCTCTGGCACTGCCGGGTCCTGGCACAGCCGGTCCTGGCACAGCCTGGCTCTGGCACAGCCTGGCTCTGGCACAGCCTGGCTCTGGCACTGCCGGGTCCTGGCACAGCCTGTCCCGGCACAGCCGGTCCCGGCACAGCCTGGCTCTGGCACAGCCGGTCCTGGCACAGCCTGGCTCTGGTACAGCCGGTCCCGGCACAGCCGGTCCTGGCACAGCCTGGCTCTGGCACAGCCTGGCCCTGGCACAGCCTGGCTCTGGCACAGCCGGGTCCTGGCACAGCCTGTCCCGGCACAGCCGGTCCCGGCACAGCCTGGCTCTGGCACAGCCGGTCCCGGCACAGCCGGTCCTGGCACAGCCTGGCTCTGGCACAGCCGGGTCCTGGCACAGCCTGGCTCTGGTACAGCCGGTCCCGGCACAGCCTGGCTCTGGCACAGCCGGTCCTGGCACAGCCTGGCTCTGGTACAGCCGGTCCCGGCACAGCCTGGCCCTGGCGATCTCCCCCCGCGCAGGTGAGCCCCGCCCTGCGCTGGCCCCGCTGGCCCGTGTGGCTGTGCAGCCTCTCGGGCAGGCTCAGCGTGCTCTTCGGCACCGACTGCCGGCTGCTCTCCCACTGGAGATCCGAGAGAACCTTCCAGCTGTACTTCTGCAGCGGGCAGCAGGAGCAGACCCGCACTGCACACCTGACCGTAGGTACGCACCCAGGGACAGGTATGGGCGTCACATGCAGCTGCTGTTCCTCTGTTAAATACTCGGTACAAATTTAAACACACCAGGAAGCAGGACTGTTCCATGAGTAATTCAAAACTTATAATAACCTTGTCTCCAAGTGCCGTGGCTTTACCCCATCCAGCCCCACACAGCTGCTCACTCACACCCCCACCAACAGGATCAGGGAGAGCATTGGAAGGGTAGAAGCCAAAGAACTTGTGGCTTGAGATGAAGACAGGTTAATAAGAATCAAAAACCACACACACAAGCAAAGGAAAAGAAAGAATTCATGCACTTCCTGCATGGGCAGGCAGGTGCTCAGCCCCCTGCAGGAGAGCAGGGCCCCATCACACACAGCAGTGACTTGGGCACACAAACACCACACTCAAAATCCCCCCTTTCCTTCCTCCCCCCACTTTATACCCTGAGCAGGATGCCACAGGCTCACCCCTTTCATCCTCTGTGCTGGCTGTGCCTTCTCCCAGCCATGCACCCCCAACCTCCCCCAGCACAGCAGGAGGAACAGAAAAGGCTCTGGCTGTGCTGGCACTGCCCAGAAATAACAGAACCAGCTCCACACAATCAACCTGTGCTCAGCACAAACCCAAACACAGCAGGCAATGGGGAGGCAATGAATTCCACCCCATCCCAAGGTGGCAAGGCTGGCCCGCAGTGGGCACTGCCTGCCTGGCTCACTGAGGCTGAGCTCTGCCCCCCCGCTCAGCACCAGGTGTCACCGAGCCCTTGTGCTCCCCACCGAGTTTCACATCCTCCCAGGAGGGACAAACTGCTCCTTGGGTTGTGAACCAGGCTTTGTGCTTGGGGTGCAAGGTTTTTGTTTGTCTGCTGCTGTGCATCACTTACTTTCCTCTCTGGGTGCCTCCTTCATTGCTCTCCTTTCCCTGCAGCATTTAAAGCAAAGTCAGAACCTCGAAACTATAGGATAAATCAGCAGGGAAGCAGAATGGTTTGAGATCAACTGTCACGATAGGTGGTGTGGTCACAGATGGTATCTGTGCATCTACTCAGAAAAGCAATATGCAAACACAGGGTGCAGGGAGCCCAGAGCTGCACTCAGAGCCCCGGAATTTCCCGGGGGGCCAAGGTGCAGGAGCAGTCCCCAGCCCGGAGGCCCTGCTTGTCCCCAGCTCCCTGGGGCAGAACAGCAGCACACCAGCCCCAAGGCAGCTGCAGAGCTTCTGCTTTCAACCTCCACTGAAGCCTTTTTTGAGTGCCTTTTTAGACATTTATTTTTCATTTCCTCTTCAGACACTCATTCGCACCACTGGGAAGAGGCTGCAAGAGAAGGGCCCTGCAGCCCGGGGCAGAGGCGCCCGGCCCTGGAGATGGCAATCAGGAGCAGGTGGCCAGGGGCCACCGTCAGCTGGAACGGGACTGACCCCTTCTTCTGAGAGCAGGATGGATGGAGCCCGATCCTGCAGGGAACTGGCATCTGCCACACACGGCCAGCTGGTCTCTGCAGGAGGAGAAACATCTCTCTCCCAGTCAGACAGCCCTTGGGGACCGAGGGGACAGCCTGTCCCTAAGGCAGCACAGCCCTGCAAGGGCATCAGCAGGAACAGCCACCCTGCCCCTGCACTGCTTTTCCAGCGCCAGGATGCAGGTTCTCCTGCTTCCACCACAGCTGGCAGCGAAAGGGAGTCAAGCCCTGGCACCACTGCCCGTGGCTGTGGTGGAGTCTCGGTCCCTGGAGGGATTTAAAAGCTGTGCAGATGAGGGATTTGGGAACGTGGTTTAGCGGTGGCCTGGGTAGTGCTGGGGTTGGACTTGTAAAGTCTTAGAGAGCTTTTCCAACCAAAACTATTCTGGGGTTCTGTGATTCAGTGATTTTATTGCCATTGCAGATCCTGGCACCCTGCATTAGCCTGACAGGCATGGGCAGGGCACATTGCTTCTAGCTCAGCAAACCACTGTCCACTTCCCTTTTCACTGTCATTACTCCAAAACGACCTGTAAGTCACACCCTTAGTATGCTGCTAACGACAGCTGAGAACAATAAACCTTCTGCAAGTGACCCAGAAACTTGGTTCAAAGTTATTGAATTTACAATAAATAAACAATAAAAAGAAGCCCTGACACCCAGCCTGAGACTGTGCTGGGCCAGGACGAGGAGAGGCTGGTCACAGCTGTGGGGTTTCAGTTCCTGCTCCGTTCAGGGCACCCGAGCCCCGGTGACACCGGGAGAGGGGCCCAGGGCTCCGGGGGATGGCACGGCCCGGTCCCGCCGGGCACGGTCCCGGTGTCACAGCCAGGTCCCGGTTCCGGTCCCGCACTGTCTGTTCCGGTCTCTCCCGGTCTGTCCCGGTTTGTCTGTGCCGGTTTGTCTGTCCCGGTCTGTGCTGGTTTGTCAGTCCCAGTCTGTCCCGGTTTGTCTGTCCCGCTCCGTCTCTCCCGGTTTGTCTGTCCCGGTTTGTCTGTCCCGCTCCGTCTCTCCCGGTTTGTCTGTCCTGGTCTGTCCCGGTTTGTCTGTCCCGGTTTGTCCCAGTCTGTCCCGGTTTGTCTGTCCCGCTCTGTCCCGGTGTGTCCCGCTCCGTCTCTCCCGGTTTGTCTGTCCTGGTCTGTCCAGGTTTGTCTGTCCCGGTTTGTCTGTCCCGGTTTGTCCCAGTCTGTCCCGGTTTGTCTGTCCCGCTCCGTCTCTCCCGGTTTGTCTGTCCCGGTCCGTCGGTCCGTCCCGCGCGGGGCACGCCGGGAGCGGGGCGGGGATCGCGCGCAGGCTCCGCTGGCCCGGCCCGCCCATCACCATCATCATCATCATCACCATCATCACCATCACCATCCTCGCCCTCTCCTCCTCCGCTCCGTGCCGTGCCGATGCCGGCGGGGCCATGAGCCGCCCGTCCTCGGCCGGGCCCGGCGCCGGCAAACCGTGCGGGAAGCAGCCGCCGCACGCCCCGTCCCCCAGCGCGGCGCTGCCGGGCACCGGAGGCGCTTCTCCGCCGCCGCCGCCTGCCCTGCCGCGCCCCCCGCAGCAGCGGCAGCAGCAGCGGCAGCAGCAGCAGCAGCAGGAGCTGACCTCGCTCTTCGAGTGCCCCATCTGCTTCGACTATGTGCTGCCGCCCATCCTGCAGTGCCAGGCCGGGCACCTGGTGTGCAAGCAATGCCGGCAGCAGCTGAGCCTCTGCCCCACCTGCCGGGGCTCCCTCACCCCCAACATCCGCAACCTGGCCATGGAGAAGGTGGCCTCGGCTGTGCTCTTCCCGTGCAAGGTAAGGATGAGGGGCCGGGCAGGGGCATCCCCGTCCCTGCTCCCTGCGGAAAACCCCCGCCCGTCACCCCGCATCCCTATCCCCACATACCCCTGTAGAGGACACCCACCCGCCACCCCCGTTGTTGAAACTAGAATCCTCTGTTCTTTTTTAAGAAAAGGAAAATCCGAGCCAGGACCTCTCCAGCTGATCTGGACGGATCAGATCTAACTGCAGCAGCAGATCTAACTACAACTCAGCCACGCAGCCCATTTTATCTAAGTGCTTGCTTTAGGAAAAAACAACCACAAAAGCCAAGAAGAATCCATTTTAAGTGGAAACAAAAACTAAGTAAAGCTCAGCTCGAACCCAGGGCTACGTACAATAATGTAAAATTGGCAGGAGAGCTGTGGTTGATCACCTGTGTTTCCAGCTGACGGCTGGGAGCAGCGAACCCTCGTGCTGCTGCCTTTCCTGACGGCTTGTGTTTGGTCTCTTTCCAGTACGCCACAACAGGCTGCTCCCTGACACTCCACCACACAGAAAAGCCAAAACACGAGGCCATCTGCGAGTACCGTCCCTACTCCTGCCCGTGCCCGGGCACCTCCTGTGACTGGGAGGGCTCCTTGGAAGCCGTGATGTCGCACCTCATGCACGCCCACAAAAGCATTACCACCCTTCAGGGAGAAGACATCATTTTCCTTGCCACGGACATTAACCTGCCGGGGGCGGTGGACTGGGTGATGATGCAGTCGTGCTTCGGTCACCACTTCATGCTGGTGCTGAAGAAGCAGGAGAAGTGTGAAGGTCACCAGCAGTTTTTTGCCACCGTGCTGCTGATCGGCACCCGCAAGCAGGCGGAGAGCTTTCAGTACAGACTGGAGCTGCACGGCAGCTGCCACCGGCTCACCTGGGAGGCGTCGCCCTGCTCCATCCACGAGGGCGTGCCCGTGGCCATCCGCAGCAGCAACTGCCTGGTTTTTGACACGGCCACCGCTCACCTCTTTGCTGACAACGGAAACCTCGGCATCAACGTGACCATTTCCATGTGCTGCCCGTGATGCACTGCTGGCTGATGTAAGCTTCACCAGAGTTTGGTTTTGGTTCCCGTTTTTTATGCTGTTCAGCTATGTCATCTTGTGTGCTAAGGTTTCTGACTAGCCAAGGCTTGTGACTTTGGGCAGAAGAGGAACAGGAGTGTGCTGTAAGTAACATGAGCAGGACAAGGTCTTTTAAAATCTTTGGGTGCCTTAGGAAGATTACACACACACAGAGTTACCTTTTATAATTTAATTATATTTTATGTAAAGAGTGCTTCCATTAGATATGTGGCTTAAGAGGCTCATGTTTGGAGCACACCTAAAAGCCCTTTCAGCAGCAGTACAGACTCCCTCTGTCACTGGTGAGCTTTAATAAAAGGCTTTAGTCACATGAGGGTTTGGTTTGGAAGAGACTATCATCTGTTCCAATCCTCCTGCCATGGCAGGGACACCTTCCAGTATCCCAGGCTGCTCCAAGCCCCATCCATCCTGGCCCTGGACACCTCCAGGGATCCAGGGGCAGCCACAGCTTCTCTGGGCACCCAGGGCCAGGGCCTCCCCACCCTCACAGGGAACAATTCCTTCCCAATATCCCATCTCTGTCCACTAGCAGTGGGAAGCCATTCCCTGTGTCCTGTCACTCCAGGCCCTTGTCCAAATTCCCTCTCCAGCTCTCTTGTAGCACTTTTAGGCACTGAAAGGGGCTCTAAGTTCTCATAATTTGCCCTTGTGAAGCCACAGTGGCTATCACAAATCACCTCCTAATTTTCCATGTGCCTTAGCATAGTTTCCAAGAGGAACTGCTCCAAGCTCTTTCCAGGCACTGAGGTGAGACCTGACCACCTGTAGCTCTCTGGATCTTCCTTATTCCTCTTTCTAAAAAAGGGGAGTTGTGTTTCCCCTTTTGGAGTCAGTGAGAACTTCTCTGGACTGCCACAACTTCTCAAACATGATGGATAGTGGCCAAGCCACTTCCTGCATCAGTCCCTCTGAATCCACAGGTGTATCTCAGGTCCCATGGACTGAGCTCCTTCAGGTCCCTCAGGCCTCTGCACCCCGATCCTCTCCTGCTGCAGGAGGTTCTTTGCTGCCACTCTCCTTTCCTCCTGCCCTCAGGCAGTGTGGCTGGAGTTTGCCATGAGGGCTGAGTCAGCCAGGCTGAGCACCTCACCTTCCCAGGGAACTGCGTTTCCATTTCCTTCCACACAGAGTCCACGTTCTTCAAGTCTTCCTTTTATCACCAGTGTACCTACAGAGGTGCTTTGATTGCTCCCCTTGATGTCCCTGGCCAGGTGTAATTCTTTCAGGCTTTGGCATTCCTAACCTGATCCCTGGCTGCTCACAATCTCTGTACTCCTCCCTGGCTGCCTGTCCTTTCCTAGTAGCTGAGAAAGGAAAGAAATCCAAGTGACCTCTCCCAGGAGAAGCTGAGAGTGGAACAGGAGATACTTCAGCAACGTTTCTCCATTGCCTTCTACCTTATGGAAGGGAAGGGCACTGGGTCAGCTGTGGTGGCTTTAACAGGAAAAGGGTGAGAAGGGGCAGGGATATGGCACATTTCACAGAGCATGGAATTGCTGGCACCTGTCTGCTTTAGGGGGATCAGGCCAGGCACAGGTGCAAGCAGGGGCAGAAGTCTCAGACTGCAGGTGGCTGGAGCCAGTGACGTGGGGCTGTCCATGTGCAGCTGCCCTGGGACACACTCTACTGTTGATTATTGTAAAAGATTCATAATATAGCAAGAGCTTTATGGCCAGTGTCTTGTCATTTGCTATTTAAGTTTTGTTGCCATATTTCTTCTATTTTGCAATAAATATTTTGCAAAACCTGCACTGAGGAGCTGTGCTAACACAGGAGTGTGTGGCAACTGCTCCACACCTACTCTGAGTGTTCACCATGGAGGATCAGCTCTCCCTGGAGGGTCCTTGCCCCTGTCCCTGCCCCCTCCCAGCCCTGCTGGGACACAGCCACCGTGCAGCACGAGCAGAGGAGCTGCTGGGCATGTGAGCTGCAGGGACAGCAGTGGCAGCCTGATCTGTGCCACTGAATCACGGGGCTGCCACCACCACTGACTGCCTGCAGCCCCCCTCTGCCCTGGGAACCTTCTGCTGGAGTCACTGACAGCAAATTCCAGCTGTGCCAAATCTGGCCTGTGCAGGGTTTGGAGGAGGCACCAGGTGACACTGTCAGAGAGAAGCCTCACAATAGTGGAAAATGGCAGGTGAAAGGACAGGTGAGGCTTGGTGTGAATAAATAAAATACAAAAGGAGGAAATACAGTCCTGACAGTGCTCCTCCTGGGAGAGCTGGAGTTATGTCAGCAGCACCTGGCAGCAGCCAGAAAAGGGCACAAGAACAAGTTTGGCCTCAGTCAAGGGAAGCTCAGTCTGGCTGCAAGAACTTGGAAGTGGCCATGGAAAAAACCTCCCAAGGAATTACTCTCTAGGCACTGAATACCAACAATTAAAGATTCTATGTCTGGTCTCACTTACACTGTGCTGGCTGAACTCATCAGCATCAGCCCGGTGAACTAATTGCCTCCTGCATAAGCAGGACTGAAGTCAAGCCGTGGTCCCAGCAGCTGTTACCACCTGTGCTTTCATCAGGATTTAAGCAAGAATTCCTAAGGATTTGATTCTTTTTTTTGTAATTCAGCAAAACTTATAATGCAAGGTAATTTTCTTAGTGACAATTGGGACATAAGAGAATTTTTGCACAAAGCAAAACTCTGAAGTGTGTCTTTGAATGTAGCAGGATTAATTAATTACTCCAGTGTGGCAAACTCTTGTTAGATTTCACCTCAAAAAACCCAAACAAAACCATCACCTTGTGTCTTTTCTGACTGAAACAGAGTTAGGATAAGGAATACCTCAGCTGGCACTGCCAAGAAGGGAAATGTTTCCAGTTCAGGTCAGCAAGTAGACAGGTGGCATCCGTTTCAGGATTCCCTCAGGTTTCAGGTTTTCTTCCCAAGGCAGCTGATACAACTTAGTGTGACAGTTCCCCAAGACATTCAGAAGAGGTGATTGAGGCCTGCCTGGTTCTCTGAACAGAGCTGACCCCTCTCAAGCCCCCAGCCTTGACAGGGATGGTGAAGCAGGTCCAGACAGGCACACCTGCATGCAAGGCAGACTCCCAAGCAGGGGGGCAGGTGCCCTGCAGCCCCTTGACTGTTCTGCACCCACCAGGAGCATCTGCTGCAGGGTGAGCAAAAGCTGTGCCTGGGAAGCAACTTTTCTGTCGCTAGAGTTCTCCCTAAAAAGGATTTCCACTTTAAACACAAATTGAAATGCAAGTGCCCAGGGACTGATGAGTTTAGAGCAGACACAGCACAGCTGGAGGGGTCCCTGCCCGTGGCCTCTGCTGTTGGGCAATGCTCGGCTCCACCGTGCCACAGCCAGGTCCTGGCAGGCCAGGAGAGGGACCTGGCAGTGCTATGGCGAGTGGGTGACCCACGGGCTGCACCTCAACACGCTCCTTCCTTCTGAAAAATAAGGGAAGCTGCCTTTCTTTCTTGTGCACTCAGGTGTTAGCAGGACACTGCGAATTGTTCCCGACAGCACAGCGCACGGCCGCTCTCCCGAGGGCAATGCAGACCTGGCTGCCTTTGTGCACGATGCTTTTCTCTCTTCTATTCTCCAAGCCGTACGTGCAGATTCCTTGGAGAGGTTCGACAGCGCCAGGTCCTACGGGAGAGATCAGGGAGAAGATGTGTGACAAGCGTGTGACACAGGCGAAAGGAATGCACTCGGGCAGGTGTTCAGGTGCAGACAGGTCGTGTCATGTTGGCTTTGGTAACATGTGTCACCCCCAGCTCCCCACGCCTGAAGCAGCAGCTCCGGGGTTCGGCAGGCACGGAGCGCCGGGACAGCGGGACAGGAGCGAGCGCGGCGGCTCGGGACAGAGGCAGCACCCGGGACAGAACCTGCACCCCGGGACAAAACCTGCACCCCGGGACAGAACCTGCACCCCGGGACAAAACCTGCACCCCGGGACAGAACCTGCACCCCGGGACAGAACCTGCACCCCGGGACACAGGCAGCACCCGGGACAAAACCTGCACCCCGGGACAGAACCTGCACCCCGGGACACAGGCAGCACCCGGGACAAAACCTGCACCCCGGGACAGAACCTGCACCCCGGGACAAAACCTGCACCCCGGGACAGAACCTGCACCCCGGGACAGAACCTGCACCCCGGGACAAAACCTGCACCCCGGGACAGAAACCTGCACCCCGGGACACAGGCAGCACCCGGGACAAAACCTGCACCCCGGGACAGAACCTGCACCCCGGGACACAGGCAGCACCCGGGACAAAACCTGCACCCCGGGACAGAACCTGCACCCCGGGACACAGGCAGCACCCGGGACAAAACCTGCACCCCGGGACAAAACCTGCACCCCGGGACAGAACCTGCACCCCGGGACACAGGCAGCACCCGGGACAAAACCTGCACCCCGGGACAAAACCTGCACCCCGGGACAGAACCTGCACCCCGAGACACAGGCAGCACCCGGGACAGAACCTGCACCCCGGGCGCCCCCGGCTGGCCCGTGAGAGCCGCCCTGGCTCCTCTCCCGGCCGCACAGCGCCGCAGCCCCGCCGATACCCCAGCCCGTGCCGGGTACGGGGTATCGGGTATCGGCACCGTCCGCGCCGGCCCGTGCCGGGTACCGGATACAGGGTAGCGGGCGGAGCGGCCCGTGTGGCGGGGTACCGGCCGGCCCGTGCCGGGCACAGGGTACCGGGTATCAGGTACCGGTGTCGGGTACCGCTATCGCGTGCCGGTACCGGCCGGAGCCGGGGCGGGGCGGGGGCGGGGCGGGGCGGGGGCGGGGCGGGGGCGGGGCCGGGCGGTCCCCCCGCGCTCCCGGCGTGCCCCGCAGCGCCCCCGTTGCCCTGGAGACGCGCCGCAGCCGCAGCCGCCGGCATGGACGGGCCGGGCCGGGCCGAGCCCAGCGCGGCGCCCGACGAGGGGCCGGACGATGGCGCGGACGATGCGGCGGGCGAGCCCCGCTGGCCCTGGCCCCTCGAGAAGGGCACGGTCCACCCGGCAGAGCCGCTGTACGGAACACCGCCGGCCAGCCCGCAGCCGGCCCCCGCGGGCCTGCCCTCCCTGCTGGCCTACAGGCCCGAGGCGCCGCCGGCAGCCGCGCACCACCGGGTCAGTTGGGTCGGTTGGCTCCCCGCTGCCTTATTCACGCTGTTCCTTGTAGGAACACGGAACCGACGCCCTTCGCCAAGCTCACAAAGGAGCCCCTGCGTGACAGGGGTCAGCCCCTTTCTCTTCTGCGAGGCTCTTGAAACAGCTTTGTGCACAACCGGGCAGCAAGAGGTCGTGCAGCCTCTCCCCGCTCCGGAGGATTCTCTGTTGAGAATTTCCCAGCAGAATATTTTGTCTAAATCAGATTAAAAATATAAATAAATAGGTACAGTCACAGAATACAAGCAGGGCACAGAGTTCCCCATAACCCCTGACAGAGGAAAGTCAGCAAAGAGTTAATCCAAGGCATGAGGTGGGGAATTTTGTTTCAGGATATCCAGAATATCCAGTATCCATCCTTAAAACACACCCTGCTGCCAAACTGGTTTGCATCTGGTCAGATGTGACCAGCTCTGTATCACAAATTCTGCTGGTGCTTCCTCAGAAACTCCCACAGGTGCAGACAGGAGTTTTTCTCTCTGTAATACATTCAAATCCTCAGCTAGAGTGTTCTGTGCTTTCAGCTTCCCCGGGAAGGAGCAGAGCTCATAAATGCCACAATCATTCCCTTTCTAAGGGGCCATTCACTGATTGATTTACAACACATCTGCTTTTGGTTTTGGCGGTTTCCCGAGCCTGACGTTTTGAGTTTGACCGTTCCGCGGTGTCCCCGGCAGACGAGGATCTGTCTGAGTGCCCGTGCTTTGTCTCGTTTGCTGCGTTTCGAGCAGAGCCCTCCCTGGCCGAGCTGGCCCGGGATCTGGGGGCTGGCACCCACCTCCCCCTCCCCGCTCCACAGCTGCAGGCAGAGGAGGATGCTGAGCCGACCTGCGAATACTGTGGCGACCTGCTGAGGCCGTTCCCGTTCTCCGAGGCCGTCCCCCTCTCCGAGGAGCAGGCAGGCGTGAGCAGGCGGGAGGGACGAGCGGGGCTTGCTGCCCAGGGCGGCGCTCACGGCTCTGCTCTCTGCCTTGCAGAGATTCTGCTGCCAGCGCAGCCGAGAGCTCTGCGAGTTCATCGCCAAGGAGAGGAAGAGGCTGGAGGATGCCAGCAGCGTTCCCGGAGCTGTCAGCAGTCAGGAGTCACTCGGCTCTGACACCAACCTGCTGCTGTCAAAGGAGCAGGAGAACCGCAGGTACTGGGAGAACTGGGGATCGGGGCTGTGAAATGAACAGGGAGCTCTGAGGGGGAAAGGAGTGCTAAGAAACCACAGGGAGAGGGATGAAAGAAGAAAAACCTTTGCTTTGGGCACCACAAGTTCAGATTCTCTCTGGTCCCTCCTGGCTCCTCTATTTCCAGGCTGTATAAGGAGGTGGTGAAACATGTACTGACTGAAATATTAATTCCAGTGCTGACAGATGAACGATCTAGAGACAGGTAGAGCAAAAAAACCCACAACTGTGGGAAGGGACAGTAATTGAGCGTAGCTTCTACCTCTGGCACTGAAACAAAGCTGGAGTTGTATTTCTGTCTTACTCCATAAACTGTGTTTGGATTAGAGTTTCCAGAGTCACTCACAAGAGCTCTGCAAGTTCTCAGGCTGTTTAGTAGGAGACCCAAAACTTAAGCCTCCAGGGAAAGTCTAAGCCACAGGGAAAAGGAAAACTAAACCAGTACACCTGGAAGTAAACTCATGTTCTCCTTGAAAATCCTTCACAGCCCAAGGGTGCAAGTGCTTCCTACTATGTACAAAGCACACACCAAACCACTGTCCCACCAACAGCTTCATAGGGAGCTACACAAGAATAGTGAAAATATTCTTGGAGATGAGTTCTTGTGGGCATCTGTCCTTCTCTTTCACATAAAATCTGATGCAAAGCCCATATTCAGCTCTCCTGCCAGCAGAGCTGATGCCACTGCAGTGGCAGTCTGTTCACTGGAATCTGTGTGGGTGCAGTTCCTTTCTGCTGAGGTGTATTTTGGTGACATTCTGCTGCCTGTTACTTGGAATTGTGAGCAGAGAGAAAAACAGATTCAGAAATTGTGTTCCTAAAGCAGGGATATTCACTACTTGCAGCTTTCCAAACACCATACATGAGGTGTCAACAACACTTCTATTTTCCAGGCAGCAGAAAAGACAACTGGCCAGAGAGTTGGCTGACCAGTCTTTAAAGCCAAGTGCCACTGCAGGTGAGTTAGTATTTTCTTATGGATTTGTCCATTTGTCTCAACGATGCATTCAGTGGAATTGCTGGTTTCCAGCTGCAGGATTTTATGCAGCAGCATGTCCATTCATTGTCCAATATGCAGTGTCATTAAATTAGATCCAGATACAGCCGTATTAAATCATCCCTCACACATGTGCACAAGAGTAGGCACATCCCCTTTGGACAGGGAGGCTGTTTGTAATGATTTTCAGCATGTATCTGTGAAGTTTCCAGCTGAGATGCACAGAACCTGACTTGAGAGGACAAGCTTGCAAAGCCAAGCCCTTGGCAAGTAGGAACTGCCAGAATGAGGCTCACCCATATCTTGCCTCAGAGGGATACTCCACCAATTCCTAGCCCAGGCTGTGGATGACTGAGCAGCCTTTGGGTCTGCTGTAGAGGAGTTTCAACAGGTGAACCAGATTTACACTATGGGCATGTTTTCACAGAGGACGGCAGGGCACTGAGGTTTCTATGGCACTAGGATCTCAAATGGTCAGTTCCAGTGTGTGGAGCCAAATGTTAGCCCAAAGACTTGCTGTTTACATAGATGTCTGTATAGACATAACTGAAAAAAATGCTACCATTTATCATAATCCTGTGCTCTGGAATAGCTGAGCACTTTGGACTGCCTTTGCTAGAAAATACCCCAAGACAGACAGTCAGGATGGAGTGTTTCAGCCAGGAACTCCCCCTCCCCCAGTTACAGCAGAGGTGCCCCCATGGTGGGCACTGCCAACCCCCTCCCCTGCACAGAACCCTCCCTGTGCTCTGCAGGTTCACAGCAAGCTGCATCCATTTCCTACGAGGTATCCCCAGAACACACATCTCCCACAAGCGGGACACCAGAGCCTGTTGTGAGTGCAGCCAAGCCCGAGCCTGAGCCCAAGACCGAGCCCAAAGCCAAGCTCCAGCCCAAGGAGCAGCCCGAGCCGGAGCCCGGTCTCAGGAAGGAGCCCGAACCTGAACCTGGTCTCGAGAAGGAGCCCAAGCCAGAGCCTGGTCCCGAGGAGGAGCCCGGTGCAGAGGAGGAGCCCGGTGTCGAGCAGGAGCCCGGTGCAGAGGAGGAGCCCGGTGTCGAGCAGGAGCCCGGTGCAGAGGAGGAGCCCGGTGCAGAGGAGGAGCCCGGTGTCGAGCAGGAGCCCGGTGTCGAGGAGCAGTCGGGTGTCGAGGAGCAGTCCGGTGTAGAGGAGGAACCTGGTCTGGAGAAGGAGCCGGGTCCCGAGGAGGAGCCCCAGCCGGAGGCCCAGCCCACGAAAGAGCCCAAGCACAAGGAGCCCGTATCCCACGGCATCCTGCACGATTTCAGTCTTGTGGGGAAGAAGGTACAGCGGCCGGCAGCGCCGGGAGCACCTTGGGTGTGTCAGCGCTCCGGGCGGTCCGAGCCCAGCACTGCCCGTTTTCACAGGGCAGCTGTGCCTGACTGCTCTCCTCTGTTCAATCTTTCCAATATTAGGTGGGGAAGGCTAAATTGGTGCAGAAGTACTACAAAAATGGAAAGAAATTCCTTACCATGCTCCCAGACGGAACCTCGCAGCTATTGTATCCTTCACGGGGTTCACTTGCCTGCATTAGTCCAGAGCTGTTACTAATTTTAAATGTATCCCACTCCACTTTATTACAACCCGGTTCATCGCTCCCAGTCGCTCTGAGGAGCGGCAGCAGTACAACCTGACACAGCTCCTGGGCTGAGGTTTCAAAGCAGCCAGCAGCTCCAATGAGCACTAGCTTCCAAGACCCAGCCCAAGGGAACAGCACACCTTTAGTACTTTAATGCACTTTAATAAGCACCTTAAAGCACTTTAACACAGTGCTCTGGGTAATACATCAGTTTTTACACCCCAAAGTAGTAGCCAAAAGTATTTAGTGTGTAATAATTGAGCAACCAAGCAAAGCAGGGGGTTACAAACACCTTACCTGGCAGCAGCTATCCATCTGGAAACCTGGCCATCATCATTATACGAGGGAGGGACCAGCTGATTTGCATAGTACAGGAAGATGAGCTGAAGACAACCAAGATCCGAGCACTGTTCCAGTCTGACGGCAGGAGCACGTGCTATTACCCCAACGGAGCTGAGTGGTGCGTTCAGCAGCTTTGCTGTCTCCCCTGTGCACTGGCATTTCAAAGGCCATAAAGGGTATTTTTAATAGCATCCAAAAATAGACAAATTCAGCAGCTCATGGGCCCTGTTTCAAGTGTCCCCAGAGCAGCAAGGCAACCCAGCTGTGCCTTGAGAAGTGGGGGACAGACCCTGCCCCTGCTGTGCCTCTGTGCCATCCCTCAGGGGAATGAGACACCTGACACAGGAGCTTATGGGGTTCAGAGCTTCCATTTCTCTTTCTTTAGGATAAACATGAGTATCCAGGGTGGGCAGTATTTGGACCAAGCAGGCAACAGGGTGAGAAGGTGGATGTGGCCAGAGTTGTCACCAGGACCCCACGCGCCACTGAGCCCCATTTTCGTCTCCCTGAACCGCCACGTGGGGGTCAGGATCCTGGCCCAGGACAAGATCTTCGTCTCCTTCCTCGCCAAGGGGCGACAAGCAAAATTCAACATGGGAACCAAAGTGCAGGTACTGTCCCTGTGCCAAGCCACTCGCACAGCAGGAGCAGGGCAGCCAGGGAAGCTCCCATCTGCACTTAGCCGAGGTGCATGCTCCCTATGCTGTCCCATGCTCCTTCCCCAAAAAGCAGGCTGAGGCCGCGTGTGTATTCCTGCCACCCCTACAGAGCTGGGGCACTTGCCAGCCCCAGCTCTCTGCAAGGGCCCACAGTGTGGGACTCCACTCCCAGGCAAGTCCCTGGCTACATCCCCAAGGGTCACCTGGCTCTGCCACAGGGAGAAGAGCTACGATCCATGTGGCAGGGTGCAGGGCAGCTCCTTCCCCCGCGGGCTCCTGTCACAGGGGCAGGTTGGTGTGCTGGAGACAGAAGCTGTGTCCCAGCTGGGCTGTCCCTGCTCCACAGGTCGGCGCTGGCAGCCAGCCTTCTCCCTCCCGCCTGGGAGAGGATGAGCTCCTGCTGCTTGCCTTCCGCATCAGGATCCTGCAGCTCTTCGACAGGTTGCGGGGATGCATCAACTTCCCTTCCAGCGAGCAGTGGAACAAAATCCAGCCCCCCATGTACCTCATGACCCAGGCTGTGAAGATCCTGGAGCTCTGCATGGCTGCTGACATCAGCGATGAGCTGCGCAGCTCCATCAAGGCCATAGTAAACGCACAGTAGCTCTGCCCAGTGTGTGTGTGGTGTGAGGCAGAATGCGTCACACACGTCTCTGATGCTGTGGCACCTGCACGTGCTCAGCAGGGTTTCTCCTCTGCCCTGGTGCGAAGGGCATAGCCCCACACGGGTCCTGCTCAGGGCAGGCAGTGCCAGCCCACACTGCTGACACCTTGGTCACGGAGGCAGCAGAGGGCTTTGCTGGGCAGAGCAGTGCCCTGCTCCAGTGCACTGCTCCTAGCAGCCTCCTGTCGCCAGCCCTGGCGAGGACTCACTTCAGCCCTTGGGTAAAAACAGTGAGCACAGCCAAGCCTCCAGACAGGTACACAGCAGGTATCTGCCAAAGTCACCCACACAGGTACAGGTGTACTGCTCTGCCACTGCTGCCAAGAAGGAATGGCCCAAGAGTTGCTGGTGCCTGTGCCCACAGCAGCTCAGCCAGCTGCAGGTACAAGACAAGGTGCAGAGAGCGACAAATGCCCTGGGTGCCCAGAGCAAGCACCTGTGCTGGGCTCCAGGGAGCGCCAGCTGCAGCCTGGGATGGGCTTTGGTTCAAGCACTCCGAGCACAGAGCTGGCAGTGGGTATTTAAAGACCTGTGGGGCTGCAGTGAGCAACCTCCAAGCCTCTCAGAGCTGCCTTTGAAACTCGGGGTTCAGCTGGCTAGCTGCCCCCAGGGAGGGCACACAGGAACTGTGGTAAGTGCCTGAGGATAAGGCCAAGCCCCACGTGTCCCTTTCTCTGCACTGGAGGTTCTCAGGGGCTTACACAAGACAATACAAGGTCAGGAACTGGAAAGTTGGCTTTTTATGCAGTTTTTCAATTGCAGTCCAAGAATGTCCATCAGTGACAAACAAGGTACTTCACACAGGAAATGGGAACTCTTTATTTCAATTAATGTTCTTGGGTTCTTATTCAGGACAGCAGGAGGGCCTAGCTCATCTCTCAGATGGCCAAGGAAGAACTGCTGGAGCTGGCCCACATGATTAAAGAATAGCTGATCTTAATTTTCACCAAAGTCACCGAATGATGTAACTATTCTGCATATAATTTTGCTTATATAATTCAGTATATAATGTACTGTTCGACTCTGCCATAGATTTTGAAAAATATACAAACCTGTTTTAACCACATTAAAGAGATTTGATAGACAACTATCAATTACTCAACAATTTAGGACAATATCAGACACTCCTATAACTTCATTTTAAACTACAAAAAGAACATAAATTCATATAAAATACAACAGATTAAACAAACTTTTCTTTTTCCAAGGAAAAATTAGGTATCAACTCAATCTGCCATTGTGTGAAACACGAATATAAAATAAGTTACCATTAGTAATGCCTGCATTGCTGATCTATGAACTGGTCGAATGAAGTCTTAAAAAAACTATACAGTATTATTGCACTCGTGGCTGTGCAGTGTGGACCAGCCAGCACCGAAACAGGGCTCATTGAGTGTTTGTCCAGGAGGCACAACGTGGCTGCAGGAGAGGCATCCAGCCTGCACCAACAGCAGCTGTCTTCAGTGCAGGCCTTCATGGGTCTGCGCCACGCGGCCCGGGAACCACCACCCAACGCCTGCAGAGAGACACCTGGGTTACAGCCGGGAACAGCCTGTGCCACAGCCGGGAACAGCCGTGACACAGCAGGGAACAGCTGTGACACAGCCGGGAACAGCTGTGACAGCCGGGAACAGCCGTGACACAGCCGGGAACAGCCGTGACACAGCCGGGAACAGCCCGTGCCACAGCCGGGAACAGCCCGTGCCACAGCCGGGAACAGCCGTGCCACAGCGGGGAACAGCCGTGCCACAGCGGGGAACAGCCGTGCCACAGCGGGGAACAGCCCGTGCCACAGCCGGGAACAGCCCGTGCCACAGCCGGGAACAGCCCGTGCCACAGCCAGGGACACCTGTGACACAGCCGGGAACAGCCGTGCCACAGCCGGGAACAGCCCGTGCCACAGCCGGGAACAGCCGTGACACAGCAGGGAACAGCCGTGACACAGCAGGGAACAGCCCGTGACACAGCCGGGAACAGCCCGTGACACAGCCGGGAACAGCCGTGACACAGCCGGGAACAGCCCGTGCCACAGCGGGGAACAGCCGTGCCACAGCCGGGAACAGCCGTGCCACAGCAGGGAACAGCCGTGCCACAGCAGGGAACAGCCGTGCCACAGCCGGGAACAGCCGTGCCACAGCCGGGAACAGCCGTGACACAGCAGGGAACAGCCGTGACACAGCCGGGAACAGCCCGTGCCACAGCCGGGAACAGCCCGTGCCACAGCCAGGGACACCTGTGACACAGCTGGGAACAGCCATGCCACAGCCGGGAACAGCCCGTGCCACAGCCGGGAACAGCCCGTGCCACAGCAGGGAACAGCCCGTGCCACAGCCAGGGACACCTGTGCCACAGCACACCTGCAGGGGGCTGGGGCACACCTGCACCGAGGGAGGGTCACACCTGCACTGAGCCTGCTGCACACCTGCACTAAGGGAGGGTCACACCTGCACTGAGCCTGCTGCACACCTGCACTAAGGGAGGGTCACACCTGCACTGAGCCTGCTGCACACCTGCACTAAGGGAGGGTCACACCTGCAGCGAGCCTGCTGCACACCTGCACTAAGGGAGGGTCACACCTGCAGCGAGCCTGCTGCACCACTAGTGGCAGTTTCCCATGATGGCAGCTGGCTCTCCAGAGAAACACTGAACTGAACAAGCACACAGTCCTGAACTCCAGTGCCTGCCTCACCTGGGCAATGCACTGGTGACTGCAGGACACTTACGAGAAGTTTCAGTGCTGATCGATGGGGCTATGATCGATGGTGGGGCATTGACTCCATGTGCACATTGAGCTTCATCTCGTTATCAAGGATCTGTACAAGCTGCTGCATGGAAGGGAGGTGGCCAGACTCCAGTTTAGACCACACTGGGACATCTAGCACAGAACACGGGAGAAAAGCACAGTTACACTGGGAGCATCAGAACACAGGCAGAGCTGGTGTAAACATGGAACTGAGAAGCTCTAGGAAGCTGAGTTGGTACTGATCTATGTTGAGGAAACATCTGAAGCAACAATGCTTCCAAACCTCTGGCTATGCTGAACCCCAGCCCAACTAGGAGAGCAGAGTGTCTAATGCTTCCATTTAGAAGTGTATCATATTGATGGAGGTGCAAAATATCCACTGACATTCCTCTCAACCTGCAAAATCAGTACTGCTGCCCACCAGTAGCGATAATCCAGTATTAGTAACACATTCTTTAGGGTTCCAAGGCTAAAGCATGCTGCAGAGCAGACAGGGAAAGCATCTAATTGGAGAGTACACACCCCTAGCTGATGGTTTCTTATTTAATGCAAATCACATACAAAGAAAGAATCTAATGCAATTATTCCAAGGGACCAAATATCCCACTGAGTAAGTTTTTACAGAGCCATTCTAGAATATCTGACTTCTGTGATTTTCATCATTTATTGTGACAGACAACACCTGGATGGCGATTTCCACAGATCACACTTGGGATATGAATTTCCTGACACCATCTCTCATTCTCCCATCCCCACTCTCACATGTGTATATGTGACACTCCCCAAACAAAGTCTCAGCTCACCATTCAAAGTGATTTCAAAAGCCCCAGTGGACATACACTGGTTCTCAATCATGTTGCTCAGGAAGAAGACCATCATGCAGGCGTACACCTGAAAGAGAACAAAGATGCACAGAGACCTCAGCCATACCAGCACACCTGCTGCTGTTCATGGATGCCTCTGAACTCCCTCTGAGGATGCTCAAGGAATGTTCCCATCTACAGACACCTCCCCTTCCTCTTTTCACACAGACTGCACCTTGCCTTCCCCAGAAAAGCACCAAACCAGCTCCAAACCCACCCATCTGCAGCCCCCTGCCATCCCTGGTGCCAGCACAGGGGGCTGGCAGTGTGACACGGGAACACAGCCTGTCACTGGCACAGCCATCTCCAGATCCCAGAGCCAAGGGCCCAGCCACAAACTGCAGAGCAAGGCAAGTCACACGTGCTCAGGAACCACTGACCCTCCTGCACACCTCCAAGCTCTTCATGGGGAATTTTCTGTGCGTGTGGGTAAGGAGGAGAGGATTGCATCTTCTGCAGTGCAGCTCCTCCCTCACACCAGCACCTCTCTAATTTCCTTTTCCTGTTCACAGGCACACTCACACAGGTCACTGCAACACTGCAGGGCCTGGCACAGGGACAGCAGCCAGCCCAGCCAGGCACAGAGTTGGCCCATTTCATCCAACTGGAAATATTACCAAATGCAAATTGGCCAGTGAAAGATGCAGGGCACTGGGCAGCTAGGCACGAAGCTCTGCAAATTACTTTAGTTTAGTGGAATAAATCTGGAATGAGGTTACTCTATATCAGAGTACAACACCCTGAATCTGCTGGCATCATCAGTACTGACTCATGAGGATATTCTCCCACAATGTCATGCCAGCCTGCTCTCCAAAAACACCCACAACATTTCAACTTCATTTTTCTAACGCCCTTCTAATTGCTGCCTAATCTATCAGGAGTCTGATGGAAGCAGCAACTGAAAAACAGTTAAGAGACAACAGAGAAGGCAGCTGTAATTTTAACATCAACAATACTGGCTGGAAATGCTGCTCTTGAGCCCTACAAAATAAACAACTATTTTATCATCTTTGTCAGCAAGTTAACATCAGCTGCTCTCCTGCAGTAGCAGCAGCTTGGAAGGAGATCACAGAAGCACCACCTGGGTTTGTCAAAAGCATAAAGCACAACTGGTAAGAATTATTCCACTGTAAGGCTGTAGCATATGAAAGGTACATCAGTCAGAACTGAGGGACTCACAGAGCACCCTCATGAAGTAACTCTGGAGCTGCTTTTTCAGGCTAAGAGAAGTATGTCCTTTACCTTGTTTTCCTGGCCCCACTGCCAGATGCTTGGAGCTTGCATGCCAAAGAAAGCAAATGGGTCCTTGCCCACGATGATTAAGCCAATTAATACTAGTTTGAAGACAGACAGGAAGGATGCTATGTGCCTGTTGGAGACAATACACACCAGTGACTGAAAGGTACAGCTCCTACTTCACAATACATGACTGTAATTCACCTCACTAGGAGAATTTTGATAGTGTAGAATCAAATGTTTCAGAGGAAGTACAAAATTCTTCAAGGTTTACTCAAGGTAAAAAAAACTCCAAACCAAATCAAACAAAGAAAACCAAAAAGCAACACACATGAACAACACTCCCAGTGAGGCCCTGTTTTGCACAGCAGCCCAGATGCAGAGCTGCCCACAGTCAGCCCACACCCAGGCCCTGCAGCCTCCCACCACCACAACCCCGCCAGAAAGGGGGCCAAGCACTGCTCCAGGAGCCACCCAGGAACTATGGCACCACCCTGCAGCGTGGGCACGCTGCCTTAGGGAACAGGAATAGCACCACTTCAGCTCCTTCTGAACTGCTTTGGGCTCTCCCCCACAGCTGCAGCTAAAGCCACTCTGGCAGCGCATCCCCCCAGGTGAGCTCTGATTCAGATGGTAAAATTGAGCTTTCATCTGTGTCCTTAACCCATTACAGGGATTTGGCACTAAGTGCGTAAGTCTGAGCAACAAATTTAATTTATGTCCAGATACAGCATGAAGAAAAGCTGGGGAAATTCACTGTTTAAAAAAACAGTCACGTAATTTATTTTAAGTTGGATATGACAGGCCTCATCATACAGATATCCAGATAGTGATACTTGCATGGAAAACTAAGGCAGCTACCTGGAAGGCAGAAAACCACCACACTTGTATGGAATCACAACATCAAGTCCCCTGAAGTTGACACTGTCAGTATTATGTCAGTGCAAAGGCGTGTGCTTACCCTGGAAAGCAGCCAGACAGACAGACAGACACGCAGGAGGGACAGGCTCACCTATAGATGGGTTGAGGAAGGTAGTTCTCCCCTTCGATTCGGATGTCTGGGTACCGCTGGCTGATGACCCGCATGTACTCCTCAAACACCCGCCTGTAGCCTCAGGAGACACTGAACACACACAGCCCCGTCACACAGCACCGTCACAGGGCAGCGGCACAGCCCCTGCTGGCAGCTCTCAGAGCCCCGCCTAAAACAGCCACACTGTGGCACAGAGAAAGCCCGACCCGCAGGGAAATGGCACTAGGCAAATCCCAACAGTGAGCCCCGAGTGTGCCGGGATGGCCTGCTCCACATCCCAGCACAGAACTCTGGAAACACCCCCTGCACAGCAGATGACTTGCTTTCCCTGGAAAAATCCGTTAAGTAGGGATTAATTCAGCAACTCGATAAAAGCAATCCCTTGCTCTGTGCCCAAAAAAAAAAAAAAAGAAAAGAAAAATATCTTCACATAGTGCCGTCTGAATCCCTCGAGCACTGTCTGGGATCCCAGACAGGCGATGTCACTCCCAGCCACCCCTACGTCCGCAGGACACGGACTGCAGGAGTTTAATATTCCCGAGCCGTCCCCATCAGACTGCGGTAAAGCGCCAAAGGCCCCGAACCCCCGAGCGGCTCTGCGGTGCCTCAGGAGCCGCCGGGCCCGGCCCAGGCTCCGCTCCGAGGCCGAGCCGAGCAGCGCCCCGGGGCTCCCGAGGCTTCTGCCCGCACACAGGCTCCGTGCGCCGGGCGGCTCAGCGCTGCTGGCACCGCCGCAACGCTGCAAAGCTGCCCGAGCGCACCGACCGCCATACGGGCACTGCACCAAAGCAAACACAGAATTACAGACACTGCTGAGACAGCGAGCCCTCCCAAACGTCAGTCCCGCACCAGCACAAGGCCATACGCGGCACTAAAGGGCCCGAAAAGCGCGGATTTCTGCCGGGTGGCCGAAGCGTGGGCCCCACTGAAGGAGCCGCCACCGCGGCCCGGTGCCGCCGCCCACGCTCCAAGAAGGCCCGGCGCCCCGACAGCCGGCCCGGGGCGGAGCGGCCTCGGCCCCTGCACGGACCACAACAGCGAAGGAGGCGGCCGCAGCGCCGACGGAAAGGAGGGGAAGAAAAACGAACGAGGGAAGGAGGGAGGGAGAGAGAGGCGACGGCCCGGCGGGCGCCGCCATCTTGGCCGCCGCCATCTTGGCGGGCGCCCCTCACCAGATCTGGAACTTGAGCAGCGGCCCGGTGGCGTAGGCCATGCGCAGCTTCTTGGCCGGCAGCCCGCCCTGCTCCGCCGCGGCGCCGCCGCCGCCCGGAGCCGCCGCCAGCCCCGCCAGCAGCAGCAGCGGCAGCAGCCGCCACAGCCCCGCCGCTCGCATCTCACCGCCGCAGCCGCCGCTGAGGCACCGCGCGCGCGCCGCTCGCCAAGGTCGGGCGGGATGGGCGGGGCCGGCGCTGGGGCGGGGCCGGCGGGATGGGCGGGGCCGGCGGAGCGCCGCGCCCCCTGGCGGTCACACACGGCTCGCACAGCTCGCTGATATTAAATTCTCTTTATGGTTTTCTACACCCCGTATTGCATAAAGACCGCGTCTCTTATTAAATAGAATAAAGCTATCCAATGTCTCTATCGCCTTCCCTTCTCCCTCCAAATCAGGAAAACAATCTGGTTCAGGCAGTACGTGCTCAGGAAAGGAGCGCACTTCTCGCTGGAGCGGCGGCAGAACCGGCTGATTGATACTCGTCACTTGCTTACAGCTTCGTGGGCACAAATCCTTAGAAAACTCTCTTTTAAAGGCAAATGAGCGGCAAATCTGCGGACTTTTGCACCCTTGGTCATTTGCTGAAATGTTTAACAAACTACATTTTGCATGAACTTGCATTAGCACCACACTGGAGCTCGAGGAAGATTTAAACACCCAGTTCTAGGTCTTCCAGTTCCTTAAGGAGGGCAGCTTCTTTCTGAATCTTCTCCACCTAGAGCAGAAAAGCATAAAATGTCACAGATGTAGCTTATTATAAAATGAACCTGGAATAAACTATACAGATCTCAACCATACCTGATTCTTCTCCAGCTGTTTGCCAGCAGCTGCCTGTTCCTTCAACTGCTCAATTGCCTTTAGTTTCTGAAAAACAAAATACAAAAAGCCACTCTAACACAAAAATACTGGTGACACAAGAATAGGAAAAAACTCCTATAAGTTGCTGCACTTGCAATCACCTGATACATCTGGAGACAGGCTTCTGTGGAAGGGACAATCCCTTAAGCATCTCCAGATGCTCTGCCCAGAATTTCCCACCCATAACAGACACTTCTTTCAAGAACAGAACCTAGAGAACAGCAGTACTTCATCTGAAAAAAACACCAGGCATTGCCTCACTGAAGGGAGGTCCAAACCTGGAAATTACTCCATCACCATCCCTCTCCACCACACATTTTCCTCAGAAAGTCTGGAATGTTAATCCAGAGACTATGAGCAGCAGGAGGCAGCCAAGAGAAATGGGAAAGATTCTCCAGCCAGAACTTAACCATTTCTGCTCTGGAATTCTCCAGACTGGCAGTAAACTCTGTCCTCACAAGGCACACCCCAGGACACTGCTGCCCTGCCAGTGCAGGTCCCAGCAAGGACAGAATGCACAGAGCTCCTGTCTGAGCCCCAGCACCTGCCAGTGCTGACCCTCAGCTGGCTGCAGTCCTGCCTGGGGCCAAGGGCTCCTTTTAAAAACTCCATGATGGGCCCTTCAGGAACCTGGGACACCCTGGCCTCCAGTGCTGCCCAGGGGAGGGCAGAGGGAGCTGGGCACAAACTGGTGTGTGCACCCTCCTGAGCTCAGCTCACCTTGCACCAGGTCTGACACACCAGCCCTTGGAGAAACACTGTCTGATACACAAACAATCCCTTCACACCTTTTTCAAATTCTTTATCTTCTTGTCCAGTCCAGGGTCTCCCGTGGTCATGGCAGGCACAGTGTTCTGCTGGGCACTCTCTGGGGGCTTGTCCTGGGCAGGGCCTTGGTGTGCATCAGCTTTGGCTTCCTGTAGACACATAAACACAATCTAGAAAACACCTTTGATTGCAAAGAGAATGAAAAATCTTTAATCACTTTAAGAGGATCCATTCAACATTCCTGCTTTCCCCAGTTTGCTGGTGTATTCCAAAATCTGAGCATGACTTTCTCTGAAGTACTCTATTATTTATTCATCTGCTTTCTGGAACAGCTCACATGCTGTTTCTTGTTTAATTTCTACTTCCTTGAGAGCCCAACCACACACAGCACACGGAAACATCAGTTTAAAGGTGATATGACAAACATATACACAAATATGTTACAAAGCAGACTGGGTCATTGTCTTTGAAGCAAAAGAAAGGGCTCAAAACCAGTGCTAGAAATTTTTTAAAATAGCATTTAAAGAAATTGTTGCTTCAGAGGTTTTTAGAGATTGGAAAACTAATACCAAAAGCTGACTTTTGTCTAGCTAGTCAAAGAACAGTAAGTCCAGAAATGACAGACAGGCTGCCTCTGGCCTGCCCTACAAACACACCTCAGCCTTGACCTGCTGGGAGCACCCAGCCTGCTCTTACCTGCTATCTAAAACCAAAACACATTCTGCAGAATGCCAGGAGTCAGAATCACTCTGTCTCCACTGACTTTAGCTAACATTTGCAGTGACTCAGCAGAGCTGCTCCTTTTGAATCCCCTTTTGTAGCTGCTTTACTCTGGTTGAACTCTGCTGCCCACGCCACGTGTGGGGGGCTCTCAGTGCTCCCAGCACTGCTGAGACTGACCCCTGCCCTCTGGGGAAACTAATTAACATCAGCCCTCTAAGAATGACCTTTGCAGTACCTGTTTAGCAGCTTTCTTTGCTTCATGTTTCCTCTGATTCTTGAGAGCTGTTTTAGACATTGGCTTATCACCACCTCCCCCCTGGGGTTTCATGTTCTGGGGTGGCTCATCCTCATGCTGCAAAATGCATATACAGAATGGTTAAACCCCATATTCCATGTTGGCACAGAAAGCCCAAAATCTACCCAAGGAAACACATGCAAAGATGCACCAGAAAGAAAAATGAAAGAAAGGAAGGGTGAAAAGGGTTTCAAACTCATCCACTCAAGTTTGCATAGGACTACCATGTGTGCCCTAATGATTTCATAGATTTCCCATAAAAAACCAAAACCATTGCATTTTGTATCTCAGGAAAAAAATAAAATCTAAGAGGTATAATCTAGCACAAAATAACTGAAGCCTGGCATTTTGGTGTTGTTGACAGTTTTGTAAAGCTCCTGATGACCAGAGAGGAAGGCTGAGTGATGGGAGGGGAGATGGGGGATTCTTGGGGGGCAGTGGGGGCTGTTTGGTGTTTAAGATAACTCTTAACTGTGGCACTGCATTGTTTTAATGCATGTGATGAGATTTTCTGCCCATACAAGCAAGCAGAATTATTTTACTGACTGTTATCTTTTCCCTACTCCCTTGTGCTCACGGAGTTTGTGAGAGGAGCCCTCAGCACACTCACAGACTGCTGGCAGGCTCAGGATCCTGCAAAAGCACCAGGCTCAAAATCAAAACTCTCCAGGACTCAAGCATCAAGGGTGCAGCTGTTACATGGAATTAGCTGCTACTCAGCCTACTTTGAAAACCTGCAGAAAGAAACTAATTATACAAGCCGGTCACTGTACTGAAATGTGTTTAAGCTGCAGCTGACTTACTAATGATCCAATCTCTAGTAAGCACATTTACCTTAAAAAACCCCAAAAACCAGCAAGAAAGAGTGGCTGTTGGGAGGCCAGCCAAGCCTCAGGCTGGCTGGGGTCAGAACTGGCAAGTCAAGCCACCCAGATCAGAGGCTTGTGCCCTGACCAGAGCACTCAGTTTCACCACGAGCTGTACTTGAAGTTCAGTGTTTCCACCAAGAGTATTACCCAAGTCTGCAAATGCTCTGTGGAAGGACAGTGTTTGTGCCAAAGACATGAGACCTGTCTGGCACACAACTGTGAGCCAAGTTCCACAGAAGGGCACCAAAACCCCTCCAGGCTGCAGGATGCTGTTAGCCTGGACACTCTGCACATGTCCCTCCCCAAAACGCACACACAGACAGACACACACACGGACAGACACACACACGGACAGACACACACACGGACAGACACACACACGGACAGACAGACAGAGACACGCAGACACAGACACGGACAGACACGGACAGACAGACACACGGACAGACAGACAGAGACACACAGACACGGACAGACACACACACGGACAGACACACACACGGACAGACAGACAGAGACACACAGACACACACACGGACAGACAGACAGAGACACACAGACAGACAGACAGACACACACACACACACACAGACAGACACACACACACAGACACACATGAGCCAGCAACGCCAGCACTCACCAGCTTGGCGCTGGGCCCGGGGCGGTGGCGCAGCGCACACACACACACACACAGACACACACAGACACACACACACACACACAGACACACACAGACACACACAGGAGCCATCAGTGCCAGCACTCACGAGCTTGGCGCTGGGCCCGGGGCGGTGGCGCAGCGCACACACACACACACACACACAGACACACACACACACAGGAGCCATCAGTGCCAGCACTCACGAGCTTGGCGCTGGGCCTGGGGTGGTGGCGCAGCGCACACACACACACACACACACACACAGACACACACACACACACAGACAGGAGCCAGCAGCGCCAGCACTCACCAGCTTGGCGCTGGGCCCGGGGCGGTGGCGCAGCGCACACACACACACACAGACACACACAGACACACAGACACACAGGAGCCAGCAGCGCCAGCACTCACCAGCTTGGCGCTGGGCCCGGGGCGGTGGCGCAGCGCACACACACACACACAGACACACACAGACACACATGAGCCAGCAGCGCCAGCACTCACCAGCTTGGCACTGGGCCCGGGGCGGTGGCGCAGCGCCGGGGGCCGGTACGCCTGCGGCTCGGCGCTGGGCGCGGCGCGGGGCGGCGCCGGGCAGCGCACGGCTCTCTCGGGGAAGGCGCCGTCCGGGAAGGGCTGCCAGCACACCTGCCACAGCTCCTGCTGGCAGGGCGCCTCGTGCGCGTGCAGCACGCGGCCCGTGCAGTGCCACACCTTGTAGCCGTTGCCCACGCGCAGGCGCGGCGCGCACGTGGCCGTCACCATGTGCTCCCCGTCCGGACACCAGGCGAAGTAGGTGGAGTCGGAGGCCACGGGCTTGGCCAGCAGGCGGTAGCTCCTGACGTCCCACACCTCCATCTGCCCCCGCAGGTTCCCGAAGCCCGCCAGCACCAGCACGTGCCCCTGCGGGCTGTAGTAGGCGGCGTTGCGGGGCCCCGTGCCAAAGTCAAAGACGGGCTCGCACTTGAGGTTAAAGACCGTGGCCTTGGCGGGCATGAACCCGTACACGGCACAGAACTCGGCCGAATTGGGGCTCCAGGCAACATCGTAGATGGGCCCGCTTTTTGCTACAGGAAAGGAAAAACACACAGCTGCTGGGAGACCCTGTTTTCTCAGAGCAAGACAAAATAAAATCCATAGTCATTCTTCATGCTTTGCTAAAATGCTGTGTTCTAATTATTGACAGTGAACTCATTCTCTAACAACAGAGGGAAAAACAACCTTCTATCATCTGATAACTTTGGTTGCAGTCTGCAACAATAACTCCAGTCATTCCAAATTACCTCTGCAGGGCCAGCACCAACACTTTAACAGTAAGGATAGCTTGACATGTAAAAAAAATCAGTTGCAGGGGCCCAGGGCAGGTACTCACGCAGCTGCACCACGGCGCTCTCCCCGCTGGCTGCCACGTAGTGCAGCGTCTGCTCCCCGTAGTAGGAGGCTCCACTCTTGTCCACCTCGGTGCTGGCAACCACCAGCACTGCTGTGGCTGAGAACAGACACAGGGAGTGAGCACAGCCCCTGAGAACCACTGCACACACACCACACACACACCACACACACAGCCACCCCAGCTCCACTATGAGCTCCTACTGCGTGTTGTCTAATAGTGCTGGGATCAACCCTCCTCAACTGAGCTTTTCCTAAATGCCAACACTAAAGGACTGAAAACCTTCCTTTCTCAGATGGAAAATGTCAGATCAGTCTATTCATTTACTATTAGATCACAAGCAAGTGAACACAGCTGCGTCCTTAGCAGCTATTAAAAAAATATTAAACAACAGCAGAAACCTAACATCCTGATCAATCCTTGAATAAAATGTTTCTCAACTTCTTCTGTTATCCAAAGCTGTGTGCCAGTGGGGGGTGCAGAGCAGGGCACTGTCTCACCAGGGCAAGGCCCAACCTGCCCCTTCCCCAGACACAAGCACCCCAAAATGCCTCCAGCTATCAATCTTTCCTGTCTCTCACAGTCCCCATGCATGGTTTCTACATGTGTGTAACACCTTCCTTGCATTCCAAACCACGTGGGTTGAAGTAAAATGATTTGCACAAAATCATTCTGAAACAGCTCTTTGCTAACTAAGAGCAGAGCACAGAGGCCTGTCAACTCATCCCAGGTATGACATGCCTGCATACAGGTAATTCTACAGATTGAGATTATATCATGGCATGAATGTTCTTATGTTGACAATCCAACTATATTATCTACCCTGAATGCAAAGTTATATAAGAATTTGTCATTCAACTGCTGAATTTCCCAGCATGTATAGAATATTTTCAATTACAATACACAATGATGAAAGTCACAGGAAAGTGCTGAGCACTCCAGGGTGTGCAGAAATGCACCTCAGCAAGGCATTAATGGGTGTCCTCAGGATTTATCAGCACATGCAAATCACACACAAATCCCACACAGTAAACCATGTCAGTCGATCCAAAATGAACACAATGCAGAAGTTCCAGTACCTTTTTTGTTCCACAGCATTGTCACCTTGTCAGCTTTGAAGAAGCTTTTGTTGGCAAGTGCAGACTGGGGGCCCCCAAAGTTGGGGTACTGGTAGAGCCTGACAAAGGATGGAGCACCTTTGCTGCCTGGGACATAAACAGCAACCTGAAACAAAGATTTCACTGCAGCTTAAAGCCTTGTTAGCACAGGGCACAGTTACTACCAGTACACTGCACTAAAGCCACAGTGGGTTTCTTTTTTAAGAAAACAAGGTAAAGACTGGAAGCTGGATCAGAAGTACCTTGGTTGGCTGTGCTCCTGGGGACAACACGAAATCACTGACCTTCTGCAAATGCAGCTTATTTGCAATGGAATCTGCCAAGAAAAAGCCCACAGATGTGTAATGTTAATGACAAATCACATGACCTGGATGTCCTAACCACACCCTTCTATGGGGCTGTACTCTGGATAACACACACCAGTAAAGACAATCACAAAGAATCTATTTTTCTAGGCAAACAACCATTAGTTTGCCATTTCACATCATTTTACCTACTAAACCAACTGGAATCAAGCCCATGTCTGAAACCCAGCACCTGGTATTTGGAAATTCAAGAAGCAAAGGAAGCCTCTGAGCCTGAGGTGAGCACAGCTTGTGTTTGAAGCAGATATTCCTCCCCTGATCTGTGCTGGACTCAGTCCCATTCAGGTGCCAGCACATGGGATAACTGCCCCCCAGCTCCATGGGATAACTGCCCCCCAGCTCCATGGGATAACTGCCCCCCAGCTCCATGGGATAACTGCCCCCCAGCTCCATGGGATAACTGCCCTCCAGCTCCATGGGATAACTGCCCCCCAGCTCCATGGGATAACTGCCCTCCAGCTCCATGGGATAACTGCCCCCCAGCTCCATGGGATAACTGCCCCCCAGCTCCATGGGATAACTGCCCCCCAGCTCCATGGGATAACTGCCCTCCAGCTCCATGGGATAACTGCCCTCCAGCTCCATGGGGATAACTGCCCCCCAGCTCCATGGGATAACTGCCCCCCAGCTCCATGGGATAACTGCCCCCCAGCTCCATGGGATAACTGCCCCCCAGCTCCATGGGATAACTGCCCCCCAGCTCCATGGGATAACTGCCCTCCAGCTCCATGGGATAACTCCCCTCCAGCTCCATGGGATAACTGCCCCCCAGCTCCATGGGATAACTCCCCTCCAGCTCCATGGGATAACTGCCCTCCAGCTCCATGGGATAACTCTCCCCACCTGGCCTGCTCTGGCTCAGTACTGCCCCTTCCACAGCACCTGCTGGGAACAGCATCAGCTCCCCTGCAGCCAGCAATGTGCAGGGCCAGCAGGGCTGCTCAGGCTGACATTCCAGCCTTGGCCAACACCAGCTGGGCTAATTCTCAGGACACTCAATCTCTCAGAGCCATAACTCTCATATCAACTTTATATTTAAAACAAAGAATGCAAAACTAAAACCACATACTGCTGTTCTTCCCTCAGGTTTCTTTAATTCCTTTACACTTTTGTTCTAATTTATTTTTATCTTTCTGCTTTTTTCTTCCCTTTTCAACATCTATTTATTCCACATATTCTACCACCAACAGTAAACCTCCTTGGTAAAAATCTTCAGGCTTCACTATTTCATTTTATAAGGAGCCGTTTTTAATAGTCTATTGACAGAATATGCACAACCCAAGGAAGTAATCAGATCACATTTTCTAACAACAATTTCTTGCATCTCATTAATGAGAAACAATATAGAATCAGGCCTCCTTAACTGAGAATCAGATGCATTTCATATAATGTCTGTCATTGAAAAAATAATTAAGAAAGTGAAAACACACTTCATAAAAGCACAATGATTCTGAATTCCAAGTTGAAATAGAATGCAAGCAGTATTTAAAATAAAAGGCAAGCAAAGGAAGAACCAAAGAAAAGCCTGAAAACAAAAACCTCCCCTCAAAAGAAGCAGCATTTACAGAAGGGATGAAAGGCAGAGAAATGCTTGCATACTGAAGTCGTTGTTTTCAAAGAAATGCACTTCATTGTTCACATTCCTGGCACAAATGCTTTCATCATCTGCCCAGCAAGGACACCTGCACATGGAAGGAAAAGTCAGAAATACAAAATGATGCTCATCATTAGCACCCCAGGATTGTTTTCCCCTCTATTGGGAGCCCAGTAAGTTCAAACATGATACATTTAATGTGGATAAATGACAGCTGCATAGCAAAAAATACACAAGTGGACTTAATTATTGTTTGCCCAGCTTTCCTCTGTGGGGCAAAGTGAGAGTTAATTTACAATCAGCTACACACAGACACAAGCACAGACTCTGGCTTTCAGTTAGCAGCAGGCACTGCTCTCAAACAGCTCCATTTACCTGGATCAGATTCTTAAAACCACATTTCTTTGTAAACAATTAGCATCTGGAAGGCTTATTTACCAGTTCTGCATCTTTTTCTGTATAAAAGACTTTAGGCATTTTCCAGTTCTCAGATCATGGAGCTGCAGGTTGGGCACCCCTGCTGTGCCATCCTTAGCAGCTGCAAAAAATAAAATTTTTAAAATAGCAGTCTTTGAGGCTTAAATGTGCTTTACCCCCATCCCACCTCACAGTTCTGCTAGTGCCCAAACACACCTGAACTCCCTGCAAGCAGGCAATTTCTGCCCCAAGGGAGCAGACCATGAGTGCTGATTGCTGTAGCCACTAGCCTCAGGCTGTTTGCAGCAAGAACTCACACCTGCAGCACAGGGCTTCTGCTCCCCATGCCAGGCTGCAACACCAACACCTGCACAGCTTTCTATCCAAACCAAAAACCATCCTCACATGTTCTGCACTCCAGTGTTTTGCTCTCACAGGATTTTGTCCACTCCACCACAGTCACAGCTCTCTCTGCAGAGTTTAAAAACACACACTGACTGACAGAGCAACCAGGAGCACTGGCAGAGCCCTGAGGGTGGCCAACACCAGCTGCTCTCAGACAATGGCATCCCCCCCTCTGCACTGTGCCCCTGACTGCCCACAGAACCCCCTGCAGCTCTCTGTACTGCTCACTCACCAGTAAATGTGCTACAGAGGCCACTCCTAACCAGCCAGGGGTTAGGGCATGCACACACCCTGTGCTTCCCCAGCCCTACAATACTCACTTGTATAGGCCTGCCACGTTGCCAGAACACTATTCTTTGGTGAGAATTCAAGGCAAACTGTCTTTGGGAGATCAAAGGAATGCAGTAATTCAGCTCTGGTGATGTTAACAACATTGACTCTGGAACCAAAAGACAGTACTTCAATAAAACATGCTTACAATAGCCAATTAATAGCTGAGAGAACTGTTCAAGTATTTGGCTGAAGCACTTCCCCCCTCCTTATTTTTACTAAATTTTTCCAAGAGCACAATTTTTTAAAACCAGACACCCAAGCATGACAGAAACTAAGAGAAGTGACCACTGGTCAAAACATAACACGTATTTTTGACTGCAACTCATAAACATGGAGCATGAGCTCTCTAAGACACCTGATCCATAAAAAGGAAACTTGTAACATTCACAAGCTGTGCAGAACCACCATTTTCTGTGGACTCTAATAACAGATTAACCCCAGAGACCAGGCACTGGGAGCCATGAACAAAAAACCACCCCAACAAGGAATGCATATCCAGACTGCACTGGAATAGGTGCATTACAAATAGGAGAAGAACAGCAAATACTTATCTGATAGTCAAGAAACAAAGCCACTGATGCAACAATGAACTGCATTTAAAGTGCACATACAAACACTTGCACTAACAGCAACTGCCTTTACACAGAAAATAATGAGGCATAATTGACTCCACTTGTTTCATACAAGCTAAAAATGAAGATAATAAAATGCACCCACTTTTGTCCATTGCACCAGGCAAATAGGGAGCCATCCTTGCTAAAAGCAACAGCTTTGCAATTTTTTCCAGAATCCCTAAAGAAATAAGAAATGCACATGAGTATCCAACAGTGCCACGGTTAAGGTTTTCTTAACAAAAACGAGCACAGCAACTTTCCTGCTGTGCTGCTGAGGAGCTCTGTGCCACAGGCAGTCCCCTTGCCCAGGACTGCCACCTGGCAAAGCCCTCCAAACCATCAGCTTCCTGAGCTCCCTTATAAATCCAGACATCGTTCATCTGCAGAGTCCACCTTTGCTTTCGGAAGCAATTCCCTGCGCAGGGCAGCGGTACCTTTGGAACGCCGTGCTCTCGGTGAAGCTGGGCGGCCCGTTCACCATGTACAGCCCTTCGGAGCCTCGCACTGCGGGGGGACACAAACGGCTCGTACGAACCGCCCCGGGCTCTTCTAACTGCGAGCCCCGAGCCGCGCCCGCAGCCCCCGGCCCGGGAGAGCGGCTCTGCCCACCCCAAACGCGCTGCCCCGGAGACCAGGGTAGCCTCTGAGCCCCCCGAACCGCCCCCGGCCCGGGAGAGCGGCTCTGCCCACCCCAAACGCGCTGCCCCGGAGACCAGGGTAGCCTCTGAGCCCCCCGAACCGCCCCCCGAACCGCCCCCGGCCCGGGAGAGCGGCTCTGCCCACCCCAAACGCGCTGCCCCGGAGACCAGGGGAGCCTCTGAGCCCCCCGAACCGCCCCCCGAACCGCCCCCGGCCCGGGAGAGCGGCTCTGCCCACCCCAAACGCGCTGCCCCGGAGACCAGGGGAGCCTCTGAGCCCCCCGAACCGCCCCTCGAACCGCCCCCCGAACCGATCCCCGCTGCCCGGGCCCGCTCCAGGCGGATCCAGGCACAGCACACCAACCCACCGCGACAGCCCAGCCGAGCCAGGGCAGCGCTGCCCGGAGCTACGGACACAGAAAGCACGCATCGCTACGCTAGGGACCGTCCGAGCAGTGAGGCACGGAACGGAACGCGACTTTGGCCGAAAAGAAACTTCCCAAAGTGCAGCGCAAAGCGCCCAGAGCGCAGCGGGCACGCCAGGGGCGCCGAGCCCCGGCAGCCGCTGCCCGGGCACCCGCGTCAACCACCCGCGGCTGAAGCGCGGAGCCCCGACCAGCGCCGGGAGCGGCACCGGCAGGAGTTCCACGACCCGGGCCGCTCCTGGCCACGCCGCGGCGGCGCACGCTGGGGACGGGACGCGCGGCGGACGCCACCGGAGAGGCACCGGGCCGCCCCAGCCCACCCCGGCCCCCGGCCCCGCCGCCGCCCGGGCCCCGCCGCCGCCCGGGCCCCGCGCACCTGCGAGCAGCGGCGTGGGCGGCGCCATCTTGGCGCGCGGCGGAGCGGTGTTTCCGCTTCCGGGGCGGGGGCGGCGCGGCGGCCGCAGCGCGCGCCACGTTCGCGGGCGGGGCGGGGCCGCGCCGCGCGTGCGCGGGCCGTGGCTGAGGCGCGCGGCCCCGCCCCCGGCGCGCTCCCGGCGTGCGGCGCGCGCGGTGCTGACGCGGCAGCGGCCGGGCCGGACCGGGCCGAGCGCCGACATGGTGGCCAAGCAGCGCATCCGCATGGCCAACGAGAAGCACAGCAAGAACATCACCCAGCGGGGCAACGTCGCCAAGACCTCGGTGCGCGGGGCCGGGCCGAGCGGGGCGGGCGCGGGCGGGGGCGGCGGGGCCGGGCCGGGCCGCGCTGACGGCGGTGCTGTGCCCGCAGAGAACGGCCCCGGAGGAGAAGGCGTCGGTCGGGCCCTGGCTCTTGGCTCTCTTCATCTTCGTGGTCTGCGGATCAGGTGAGCGGCCGCGCGCGGGCGGCCGGAGCCGGTGGCGGCTCGGGCCCGGGGCTGTGCTTCTGGGCCCGGCCCGGTACTGCCTGTGCGGGCCGGTACTGCCCCCGGCCCGGTACTGCCTGTGCGGGCCGGTACTGCCTGTGCGGGCCGGTACTGCCTGTGCGGGCCGGTACTGCCTGTGCGGGCCGGTACTGCCCCCGGCCCGGTACTGCCCCCGTGCCCGGTACTGCCCCCGTGCCCGGTACTGCCCCCGTGCCCGGTGCTGCCCCCGGGCCCGGTACTGCCCCCCGTGCCCGGTGCTGTTCCCCCGTGCCCGGTGCTGCCCCCGGGCCCGGTGCTGTTCCCCCGTGCCTGGTGCTGTTCCCCCGGGCCGGTACTGCCCCCCGTGCCCGGTGCTGTTCCCCCGTGCCCGGTGCTGTTCCCCCGTGCCCGGTGCTGTTCCCCCGTGCCCGGTGCTGTTCCCCCGGGCCGGTGCTGTTCCCCGTGCCCGGTACTGCCCCCCGTGCCCGGTGCTGCCCCCGTGCCCGGTACTGCCCCCCGTGCCCGGTGCTGTTCCCCCGTGCCCGGTGCTGCCCCCGGGCCCGGTGCTGTTCCCCCGTGCCCGGTACTGCCCCCGGCCCGGTGCTGTTCCCCCGTGCCCGGTGCTGTTCCCCCGTGCCCGGTGCTGTTCCCCCGTGCCCGGTGCTGCCCCCCGTGCCCGGTGCTGCCCCCGTGCCCGGTGCTGTTCCCCCGGGCCGGTACTGCCCCCCGTGCCCGGTGCTGCCCCCGTGCCCGGTGCTGTTCCCCCGTGCCCGGTGCTGCCCCCGTGCCCGGTGCTGCCCCCGTGCCCGGTGCTGTTCCCCCGGGCCGGTACTGCCCCCGGGCCCGGTGCTGCCCCCGTGCCCGGTACTGCCCCCGGCCCGGTGCTGTTCCCCCGTGCCCGGTGCTGTTCCCCCGTACCCGGTGCTGCCCCCGTGCCCGGTGCTGCCCCCGGGCCCCGGCGCTGCTGGCGCTGCCCGGCGAGCGCTCCCCTTCGCTCTCTTGCAGCGATCTTCCAGATCATCCAGAGCATCCGGATGGGCATGTGAGGGCCGGGCTCGGGCCGTGCCCCCGCCGGGGCGGCGGCAGCTGCCGAGGAGCGGCGCGCCGCGCCGGCCGTGTCGCATTCCAGGTCTCTTCACCAGTCATTCCGAGTTTCTAGCCCGTGCCACAGTGCCTTGAACAGCACCACATGTATAAAGCAATAAAAGTCTGTTGTTGATCTACAATCGTGGACCTACTTATTCGCTGAAGATCCAGCCTGCTCTCTGTAATGCGTGGAGCTAACGCGACGCAGGTGTGTAGGAACGGACAGCTGCTCCCGGAGCGGCGGCAGCGCCGTGGCCATGGCCGGCGTGCCGCTGGATCCCCGCGCAGGCTGGAGCCCGACTGCAGCACGTTCCCGCAGCCCGAGCATCCCCCGTGTGTGCGGGCCGGGCCACTGCAGCATGTGGCAGTGCTCGGCTGTCCCCGCGCGGCTCCGCCTGTAGCTGTGTCTAATCCGCCCCAATGCTTGTCTGTGCAGGGTAGCCGGCACGGCCGGGCTGAGCCGCTCCCGGGGCTGACCTGCGGCTCCCCGAGCCTCTCCCGGCCCTGCCGTGCTGTAAATACTCCTTGGACAACTTTCAACCAGTGGTGATAGTTTTAAATTTGACAATGTTGTGTGGGAATATTGGGTGTGGGGGGCACACGCTGCTCTCCTGCCCACAGTTCTGCTTCTGTATGTGCAGCCCCTGCAGAATGTGGTGTGTCTTGCAATATATATTTAATCTTATTTAAGGTAAAACCTGTCTTCAACTCGATTTCTTTTAACGATGGATTCAGTACTTAACTGCTTCCCTACTGGTGATCACAATTCCTTCTTCTGTAGATGACTGTAACTTGAGATCACATGGAAAATGCTGCTATTGATCTTTTTCCCTGCTGATGGCCCTGACTCCTGCTGGCTCTGCTGTCTGCGTGGTGACAAAGGTGGTGGGAATTGCTCTGCTGCTGCACGCAGTCACTAAAGGAAGATTTCTCCAGGTTTCTTGGTATTAGACAAATGTTAAGTCTGGTTACCCTAGAAATAATAGAAAGCTGAATGGGTTGAGGCTAATGAAATGCCTGTTAGCTGTGAGGGAGCAGATCTTTTGTACATGTTGTATTTCCATATGGAACCATTGGGACTGGTGGGAGCCAGCACAGCCCAGCCTGGGGCCACCAGGGCACGGGGACCTTGTGCTGGGAACTCGTGTGCTGTGGCAGGGGAAGTCTGTATAATCGCTGATTTTAAATAAAGTTCTTTTCAAACGCAAGTTGTGTTCACTGTGACGCGGCAGGGCGGGGACTCGGCCATTCACACCAAGCGCGGGTCAATTACCAGGGGCAGCCCCTGCTCAGCTCTGGGGGTGCTGGGCCAGGCTGGGACCCCGGGGCCTCACTGGGGCTGCCAAGGCTCTGGGTACCCCCAGCTACTGCTGCCCTCCCTCTGGGGCCAGCCATCCCCCACAGAGTTCAGCAGGTGCCTTTTCCTCGCTCCCTCTCTGCCCCTGGGAAGGGCTCAGGGCTCTGGGCAGTCCTGCTGTTGCTGCAGGACTCCGTGGCTGTGCCAGCACAGAACTCGAGGGCTGTGGGAACGTTCAGGGTGCTCGGGACAAGCTGCGTCTCCCAAGGTCAGTAAATTGGTGTTTGGTGCGGCGCTGTGCCCGCAGTGGCGCCTGTGAGGGGTCACGGCAGCAGCTCCAGCGCTGCAGGGGCCTCCTGCACACACCCAAGCAGGAAAGCTGCAAACACCACGCTGGTTTCTTCCTGAAGCATCCCAGAGCAGCGCCCGAGTTAATTCCCCATGAGATGCAGTTATTGGGGCGGTTCGGGGCGCTGGTTTATTCCCGTGAGATGCAGGTATTGGGGCGGTTCGGGGCGCTGGTTTATTCCCGTGAGATGCAGGTATTGGGGCGGTTCGGGGCGCTGGTTTATTCCCGTGAGATGCAGGTATTGGGGCGGTTCGGGGCGCTGGTTTATTCCCGTGAGATGAAGTTTCTCGGCTGGTTCGGGGCACTGCCCGTGACCGCACCTGCGGCTGCTCCAGTGACGTCATCAACCACCTGCAACACACTCCTCAATTTTATTTTTTTTCAGTAACGCATCAGGAGGGGCACAAGGTTTCTTCCAGAGGCGAGAGGTGCCTGCAGTCCTTTCACAGCGGCTGGAGCGCACAAAGCGCGGCAGCCACGTCCCCGCCGTACCCGTGCCCGTGTCCCGCCCCTCTGCGCACACGCGGGTCCGGCGGCGGAGCAGCCCCCGAGCCGGGCGGGGCCGGGACAGGCGGCGGCGGCGCGGGCAGGCGAGGGGGCGAGGGCCCGAGCGACTCGGAACCGGTGCGAGGCGGCGGCGGCGGCGGATCCGGGGCTGCGGGACCGGGAACGGAAAGAGGAACGGGAGCGGGACAGCCCCGCCCCGCCCCACAGCGCCGCCACGCGGCCGCCACGGGCCCTGCAGGTGCCGTGAGCCACGGCCGGACCCGCTGGGGAAAAGTCCCTGCTCCAAATGGGGAAGGGTCCCTGCTCCAGGCGGGGGAGGATGTGCCTGTCACTGCCTCACAGCCAGAGCAGCCGTTCCGAGGGAGCAGAGCTGCCCAGGACTGTCCTCACGGGCTCAGTGACCCTCTGCTCCAGCACAGAAACAGTGACCAGCCCAAGCAGCTTCAGATGTCTCTGTCTCACTCCAAAGTGAACTGACAGTGCAGTGTGTCCTCCAGAGATGTTTTAATCAGCTACTCACCTGAGGGACTCTGTTCCCAGAAGTCCCCAGTTTGTCCCTTTTTCTCTTTCTTCACCAGCATCACCCCCCCCGCACAGCTGGAGCAAACCACTGATCACACTGGAGAGGAAGCACACACAGCTGCTGGAGTATTTTGCTTTCTCAGCTGTGTGCACTGAGCTCTCACCAGCAGTGCTCACAGCAGGCAGAAAACACCAATTCACACCTAAAGGCAACAGCATGTTGGTGTTCCTTCAGTGAGATTTTAATAAATGGTTGTGTAAACTGAGCTGAACTGATGCTTACCAGGAGGAGGAGATGCTTCTCAGTTTCTGGGACATGGACACTTCTTTGAGATCTGAAGACACCAAAACTTCAGTTTCCAGTGTTTCTTGTGTTTGGCCTTAGACATAAACCTGAGCAGGGTTAGAGCTCAGGTACTGAGCCCAGACGTTTATTTAGAGCAATCAGAGCAAACCCAAACCTCTCAGGCAGCCACTGCCAGCACCACAAGCTGCTTCTCCTATAAGAGAAGAAACCAGGCTGTTGCATGAGAAGTGGTAACCCTGGCACTGCTCTGCTCCTGCCTCACTAACTGCATTTCTCCATTTGGTTCAGAAAAGAGCTCCTGAGTTTAGTCACACTGCAACAACATCTACAGCCAAAAAATTCAACAAAACTGGTTTAATTTCAGAAAATGTGTTAAAATATATATATATATTTGTACATCAATTTGACACACTGCATTAGTTTACACAAATGATGGTCTTTCCTGAAACTGTATTTATGAAATGTACATTTTAATTTAAATACTCGGTATACACTGCATTTAATCTGCATGTTGCATTTATTAAATACATTAAATCTGCAATGTAACAAAACGTTTTCTGCATACGAAATTCAAAACACCATTTTAAATGAACAAAAGATGGCTCACTTCATTTATTTGTTTTAACAACTAGTGCCTAGCACACTAGCTTAGCTCCACCAACACCAGCTGTTCTTTCTCTTTATTGACATTGTTCACAGACTAGTACATATTACACTAAGAGTGCTGGATAAAAACATGAGGTACGGAAGTGGTTCAAAGATTACAGGTCATGCAGATCATGCGAGACAGCAAAGAAAGTTGTGAATGAGAAAACACTAAATAAAAAATACATAAAGAATGTGCATTATAAAATAAAAAAAAAAAAAAACCAACAAAACAAAACAAAAGGAAAAACCAACAACCAACTCAATTATACAGCTTTGCTTCTTTGGTTACAAAGTAGGTTGAACAATTTCACAGCTTTTTATTCCCACCCAAAAAACCAAACCAAAAACGAAATGTCAAAAAGCAGAGGAATCATGGCCCCTTTCTCTCTATTAGAAAGTAGAAACAGAAATGAGCAAAGTTTTCTTCATCAAAATAGCCCATCACTTATTTATTATATCACAAGGACTGGTGACTACCTGTACAGATGCACTATGGTCTTCATACTTACACTCTATACAAAATTTACATTCAAGCTGGATCTTTACTACCGTAAATAAATACCAAAGGTCAATCGCCATTAGTGTTAGAAATATGCCAGGATTCTTTGTTCAATTATTGCCTAGACGTCGTATCTATTAACGCAATCCCATCTATCGCTTTACCCATACAGACATTTATTTAAAAAAAAAAAAAATTCAAAAGTTCTGTGACATTGTTCATGTACATTATGAAAATAGCAGCCCTGTAATAAATAAAACAAATAAATGAAACTAACATAGGCAAATGTTACTTGTATGAACAGAAGAGTGGCTCTGGAGAGGAATTGTTGCTGCAGGCAGCCCGGGCAGAGCAGCAGGGCTGGGCTGGGCAGGGCAGGGCAGCGGGCACGCCCGGCCCGCGGGGCTGATGGATCGATCGGTCGGTCGGTCGATTGATTGATTGTCTAATACTGAGAGGCCGGGCGGGCTCAGGCCGAGGACACGTTGGGCTGCGCGGGCGGCGCGGGCGGCGCGGGGCCGGGCGGCGGCAGCTGCGACAGCTGCTCCGTGCTGGACAGCGACTTCAGCAGCGCGTTCTCCCGCTCAAGCAAAGAGTTCCTTTCCACCAGCTCCTTTATTTGCTCCTTCAGGACTTCCACCTCTTCTCTCACCGCGTACATCAAATGGCTTTTCACGAGATCCTGCAACAACAAGCGGGAACGGTCACACGGCGCAGACAACAGCCCAGCCAGGACCCGCCGCTGCTGCTGCTGCTGCTGCAGGAGCCTGGAAACGCTGCCCTCCTCCCCAAGCTGGGATCAAACAGCCTCTGAGCACAGCCCAGCCAGGACCCGCCGCTGCTGCTGCTGCTGCTGCAGGAGCCTGGAAACGCTGCCCTCCTCCCCAAGCTGGGATCAAACAGCCTCTGAGCACAGCCCAGCCAGGACCCGCCGCTGCTGCTGCTGCTGCTGCAGGAGCCTGGAAACGCTGCCCTCCTCCCCAAGCTGGGATCAAACAGCCTCCGAGCACAGCCCAGCCAGGACCCGCCGCTGCTGCTGCTTTAGGAGCCTGGAAACGCTGCCCTCCTCCCCAAGCTGGGATCAAGCAGCCTCTGAGCACAGCCCAGCCAGGACCCGCCGCTGCTGCTGCTGCTGCTTTAGGAGTCTGGAAACACTGCCCTCCTCCCCAAGCTGGGATCAAGCAGCCTCCGAGCACAGCCCAGCCAGGACCCGCCGCTGCTGCTGCTGCTGCTGCAGGAGCCTGGAAACACTGCCCTCCTCCCCAAGCTGGGATCAAACAGCCTCTGAGCACAGCCCAGCCAGGACCCGCCGCTGCTGCTGCTGCTGCAGGAGCCTGGAAACGCTGCCCTCCTCCCCAAGCTGGGATCAAACAGCCTCCGAGCACAGCCCAGCCAGGACCCGCCGCTGCCGCTGCTGCTGCAGGAGTCTGGAAACGCTGCCCTCCTCCCCAAGCTGGGATCAAGCAGCCTCCGAGCACAGCGCACCAGCCCTTGCTGGCAGCTCTGTCTCCAGCACTGTCACCCCGCTGGCACAGACACCATGCTCAGGAAAGCACCAGCGCTGACGCTGTGCCCTGGGGAATGGCTCTGTACACGGGCACTGAGGAGTACGAGAACCAAACCAACAACAAAGATTTTACATCATCAGAGGCAACAATCCAGCAGCTCTAACTGCAGCTGAGCAGCATGCTAAGTAAGGATGGCACACCTGACCCTTCAGAAAATCTTGGCTAGAATAACAGACTGAAATATGCATTGCATTTTCAGCACTCCTTCAAGTTCAATCATCTTGTTCATAGCAATTTGTAAGAAAATTAACTGAAAAATATCTCTGAGCTAACAGTAAAAGCAATAGTGGTTTGACACAGAAAATAGCAATAGTGGCTGACACAGAAAATCCTTTTTTCAATTGATGTTCTCAGTCTGGGCCACCTGCAGGGATATCACAGCCTCACAGAAACACAATACAGCAGGAAACTTATGCTCAGTGATGAACCACATGAATCCTGTTAGAAAAAACAATTTATATTTTACTTACCATTGCCTGTTCTATTTTGTTGTCAATGGCAACAACACTTGCACCAGATGCACTGTAAATACAAAGAGAAAAGTGGGTGAGTGGAATTGTGTCACTCAGGTAACACTGTGCACCTGCAGGGCTCCTGGATGCTGCTGTGGCTGAGGCTGAGTCAGGAATTCAGTGTACACTCCCAGGGGGAGCGCCGTGTGCCCCTCACCACACCCAGCTGCCCAGCACACAAGAAACACTGCTCCCTCAGCTTACTCATTTCATACTGGGCTTATGGCATCCATAACCATAAAAATGCATTACAATAAGCACTAAATCAACTGTTTTCATTCCTGGCCTCATTTTCCAGCTTTCTTTACTGAAGAAAATAAGAATTAATGGGATTCTTACCACTAGCATTATTTCTTCCAGACTGTTTTTATAAAGCAATCAAGAAAAAAATCCAGTTACAACACTTGTTCTGTGGACTCACTTGAGTCCACCTGCCAGGCCAGGAGCTCCTGGCTCAGGTGCCCCAGCAGGGCCAGGCACAGCCCAAGCCTGTGGCCACTTCCCAGCTCCAGGGAATGAATTCTCCTGGACTGTCTGACAGGGCACCATCCCAGGGCCACAGCCAGGGCCAGGCCTGCTGCACAGACACCCTGCTGCACACTGGCACATCCCAGCACACCCTGAGGAGGATATTCACTGTGCCATCAACACCCCAAACAGCCCCGAGTGCTGCAGGCTGGAAACGCAGCCCTCAGCAGGCAGGGTGTGTCTGCACAGAGCCCGGGCACACAGAGCCCAGGCACACGGAGCACGGGCACACGGAGCACGGGCACACGGAGCACGGGCACACGGAGCACGGGCACAGGCACACAGAGCCCAGGCACACGGAGCACGGGCACACGGAGCACAGGCACACGGAGCCCGGGCACACGGAGCACAGGCACACGGAGCCCGGGCACACGGAGCCCGGGCACACGGAGCCCGGGCACACGGAGCACGGGCACACGGAGCACGGGCACACGGAGCACGGGCACACGGAGCACGGGCACACGGAGCCCGGGCACACGGAGCACGGGCACACGGAGCAGCCCGGGCCACACGGAGCCCAGCACGGGCACACGGAGCCGGGCACACGGAGCAGGGCACACGGAGCACGGGGCACACGGAGCACGGGGCACACGGAGCACGGGCACACGGAGCACAGGCACACGGAGCACGGGCACACGGAGCCCGGGCACACGGAGCACGGGCACACGGAGCCCGGGCACACGGAGCACGGGCACACGGAGCCCGGGCACAGGCACACGGAGCCCGGGCACAGGCACACGGAGCCCGGGCACACGGAGCCCGGGCACACGGAGCACGGGCACACGGAGCACGGGCACACGGAGCACGGGCACACGGAGCACGGGCACACGGAGCCCGGGCACACGGAGCACGGGCACACGGAGCCCGGGCACACGGAGCACGGGCACACGGAGAGCACGGGCACACGGAGCACGGGCACACGGAGCCCAGCACAGGCACACGGAGCCCAGCACAGGCACACGGAGCCCAGCACAGGCACACGGAGCCCAGCACAGGCACACGGAGCCCAGCACAGGCACACGGAGCCCAGCACAGGCACACGGAGCCCAGCACAGGCACACGGAGCCCAGCACAGGCACACGGAGCCCAGCACAGGCACACGGAGCCCAGCACAGGCACACGGAGCCCAGCACAGGCACACGGAGCCCAGCACAGGCACAGGGCACACACCAGCCTTCCCCAGCAGCACCGCGGCTCCTGCTCTGCCCACACTCTGGTTCCTGTGCTCAGGAGCTGCAGCAGCCCTGCACAGCAGCCTGGCTCTGTGCTGCTCCCCAGCCAGCCCAGGTGGCACTGAGGGCAGCCCCTGGGCTGTGCCAGCCCCAGAGTGAGAGCTGCTGATAACACCCCGAGCCGTGGACGTGCCCATCAGCCCAGTGCAGCCAATGCAGGGGCTGCAGCCACGCTGGGAAACTCGCCTCCCAAATGTGCAACTCACCAAAACCAAGTGTTAACAAAAACACCCACTCGGGGCTTTTCACAGAGTATGGCAATGTGCTCAGCAGCACTGGTCACAGATGTGGAACACAGCTCAGCTCCTGAGCAGTGATACTGGTCACAAGTTAACTTCTGGGCTCCCACAGCACTGTCAGCACCAGCACTGGGCTGCTGCAAGCTGAGGCCACCAGGTTTGCACACTGAGGGAGTAACTGAGCCTCTCTTTCTGCTGAACCAATCTTAAAACCCAAACCAAAAGCGCTGAACACCCACTTCAGAAGAAATTTGTTGCAGTCTCCTACTGTCCTCTTTTACACCCTACCTATGGCAAACCTCAGAATAAAAGCTGTGTATAACTCATGCCAAGGGAAGTGTTCCTTCCACGTTGAATTAACGAGCACAGCAGGCAGGGGCTGGGACCTCTGACCCCACTCCCAGCCCCAGAGAAGCTCCACACCGGCACAGGCTGCCCCAGCCTGCCTACACCTCACATCACTTTCTAACAGCAAAAGAGGATTTGATGTTATGGCAGCACAAGTCCCACATGATTTTGTTCTTTATTCATCTGACAGTGCTCCTAACACCAAGCAGCTGCAGTGGGACATTCATGAGCAGAGTTCCCCAATGACAGCTACTCTCATGGCATATTCCAAATGTGCTGCCAAATCTTAATTTTGTACTTTTCTCAAATCCTAAACTCTTGACATCAAATTTCAGTTTGCATAAAAATGTTTTATCCCATGGCTGCAGAATGACATTTATAAACATAATCCAGTCCTTATGAAAAGGTCAGGAAGAAACTCAAAATATTTCTTAAATAAGTCTTTTTGTATGACTGAATGGGGAGAGTCTGACACATCCTGTGAGTGCACCATCCACTGCAGAGCCAATGCCTCAATCTGCAAATCCTGGAACTAGAAGAGGAGAGACCATTTAGCTCTTGTAAAAAAAATCTAGTGATTGCTCCAAGAGCTACAGAAGTCTGACAATTACTGTCAAAACTGAAAAAAATCCACATCAGTACCACAGGGCAGATGAAAGGGTGCTTTAGGCATGCAGTATTTGTTTTTAATAGCAAAACCCCCAGCTCACACTGAGCTCTGAGCCCACGAAGTGCCAGACAGACACACTGAACAGGGCACACTTCATTGTGACTGGGGCTCCCCAGTTAAGGGCATGCCACTGCAGGCTCTACCCAAAGAGATGCTGTACTGGTACAGCAAGCTCACACTAAGCCCACAAGGTACATGCCAAGATTTATGTCAGCAAAAGCACAAGACCCCTCGAGCAGTTTGTCATTCCCAGAGATGGATGGTGAACCCAGTGTTTTTTCTATCTTAAACACCAGGGAGACAAAACTCCGTTTTGTCAGAGAAATCTTCATTTCAGTGGTTTAAAAAAACCTCAGTGACTTTTGCTTCACCTATTAAATTCTCTCCACTGAAGTTCTCTCACTTCTCTTTTGGGAGGGGGAGCTGAGTGGGTGCTGCTGGGGCTCAGAGCTGGCAGGATCAAACCCTGGCAGCCCTTTCTGGCAGCAGCAGGGCTCAAGGGTTGAGGCAAGGGCAGCTGTGACTGGGATGCTCCAGACTGAATGGGCAGCTGCTGCTCCTGTGCAGCTCCTGCCTGCAAGCTGCTGTGCTGCCCTGGGCTTGCCCTGGGTCTGTCACAGCCCATTCCCTGCTGCTGCTGGCCACTCTGTGCTGCCCTGGGTCTGTCACAGCCCAGTCCCTGCTGCTGCTGGCCACTCTGTGCTGCCCTGGGTCTGTCACAGCCCAGTCCCTGCTGCTGCTGGCCACTCTGTGCTGCCCTGGGTCTGTCACAGCCCAGTCCCTGCTGCTGCTGGCCACTCTGTGCTGCCCTGGGTCTGTCACAGCCCAGTCCCTGCTGCTGCTGGCCACTCTGTGCTGCCCTGGGTCTGTCACAGCCCAGTCCCTGCTGCTGCTGGCCACTCTGTGCTGCCCTGGGTCTGTCACAGCCCAGTCCCTGCTGCTGCTGGCCACTCTGTGCTGCCCTGGGCTTGCTCTGGGTCTGTCACAGCCCATTCCCTGGCCACTCTGTGCTGCCATGCTCTTATCAGCTCCCTGCCGTGCCTGCAGCACCTGATAACAGCAGTGCTCTGGGCTGGGACAGAGGGCATTTCTCCACTGCAGGTGCCATGGGGCTCTGCTTTGGACCTGCACTGAAAATGGTGTTTGCTACTGCTGAGAAGCTCTTGCTTGCACAACACCAAGGCCTTTTCTGCTTCTCATGTCTTAATGTTAACTTGCTAATGGCCACAGGAAAATTTAACCCTCAACATCACCTCATATTCATGGGCACTAGGATCCATTTCAATTATTAATCCAGCAACTGCTACTGCACTCAGTGCAGTGTTTTCACCATTAATGTCATTAGATACAACTATCACCCTTCCAGAGACATGCTCTGAATTCCAAAACTCACCTCAAAATCTAGGTAAAGATTAAGAATCAAACTTCAAAGGTTATTTGCAGCTTGATTCATTCTGTATGCTTAGAAAAAGCACAGTGGTTCATTTTTAGGTATTTCACAGACCTCAGCTATACGTGTTTTATGCCAATACTGGATACACCAGGAATGAGTTATACAGAGCTACTTTGGCACAGACAAGCACTAGACTAGGTAATAGTGTTTCCCACTAAAATGAGACTGAAATCCTACTGACTGGATGATGTAAGCTAATTCTGAAGCTTTTCAGTAACAAAAAAAAAATCTGTGTTCAGCTGTATTAATCATTATCTGTACATGACTGTCCTAAGGAATTTCTTGACACCACGTTACTCCTCAAAAGACTCCCAGAATGCAGGAGTTTTCTTGCTTTTTAGATCCATAAAATGTATCACTGAAGCTGGTACAGCACCCTTACTGTGCAATCTCCCAGACTCAGACGTCCCCTTCTTAAAGCACATGCAGAAAGACCAACAGGTAAGATTGGCCTCCAGCAGCACCTGTGTGAGCAGTGTGCAGAAAACATCCCTGCTAGAGTGCCAGTAACAACCAGGATCTCCCTGAGGCTGGTTTCAGTGCCACCAGCACAACTCACTCTTCCTGCCACAGCGTGTCAGTGAAAATAAAAGAGTTTCTATTCACTGGAGCAGTTCAGCAATCTCTTGCTCTCTATTGCAGTATCATGTGGCTAGCTCTGCTGACTTCAGCAGGCCCCCAGAGACAGTTACTCACAGGGGAATAACCCATATTTGTTAGGAAAAATGCTAGAATTACACAGAAGGATTTCCAGTTTACACCAGTCTCCTAAGCCAAGCCCCCCAGGTTCAGGGCCCTCCTGAAGGAGCTGCAAAATGCAACTGGGAGTTGCAGCAGCAGACTCAGGGTGCATGAGCTGACTGTGTGCACAGCAGAGCTTTTTCTCTCCCAAAGCACAGGTGACAAAGGAAGCCCCAGACTTGCTCCTGGTCCAGCCCTGCACTCCCACTGATGCCCCTGGCACTCCCCACCAGCTTCCACCTGCACTTTGGAGCTGACAGCTCCTCACTTTCAGCCATACAGTGAAGGAAAGATGCCTAATGTGCCCTTAAAATCCAGTAACTGGGCTAAAAATGCAAAACCTGCAAAATCTTATCAAAAACTTTGGAATTTGAATGGATTACAAGTTCAAAACACGCATCAATTCCAATGAATTTCATTCTGTGTTCTCACAAATACCTGTTTTTACCACAAGGTGTTCACTGGCAAAGATGCAAGGTTATTTTAAAGGCAACCATTTACATTCTTCTACATGAATTTAATGTTCTTCTATATCCCACAATTCCAGCATTTGCTTCAGGCATTATACATAAACCTTGGATTTGTGAAGCCTCCATTTGATTTCAGGGTTTTTCTAATTAGCTTCCTCATCCTGAGACTTATTTTGAGGCATGAAAATAGAGAAACAGCTAAAGGCTCACCACAAAGTGACCTTCTGGTCTACAAACCAAATGTGTATTCTAAGCCCTGAAGTTTGTTCCAGTGAAATAACAAAGTCCTTGAAACCTAACTACCAACTCTGTTCCATAAATACAGGGAAGTGGCATCATCCAGAGCTTAAAGCAAAAAACATACATTTGTCCAACTTTCTGCTGAAAAAGGAAGATGTGCTTTGAAACTGAGCTTAACGTCAGCACCCCAGCATACAAAATCATTTTTTTAAAAAGAGCAGGACACTCAGCATTACTTATAACCTACATCATTGTGCAGTATACAAACTGTTGCCAAGCAAACTTTAAAGGGTTCAGTTGAGCTGTGCAAGTTGAGAAGCCTTTCAAGTCAAATACAGCCAGGACAGTGATGGAATGGTTATCAATACTTCAACAGCCAAACAAAATTTACATTCTACACAGCTTGTTAAGCAGAAGTTTTGACAAGCCAGAGCAGCACAAGGCATTAAATCACATTATCACTAGGATTTGACTTAATGCTGACAAAAAAAAATCCTTCAAAATCATTAAAGCACAAGAAAGAAACAGTTTGCAGCTAGTGATGAATTAGTAATGCACCTCCCTCAAGTCCTATCCATGCCAGATAAGACTGTTGCACTTCACTGCAGTTTCTCACCACGAGTTCAATGCTGACTCTGGAGAATGACTTTGTCCTTGTCACAGTTCACCTACGGTCCCCAGCCAGCTTTACTTGAGCAGAATGAAAGTAAGCCAGAAAGCTTATTTTCCTGGTTTAAAGATAGAAATATCTTAACTTTGCCAAAATTGCGTTTAAATGTAATATTTTCACAATGTGTTTTCTGATACAGGACTCAATGCCAAAAAGTTTCCTCTTTTGGAAAAGGAAACTGTAAATATTTTGGCAAAAGTCAGCTAAGAGCCAACTAGCATTAAACTCTGAGCTTACACATCATGTATGATACATGCATAATGGAAGGAGGAAGAAAAAAAGTCATGTCATATTTTAGTTTTCTGTTTCAGGACAAATACTTCACTTCCATGAGCACTTTCACCTCTCCAAACTACAGAAGGCCAGTGTGGAGTTCTGAACACAGGCAGCAGCTCTGTGCAAACACAAATGATGAGAAACTTGCATAGTGCAAAGCAGTTCATGCATACCTGAGCACGTATGCATTCCATATCAAGCATCCATACCTATCCCAGGGGGCCCTTGACTCCTGGAACTTGCTGAAATGGAACGCTTGGTAGAATGCAGCTGACGGATTCCTATGAGATCCAAGAATCAGACAGACACATTGAGCAGGGTACAGAGCAAAAATACCAACTCTCTTAATTCAACCAGCATTACAAAGTGAGTTAGCTGTCCAGACAGGCTAAACTAATGTCTGAAAGGCCCTACTGTTTTTATGGGTTTGCATTAAGGACACGAGGATCCCAAACAAAACAGGAATTCTCCAGCCCTATGGATTTTCAGGCTATGTCAAGCTGCTCCTGCACAAAGATGAGACTGTAAGGCAACCAAAGAGACATTTGCTGTGCTGGCAATGCTGCACAGCTCAGCTGACCCCCACCCTAATGCCAAACACACCTGAGCCCAAGAGACACCCTTGCCATGTTTGGTACATCCCACACTCCCTCTGCACACAGCAGCCAGTGTTTCCACCCTGCTCAGCTCCTGCTTTTACTCACACACATCATTCCTGCAAGGGGACTTGGGGAGCTCAGTGTGCCACACTCAAACTAGGACACACCAAGTTACAGCTGAGGAACAGAAAATGGAATGCCAGCTGCCTTTGTGAGCACCTTCAGAGCCCCTGACAGGGCAAGGGCAGGTGAGCAGAGCTCAGGGGCCACTTATAAATACAACTGCCTTCAAGATACTTTATTTCAACTGAAGTGCAATTACTGCATAGTAAAAATCACAAAAAACAAAAACACCACAGAATCAGAAATAATTCAATTCTCACAGCAGGTGTATACCAAAAATCTTGCAAGGATACTGGTATTTGTGTATCAGCAATGATCAGGAAATATCCGAGTTTAAAGAGTCTGTCAGCCCTTTTCCCACCTTCAGCACTGTACCCTTCAAAAAAAAACCAAAACAAAACAAATGCGAGTCTGGAATTTAGCTTAAAACCTGTCTGAGAAGTTGCTTGATGGAAACTGATAAACACCATCCTCCTATGCTGGTAGCATCCACTTTTCCTAAAGCCCTGCACACAACTCAACAAGCAATTACAGGAAGGGTAACACAATAGCTAAAGGACATTTGTGTAACAGGAGTTCACATGTGGAAAACAACTGGCATCTGCAGCTCAAGAGACACTCCTGTGCTGAAAGGAAGGCCCAGGCCAGGGCTCTCCTTTCCAGTGCAGCTGGCAGAGCATGCACAGTCCCTTCCACAGAATGGGGCTGAAAATAGAAACGTCCAAATTTACTTGCAGATATAAAGCCAAGTTGCTACTGCTAGGTATAAAAAGTGGTTTATAACCATACAGCATGTCTTCCATATAGCCTATTTTTATACTGATACCCTCTAACCTCTATATTTTTGTACTATTCTTAAACAAGCATCTGAAAAGATATGGACAAATTTTCCTTATTATATTCTCATTTGGAACCCCTACTGCTGAAATTGCTTTTGCATTACTTCAAACAAGTAAGAGAACCTTTTTTACTCCACAGCTATATATTTTAAAAATAATTACTGGGGTGTGTGCACCTAAACAGGAAAAGCAAATCCACAGAGGCAGCATGAATGATGCCTCACACGCAGATCTAAACTAGTAAGACTGAGTTTCAGCCTGCTGAGGCATCTGGTTTAACCATAAGATACAGTGAGAGGCCAGAGAATGCCTAAAAATGCCTTTCTGTTTGCAGAAACAACTGAGAAAACAGCTTACAGGAGCAGCAAACCTCACCTGCTGCTGCTGTGCCACAGCTGGCCCCAAAGCCTCCTGGCAGTGCCCAGGGGATGCAGGGGCAGCCTGGACCAAAGCAGACTGCCTGTCCCCTCCCTGGCTGACTGCCAGCCTGAGGCCAAGGTCAGCCCAGCCTGGGCAGGCTGGCACAGTGGAACCCAGAGCAGGAATGGCCCAGATGCTGAGCCAGGACAAAGCAACCACCTGTCCTTCCACAACAGGTACCCCAGAGCTTCTCCTCCTCCTCCCCCAAGGGGACACGGGCTGCATTTCATTCCCAGACTATGACAGACAACTAGTTTAGCACACTTAAACATTCAAAGTCTGTCAAGTGGCCAAAAGTGCCTCTATGTCTAAGCAAGTACTACAATACACACTGCATTTATGTCCTTTAAAAGCTCATGAATGCCAATATTCACTATTTACTCCCATGCTCTGGTTTCTAAGAACAATTTTAACGCAACAGGAAATTTGATCCAAATTTAAAGAAGAGCTTACTCAGTTCTCTGAATGCCCAGGAGATCCAGCTGTCCCTTTAAAAGGGAGGCTAAGACCTCATCCCAAGGCTCAGGTCACAGTAGGAAATGTATCCTCCCACTGCCATTCTTCAGGACAATATGCCAAATACAAACTTCATCCTTGAGAGCTCTGTTTGGTAGAAACCATGCCTGTGAAAGCTGGCAAATCATCAAGTATACAGATAAATGCCTTTTGGTTCAAGTAATGATACTGGCTTTGGACTGGCTATCAGCCCCACGGACAGTGGCTGCCACACAGATGCCTTTCTAGCAGCAACCTCCTTTGAAAGAAACAGTAACATCGTTGTTCATGAACAATTTCAATCTTCAAAATACTGACCAACCTCAGCAATTGAGGGCAACAGCAACAAGAAAAATACAGTAAAAAAATACACCATTTCCCCCCAAATATAGAATTTGTACCACCTCAGACAGTTCTCTCTCAACCTCACTTTACTTCCTTTAGGTTTGAAATGATGCTAAACATTCACATGACCTAAGCACCTGTCTTTGAAGAACATGAAAACAATAGGTCAGACAATCCCTGCTCAATGCCTCCAAGGAAAACCAAACGAGAATACAAGCACATATTTATTACCCAGACAGCAGCAAGCACACATGGGTGACCTTCACAGAAGATCACTCCAACCACAATTCCTTCTGAGAACAACTAACAGGTTTCATATAGGAAGCCCCAGGAGGTGTGACCATGCCATGAGCTGAGCTTTTAATGCCACCTTGCATGACATTTTTGCTGGCAGGAGCCTGGCTCAGCAAAGGCAGTCCCCCAGTGGCACCTGCTGAGCACAGGTGGCTCCCTGTGGAGGGATCACTCACTCTGCAGGGCTCCCAGGCTCCTCCAAGTGTGGCATGGCAGACTCTGACCCACTGCTTGGGCACTGGGCACACACCATCTCCACACCTGCAGATGGTCTGCAAGCACTCTGCACAGCAGGAATAGAATTCAGGAAGATCTTGCTCAATTGGAGCAATGGTCTGAAATAAAAAGGGTGCAATTCAATAAGGATAAGGGGGGAAGCAGAAAGCTCTGGCAGCAATAACCAGCTGCACAAGTACAAACATGAGCAGCTGACTGCAATTCAACAGAAAATAATCTAACAGAATTAAAAAATAAAAGCCTTGCAAGGATGTCACACCTCTACACAGGAGGTGCAGAGAGTTACAAATCTTGCTTCCTTCAGCCTGAGCCCTTAGCAGCAATGCATCAGCAGGATGGGGAAGGCAACAGCAAGCTCCCAGCTCCCATCCTGTGCAGAGATGGAGCAGTGAGCATTCTGCCCAAAGTGCTCTCCAGTCACATTTATCAAAGAATCACACCAGTGGAACTTTGGGCATCTGTGTTACTGCTGCAGAGACAGAACTGAATCAAGGACTTGGAGAAAGAAGTGATTCAAAGATACCTTGAAGAGGGAATCAGCAACCAAACACATTGAGCCTTTCTAATACCACAATTACTAGTGAACAGGTAAGAGACCCAGCAGTAAGGGAAGCAGTCTGAGCTCAAGAGAACTGCCACCACACACCGTGAGTCTGTCCTAAAGGACAGCAAACTAACCCCTCCTCAGGGTCTGAGGTTTCTAAAAGACTGGATGTAGCTCTAGCCAGAAGTGCTTCAAACCCATGGTAGTTTTCAGCTCCCAGTGCTCCCCCAAAAAAGGCTGTTTACTGACTGGGGTGCTGGCTGTGATCTGCAAGGGGGACTCATCACAGCTGGTCCCAAAATTACAGCACTTGGCAGGGTTCTCGTGGCATCTGGATGAGGGACTTGATGAGCATTTGATCACAGTTTATCAGGGAACTCACAGCACAGTTCATGGCATTTTGAGATGATGTTTACACTATAACAGAATTCCTTCCTTCTCCTTTTAAAAAATATTTCACTTTATTTTTAGCACCTTCTATTTAAAGCAGCTGCAACTGTTTTCTTTCATAAGACTCAATCCACAGAACAGTAACTGGAGCACAAAGTTTGCAGGAGAAAACTGAGTGAGGGAGTCAATGCAAATTAAGGGAGGGAACATCTCAAGCTCTGAAGTGATGTGCTTGACTGCATGTTCTGTTCCTTAAAGCCACTAAACTTGCTATATGTACCCTGAAAGATCAGCAAGACTCAAAAGCTTTAACACCCAGTTTTTAGGTGCATTCTAGCTGCAGATAAGAGGAAAGGCTGACTCAAGGACCAACCTACATGACAGGTTTTGAGACAGTGGCTCTCTAACACCAGAATGAATTTAAAGGGATTTCACAGGCTACTACAAAATAAAAATATTTTAACAGCATAGAGAAAGCACACTGCAGGGAACTGATCTTCACTGATAAACCAAAAGCAGCAGCCCATACTTCTTCATCTTGCTCTCAAAAGAAGATTTGGCAAATAACTTCCTGCAGTGACTAGACTGGAAGTGTCCTATGGAGAAAGAAATGCAGAGAATTGTCTCAAATACACAGAGTATGAAGTCTGGCAGAGGCATTTCACTGATCACTTGCCTGCTCTGTGAATCACTGGCATCAGCCTTCCCCTGCTCTCACTGGGCTTGAGTATTTAAAAACAACACCAGGAGTATTTTTCAACCCCTGCCAATGCTATTACTTGTTTTACGTAATTATGTGATTTTAATAAATAATAAAAAAATAATTAAAAATGTTTCATTATTAACTGTACTGGATAATAACCACATACTAGTTCTGAAGGAGCTTTGCTGAAGAGCTCAATAGTGAATTCCAGTATGACTAGTTAATACTAATCACAGAAAGAATACAGCAATCCTTTAAGTATCTTGTTACTCATCATTTCACCATTTGAGCTGCAGCTCAGATCTCTGGAGTGCAGTTCTCTTGGGCCCCAGAGATTGCCCCCAAGCCTCAGAGTGCTGCACACACCTGTGGCCACAACAGCTTTATGGTTCCAGGACACAGGGATGACCCTTTCCATCCTCCACACCTGTCCCAGGCAGGCACACAAGGCTCCTCCTGTCCCAGCACTGCTGCAGACACATTAATTAACAGCACCTGCTAATGAAGCACAGCCCTTCTGTGAAGGCTGGCAGTCAGGCTGAACCTTAATTACATCATCTCACAAACTGTGTGAGGACTAAAGTGAGTGCTTCTGTTCTTAAATCAAAACATGTAGCAAGTGTAAGGTTTCTTGTACTGATGATTTGTCTTCTCACTGGATACAGTCAACCTTCAGCTCTCCGAGGGAGGAGAGAGAACAAAGCAGTTCACATGATGCATGTGATTCCAGGAAAATAAATCTACAGCTAATCACATTTTCAGAGAGAAACTTAAGGATCACAAGCGATAACAACAATGCAGAAAGTCTGCCTGATCCAGCCAGGGATTCTTGCCTCTACCAAGCAGCTTTCAAAAAAAGCCAAGCAAAACTCACCAATATTATCCACATCTGAGTGAATTGAGACAAGTAAAAAAAAAAAACCCAACAAAACCCCCCCAAAAGTTTCATTGAGAATAACACCCATGGTCTCAACAAGCCAAGATGCTCTCCTGGAAATGATCCCCATTCAAGAGAGCAAGCTCTGAGGGCTCCTCCCCAGCAGGCCCTGATATGCTGGCATGAAGGAGGAAGACAAATACTACATTCAGTATTTAGTAAATAAGAAGATCCACATTTGCTAGTATTGCACTATAGATCCAAAAATCTGCAAACCTCCTCAAAAATACTGACTTTTATACAACATGGCTGGTAAAGGCATGTATTTGTATGTATGAACATGTTATTGAAGATAATCAGGCTCCTGCTGCCAGTGATGCCCACAACACCTGATTTTATCAAACACAGGGATGAAGGAAAAGCTGCCTGTGATTTCTGGTGAAAGTGGCCCTGCATAGTGGAACAAGGCTTGAACACTCATCCCCAAACAAAACCGCACTAAAACCAGATTTTTTTTTTTTTCTCCCACTAAATTGCAGTGACAACTCTTTCAGCTATTTCAGTCATCTATAATATAAATGGCTCCTGGTATTTTGACAGGCAAAATATTCAGTATCTTTGGGGGGAAAAAAAAGAATGGATAAAATAGTTTCAAGCAGACTCAGACAAATCCCACCTGTCCTATTCATGTGATAATGGTCAGGAATGCATTCTATGAGCTAACGTTTCAAATTACACTTAGCTTTAAAAAAGATATTAGATTCCTAGGCCATGGTTATTTACACAGTATATTATAAATCTGTCTGCCTTCCCACACCATTTACAAAGTCTCTACCACTCAAGTTTCAGCCAGCCTGTGCTGTCAGTGAGTGGGTCATCACTTGGTTTACAAAAAAGTATCTTTACAAATGCATTTGTGGGGTTGGTCAAGGTATTTAGAGGCTTTGCACCCACTGAAGAGTGTCCTACATAGGAGACACTTCCAGGAGCTCTCATCTACACCCCTACAAAATAGCCAAAGTAACTCGATGGAGAAGCAAGCAGAGTTTTAACCCTGATTTCTGAGCACCCTGTAAGGGATCCTGAATGTGCCTGAGACGGGTGCAGAAGCGTCAGTATCCCATCTCCCTGGCAGGACTCTGCCCTCGCTGCCCGGGCGAGCTGCTGGGCTGCAGCAGCCCCAGTGCAGCAGGGAGGGATGCTGCAGGCAGCCGCCCCTGCAGCTGTGCCACATGCCAGAGCACCTGCAATCTCAGAGCGCACCAACCCGCCAGCTGACAGTGCCACCTGACACCTCTCCAGGCACTAGTTAATACTGCCATCCTCCCTCTGCACTGACAAAAGCACTCCAGCAAGCTGTCACCATCAAATGCACCCTTCACAGCTTCAAAGGCAGAACAGATATCACACTCTTGGACTGATTTTGCTTTGCTTGACAAAGAAAATTAAGACAAGCATCCAGCTGTCCTTCACACGGCCAAGTAATTCACCTGCCCTGCCTGAGTAAAAATAGATTATCCCATAAGGCAAAGATTTCCTGGCACTTAATACACATTTGTGTTTATGAAGTGTGAAGTTTAAAGATAGAATAATTTTCAAGAGGAATGAAAGTACAACCTTACTCTGCACTTCAAGTGACCTCTTGCGTCTGGACAATCTTCTCAGAAGACAGTGGCTTTAGCAGTTACTATAAATACTTCTATCTTTATACTTTGTCAAATACAGGAATAAAAGCAGACACCTGTGCCTGACAATCTTGATTTATTGAACAGAGCCATCCAGATGCACTTTAGCAGGAGGAGTCTCACAGAAGTTTCTTAAGGAATCATTGCTGACACATAAAGCACAAACAAGGTTTGCCCTTCTCCTGAGCAGCAGAAACTGCCAATTGCCAGCTTTAAAGCAGGAAAATTAATATACAGCCTCAACATGCCACAGGCTGATAACTCAAACATCCAGCAGAGCAACAGGGAGCAACTTCCCTTTACTATAGTGTCACCTGAAGCCATAAAAATTATCAGCATCTCCCATAAAAATGCAGCCTCAGAGGACTTCCAGCCCTTCTGGAGTCTGAGAACAGTTTGGTAGTCCTGCTTATCAAAACAGCCAAACACTTCATATTCAGTTTTGAACAAGAAGTTTAAAACAGCTTCCATAAAACATATGCTGTTATTTCTGCCAGAGATCTCAGCATCCAGAATCAGCTATGGAACACTTGCACTCTTCTATAGACATGAGGAAAAAAGGAACCCCCAGCAGCTGAGCACACACTTGGGAGTCTGAGGTACAGTGAACCTCTCCCGTCAGGGGCTGGTCACTACAGTGTGAAACAACACTGAAACTCTATCAACTGTGAATTTCTTTAAGCTGTTTTCCGCCCCATTTTCCCTCCCCTTTAATAGGCTTTCTACCACCCAGAACTGATGCAGTGCTGCAGTTGCCTTTGATAATTTTAAGTTAATTTTATAGAAAGTGCAGCAAGCAGTGAACATAACTGGAGTTTGTTTGCATTAACCATTGTTTGCTGCCTCGAGCTGCAGCACCACTCCAGAGTGCCAGCTCAGGTTTCCAACCGTGTGTCAAACCAAAGGTTCTCCAGGCTCTGGAGCCTGTCTGTCCAGGTTTCACTCTTGCTTCCACACACTGGCAAACCGACCTTCAGGGGAGGCTGAGAACAAGACTGCAGCGTGTAGGACAGCTAAACCCCTACAGAGTTTACCCGTGTGCCCCAGCTGCAGGGCTGCCCCCAGCTGCAGGGCTGCACACCCCGGTGCCCCAGCTGCAGGGCTGCCCCAGCTGCAGGGCTGCCCACCCGTGTGCCCCAGCTGCGGGCTGCCCACGCCGTGTGCCCCAGCTGCAGGGCTGCCCCAGCTGCAGGCTGCCCACCCGAGTGCCCCAGCTGGCAGGTCTGCACACCCTTTTGCCCCAGCAGAGCTGGCCAGGCTGCAGGGCCCTGCAGATCGGCTCTCTGGCAGCTCTGCTGGCCAGCTCACAATTGCAGCCATATCATCAGCGCTGCTGGAACGCTGCCCCACAGCCAGGCTCGCTTATCTCTGCACAGTGATCTACACTCTGCTCCTTTTCCAGCAGCCCCAGCAATACTTTACACCCAAAACCCTGCCAAACATGTAGGAGGGCTTGAACAGCTTTCTCAGTAACATTCTTTAACAGAAGCAACATATTTCTTTTCCCCAAGAGCCAAATAAGTTATTAAAGCCAGATGAAAAATTCTGCTTGTCATTAAAAATTGGTGTATACATGGGCATAAGGGTAAGCAGAGCACCTGACAAACACAGATAGCAAAATCCTCTCAGGTGCTCTAGCTGCCCTTCCTCCAAAATAATTAGTACTAGTGCTGAAGTTCAACAAAAGAAGAGTCAGAGCAATTGTGAGACCTAGTTCTAATTGTGGTTTTACGCAATTAGTATTTTTCAGGCTCCCAGTTTGAGGCAGCAATATCCACACTGCCTCAGTACTAGTTCCTCCATCCTTTAATACTGCTGACATTTACTTTATTTGCAGCCACATTTAAAGAGAAAAACAAAATAATACTCCGTTATGCTGGAAATATTTCATAACTTTCACACAACGACTTTTCCTTTTTAACAGCTTAGAAATTTGGACACATCAACTGAAATACTGGCTTGCTTTTCAAGGAAGGTGTGACACACCAAAGGCTTTTTCTTTTTCATTCTTTTGGACCACCTATCCACCCTTTCTTCCTCACCCAGACAAGACTTCCCAATTAATTGATTCTTCATTATTCATCAGGTCAATGCAAGAAACCACAGGTTTTTACAGACTACTGTCAAAGTGCACTGGGCTATGGGAACAGGAAATTAAAAGTCTTTGGGCAATGGCTTGGAAGAAAGTAATCTATAAGCATAGCTCTCTTTATATATCAGGCTAGATCACCTCCACCCCGATAACCTTAGATGATGTTTAATTTAAAACAGCAGACTATAAGACAGAACTAGTACAAAACACCTTTCTTCAGAAATACATGAACTGACCGACTTTTTACATCATGTTGACTGTATTGCTGACATGCTGCTTTCAAATTATTTCCATCTTAACTATTTTACCTTTAAAATAGTTCCTCTTCATATTCAGAGTGGTGAGCGACTTTCCATACAAATCCAGGGCATGGAGAGCTATACAAAAACTACTCCTTGAAGAGTCAACTGTTCAACAAAGTATGTGCAAATAGTGAAGTAGAGCTGAAGGTGCCAGAAAATAGCTGCCTACACCTCGAGCCCCCTTTCAGGATTGTTACACATTTGCAGTAAGGAAGACAGAGGAAAATGCTTTCCACAGATTTATAGCTTCTATGACCACCAAGTAACCTCTCTGAACTGAGCTGTGTGCTGACTTCCTGGAGCTGCCAGCACAAACCGTGACTCATGATGTATCAGCTCCCTCTGTGCCTTAATAGCTTTATCAGTGTCAACCCCCAGCCCATTAACGACACTTTAAGGGCTTCATTAACTATTTCACCACTGATTCCAGCAGATAAGGCAGCTGGGCAAAGCCCATGGGAGTAGTGGCAACATTCAAATGGCTGGAAAGAAGAAAAAAGGAGGAGCAAAAACACAACAGCAGACAAGCAGGAGACAGCTTTACAATAAAGCCTTCTGAGAGAGAAAAGCAAATAAAACCAAGTGGTAAAACAGCCTGAACAAACTGCTAGGTTTTCATTCTCACCTTTCTCTGTCTGAAGCCATTGGAAGCCAGGCTACTGCTCGAGAGAAGCAAAGAATAATCTTTGATCTACTCCCTGTACCTGTCTCCTGGGAATGTATGAGGTCTGGGTCCATTCAGGGAAGCCTTCCTGCCTTACCAGGATCACCTTCCCATACGAGTGCCGCTGGCTTTCTGACAGCCCAGCACACTGCAATTTTATCACCGAGTGCAGAAGCTGACAAATGACACTCCTTCACTGATAACCAGACATTTGTTTCTCTACTGAACACCACAGCACGGCCTCTCAAAAAGAGCACACTGCATCCAGACACCATTTCTACTTCTTACCCATTGTTCTCAGTAGCAAAGTGTCTGAAAATGCCTCTTTAGACATGAACACCATGTAAAGCACCACTGCAAGGTGGCAACTTCAAGGACTAAACTAGGAAACTAACTTTAAAAATCACGGTTCTGATAAGAGCACCAAAGAACTGACTCACTGGAGTGCTACACAAAGTTAAATGCCCCTGATGTGAATAAGCAGGATGAGTTTTTTCTCTGTCTTAAACAGAAGTGATTCACTTGCCACAGATAATAATGTTCACTACCACAATTTACATTAAGCATTAAAAGCTATGAAAAACAAATGCAAAGTGCATTCCTTTCTTTCTGATATATGAATCAACAGAATGATTAAACACTGGACAAATAATCTCAAAAAACACTTGAGTGATGAAAAAACCCACCACCTTGAAACCTAACCTTAATTGCACAAGGTAGTTTGTCAGCCAGGTTAGCAATCCTCTTAAGGTAGGCAAACTTCAAGCAAATTTTCAACTTTGAAACTTATTCTTGTCAGTCCTTCACCATTTTAATCAGAACCAGCACAGGTTTCTAAAGCACAGCTTTTCCTTGCAGAAAAGCACAGCAGCTCCTTTCTCAGACACAGCCAATGCTCCAGCCAGCACAGGCCTGCATTAGACCAGCAGCCTGAACTCTCCAAATACCCACTCTTGAGGTGCTCTCTCCACCACTGCAGCCCAACCCCACAGACACAACTGCTTCACTAAAATGTGCTCACAGCAACACTGAATACACCTTAATGGCTGTGCTGTCCCAGGGTGAGGAAAGACCTACAGAGAATTCGCCACAAGACCTGCTCCACATGGCCTAATTGCCTATTTCTAAAAAACAAGTGCCACACGTGTACTCCCTTCCTCCAAACTGCAGCAATCCTGACAGTCATGTTGGGACTTCAGCTGAGTGCTCCAGCATTGCTCCATTCTCCTTCCCCTCAGTGGTTTTTGGCCTGCAGAGCAGTCTGATGTGTCCTGTGGCACAGCAGCCACACTCCCACTCCCTCGCAGGAGTCTGCTCACACACAACCCCTCTGCTACAACTCACAGCTCCAATTCACTTCCCAATTTAAAAAACTCACTCTAAGGTAGGACTTGCCACCGTGTCCACATCTTAGCCCAAGTAGTGTCTGTTTTCTCAATACAAAGGACCATTCTCCGCACAGCTTCCCTGCATACACATTTGCACACACATCAAAGTCCAAGCACTTTCCTCACTACTGACACTATAAAGTGTTAACTCCCGCAGCAAGATAAAAATCAAGGATCTGGGTTAAAAGCCCTGAGATAGCACCACACAGATTGAACACTGCAATACAGTATCGCTTTAACCCAGTCACTGAAGTGTTTTACAATGCATTCAGGAAAAAGGAGAGAACGGCCCTTCCACATCCTGAGCCACTCTCTACAGAAAGACAGCTTTCAGTCTTTGATTTTGAAGAGGTCCTACTGTTTGTGCATTAAGCAATTTCCAGGATACCTTGTACCCCATTTCGTGACAAAAGTAATCGCACTCGCACCCTGCAAAATACAAGTACAATTCAACCGCTGGCCTAAATACTTTGCTATGGTTGTGCCCTTAAAATAAAAACAGTCCAGGTGAACCTCAGCATGACCTTCTGAAAATATGAATTTACAAAAAAAAACTTGAAATAACTTGAAAGTTGACTTTGTTTCCCACTAAAAATACAGTTCTTTTTTATGTCATTATAAAATAATTCATACCTGTCTTCATCACCATCAACAGGAATGGATATGCCAAAGACAGAGCTAGCAAGACTGTCATTGGAGTACTTGCAGGTAACTGAAGAGGATTGCTAGAGTGTCTGGAATGGGAGGCTTCACAAGAGGTTTATTTTCAGCTATAAGAGAAAGTGGTGGCTGAGGTAGGGGGTTCCGATTTTCTTCTAGTCTCATCGATCTGGCCTGCTAAGGACTGGGCCTGGTCTGAAACTGTCCGAGGTTGGCCTGAGGCAGACTGGCGGGGGCACCGGGCGCTCCCTGCATCATCGAGTGGGCGACGTGCTGCTGGGCCGCGCCAGGGCTTCTGCTGGCAGCAGGGTGGCTCGTCAGCTGGGACTGCACCAGCGTAACGGGGACGTTTGGCAGGGTAACAGAAGCGGTGGTGGACACACTAGGCACGCTTGTAGCAGGCACGGCCGCAGGCACGCTCTGAACTCCGGGGAGCACGGCATGGGGAGCACCGGGCATGGCCGGCACTTGGCCGCTTCCCCCCATCGGGAGCTGAGCGGCAGACTGCTGCTGCACGACCCCCGAGTGCCCAAGGGCCGGCTGCACCACGCTGCCCGGCTGAGGGACGCCGGGCTGGCCGCCCTGCAGCAGCCCCGCTCCCGCTTCGCCGGGCTGCGCCGCCGCTCCCATGGCGGGCGCCGTCTGGCCCCCCACCTGCCCCACGGCAAGGCTGGAGGCCGCAGTACTGGGAGCAGAGCTTGTGGCAGCCTGCTGAATAGCTCCTTGAGACTGCATAATTGTCATGTGCTGCATGTATTCAGCCTGCCCAGGAGGCTGCGTCGGCAGTAGATGCACTGGTGGAATCTGGGACTGAGAATAAGCAAATTGTTGAGGCTGAGTCACTGGTATGCTTGCCTGCTGCACCTGCTGCTGGGCCACAGGAATGCTTGACTGCCCTACTGTCACATTTGGAGGTGCCATGCCTTTCCCGTTGGGTCCAGCCTGCGAAACACCCTGTGGATTTACCTGTGGCTGTGGCTGCTGCGGCACTATCATTGCTGACTTGCTCCCAGAGCCCCAGAAAACACAGGCTGAGCAGCACTCTGAGGCACGGCCCCACCTACGGGCTGCTGCGGCTGCTGCTGTTGCCCATGACAAAACTAGGGTTGCTGTAGAGAGGACTGGTTATTTTCTCTGTCTGAAGCAGCTGTGACACAGCAGCCAGGGAGCTGTCAGCTATAGAATCGGGCCATGGGCTGACGCCGGCACAGCCGAGAATCACAACAGAACCTCCTGTGGCACCGAGGCCACTGTCCCTCTCTTGAGCAGCCTGTTCGAAGGTGCTGCTGTGCCTAATGCAATCTCCAGTCCTGCCCAGAACAGCAGCACCGTCCGAGTCCCGGTCATAGTACTCCATACACGTCCATCGGCCTCGCCTGTAGGGCTCCCCGGTACCGTGGTCCAGCTTGATCACCCTGAAGCGTGAGCTGCAGGCGGCAGCCGCCGTCTGAGACATGGCCCCGGGGGCGGTGGGGCCTGCGGGGGGCACGGCAGCCTGAGCACCGCTGCCTCCCCCCACAACAGTGCCGGGGGCAAGGGCGGGCAGGGGCGCAGCCGAACTCTTGGGCACGGCCCCCCCGTTGGGGCCTGCGGCCGCCCCGGCCAGCTGCCCGTCCAGAGCGAGATTGGGAGAGACGCTGCTGGGAGTTTCGGCCTCGCCCACGTTGTTGAGAGTCTCTTCGGAGGAGCTCCGCTCGCAGACGTCCTCGGGGCCGTAGTCGGTGGCTCGGGAAACATCGAAGATTTCAGAAGACACGTCCTCGGTGCGGGACTCGTCCGGGTCATCCAGGCTCTCGGTGTCCTCGGTGATGCTGCTGGCCACCTGCGCCGTGGTCACGCTGGTGATCTGGAAGCAGCTCTTCTTCTTGGCCGGCATCTTGGACATGTTTCCTCCGCAGGAAGGGCTTCGGCCGGCCGCGGCGAGGCGAGCGGGCTGCTGGGCCGGGCTGTCACGGCGAGCCGGCCGGGCCCCCGGCGCTACCGTACATCCTGCGGCGGCTTCCTGCGGCGGGCGGGGGGCGGCGGGGCTCCTCTCTTCCTCCCTCTCCGCAGCCCTCTTCCCGCGGCCGGGCCTCCTCCTCCTCCTCGCTGCCGCCGCTGCGAGCGCCCCGCGGCTCCCTGCGGCCGCAGCAGCGGGCCCGCGGCCCGCCCCGCGCGAGGGGCCCCGCGCTGGCCGGGCGAGGCCCGGGCGGCCCGTGTCCCCCCCCCCGCTGTCTCCGCGCTCTACCTGGAGACCAGCGCCAGGCGCATCCTGCTCGCAACCGGCCCGCGGGCTCGCCCCACGGGCAATCCCTCGCCGCGGGCGGGGTGCCGGCGGCGCGGCGGCCCGGGCGGCGGCGCTGAGCGGCCGCGGGCGGGCGGCCCCGCTGCGCTGCGCCGGCCCCGCAGCTCCCGGAGCGCGCTAGGGCCGCGGCTCCGCTCGCCCAAGATGGGGCTCAACTTGTGCGCTGCACCCTGGGAGCGACGCGGCCACGCCCCCGGCGGGTGACGTCACGGCCCGGCGCACAGCGGCGCGGCGCAGCGCGGCGCGGGGGTGGCGGGGGAGCGCGGCCTGCGGGGGACAGTTGGGACATGGCGGCGCGCGCCGCGTTCCCCCCTCCCACCCCGGAGGTTGGTCGCGCCCGGCCGCGCGCAGCCCCGGCCCGGAGGCGAGTGCGCGGCGGGTGCCGGAGAGCGCCCTCGTCGGGCAGGGCTGGGCAGCGCAGGCTGCGGATGCGGGGAACGGGGAGAGGAGACCGGGGGAACCGAGCGGGGAACGGGGAGAGGAGAACGGGGGAACCGAGCGGGGAACGGGGAGAGGAGAACGGGGGAACCGAGGCGGGGAACGGGGAGAGGAGACCGGGGAGCCGAGCGGGGAACGGGAGAGGAGACCGGGGGAACCGAGCGGGGAACGGGGAGAGGAGACCGGGGGAACCGAGCGGGGAACGGGGAGAGGAGAACGGGGGGAACCGAGCGGGAACGGGGAGAGGAGAACGGGGGAACCGAGCGGGGAACGGGGAGAGGAGAGCCGGGGGCGCCGAGCGGGGAACGGGGAGAGGAGACCGGGGGAACCGAGCGGGGAACGGGGAGAGGAGAACGGGGGAACCGAGCGGGAACGGGGAGAGGAGAACGGGGGAACCGAGCGGGGAACGGGGAGAGGAGAACGGGGGAACCGAGCGGGGAACGGGGAGGAGACGGGGGAACCGAGCGGGAACGGGGAGAGGAGACGGGGGGAACCGAGCGGGGAACGGGAAGGAGACGGGGCCGAGCGGGAACGGGGAGCACGGAGCACTAAGAAACCAGAAAGGTTTCTGCAAAGTCAAGTGTGCAAATTGCTATAATCCACGGCCAGGTTAGCCAACATCCATCCGCACAGTAAACCAAACCTCGGCTTTGTCAGCATTACCCCGGAATATTTCTGCGGCGTTGGGTTAGTGCTGATCAATATTCCGGTATGTTTTTATTGAGTGTCAAGCGTGCACATGTTCCCAGGAGCATCCCCATTCAGGTTTCAGCGGCAGTGAGACCCTTGGGGGTTTCCTTGTGGTCCTCCTGTGCTCACTGCAGGTGATTTTACATATTGTACTTTGCCATTTGAAGATTGTGCACACCGTCATGGGACAGGAGGATCTCTCACAGTCCCTCAGCCTCCGGACTGGGGGCAGAAATGTTCCCACATGTAATAGAAGACTGAAAGGCAGCTCTTCTGGAGTGTGGTGGTTGTAGAATCCAGTAGAAATGGCACTATAATGTCCTGTTTGTTTGTTAGTATAATTTTAAGTGGTCAAAAGGTGGTGCTTCCCACTGGAATGTGTGTGTCCCTAGCGTGCTCTGAATCCCTAAATGCTCGTGGAGTGCACAGTCACACACGTGCTCACACCCACAAATCAATGCATGCATAAAGATACATTCATATATTAATTATATATCATCTATTAATAGGTGTATGTGTACATTTAAGCTCTCGAAAGCCCTGATGTAAACTTTGACAATGTTTTCAAAAGAAAGATGTAGGAATATTGAGGGGAGTCAATTTATTAGTGTCTAGCATGGGTTCAGATATCTCAGCCTTTACTAACAGGAGGTGATTGCTGCTGGATGCCAAACTGGAGCCTGGGGATGCCATGGATCTGACAAAGGGCATCTCCCCAAGAGTCGGGTCAGACTGGGACTGTCTGGGGGAAGTCAGTAGGAAAAGTTCAGGAGATTGGTTTTTAGCTTCAGTCTCACCCCTCAGTTGGTATTGATCTGCTTGTACAAGTCATTTTTCATTCTTTGATCTTCATTGTTTTTCTCTGCCACCCATCATCTGCCTTTTCTGCAGATTCAAAGAGCTGTTGAGGGCTCCACTCACCTTTCTGTGTTGAGTGCTGAGCCCTAAATTTCAGTCAGGCCATGTGAAACTGTCTTAGCAATGGTAACACACTGGCACAGTAATGAAAAAGTGATAAGCAGTTTATTATTATCCCTAGGGTATTTTCAAATTGGAAGAGAAATTTAGGAGTTACTAAAAACTGGGTATTTTAAGAGTGCACTCTGTTTCTGATAACTCTTGTATCGAATCCTGTATTAACATTATAATTTTAAAATAAACAGTAGTATCAGCATTTCCTTTCTGCTCTTGTATCAAATCCTGCATTAAATTATAATTTTAAAATAAACAGTAGTATCAGCATTTCCTTTCTATTACTGTAAACTGTATGTTTTCCTTTTTATGAAACTTGTGGTTCTAGACAGTAAGACATTTACTCTTTGCATTTAAAACTCTAAATTAGCCCAAATGGTCTCAAACCCAACTGAGATGCAATTGTAATTTGAATTTCAAGTTCTTTTGAATTTCAAGCTGTTTGACACAAGACCTGGAAGACAAATACCAGGTTACAGACTGCTGGAGGGAAGAAGGGCACAGAAAATGGCAAATTAGTTATTTGAATGTCTAAGTGGGATTTTTGCATTTATAAAGGCCACTAGCTACCCAGAGAGCCATGAATAGCAGCTGCAGTGTTTAGCTTCAGGCTCTTTTAAAGTTTCATATGACAAAGAGCACAGAATTTTCCTTTCCCCTGACTCTAAAAAAAAATTGCTCTTTTTGTCTTTGTAGTGTTTGTAGTCTTCTGCATGGGAAATAATAGACACTAAATCCAACAAGTAATTACAAAAAATCATAGGAATGACAAGTGAGAAAAATGGACACAGTTTCACACATTGAAGCAGATTGAAAGTGCAAGTAGAAAGGAATAAATGTCATGAAATACCTCCAGCTGCTGCTGGCCTGATCCTGACCCCTCTGGAGTCAATGGCAAACCCCTCCAAATGCCAGTGTGGGATTTGGCTGCTCCTACCTGCACAGGTGCTCTCAGTCTTGCTGTCTGCTGCATTTGGAACCCTTTGGGGCTCAGGGGCAGGAGAAGTGTGAACAGATCTGACTGCAGGTCTGGTTTGGGGCTGTAATGTGTTCTTGATGCTGGAAAGGGACAGTGGGTTTGGGAGTCAGCACCAGGCTGTGCTTTGGCACTGGGGATGAATTCTGCTACTAGAGCCAGGCTTTTAGGGGAGGCACAGAGCAGACCTGGGGCTGGCTCATTGCTTCCAAGAAAATCAATCCTGGCTCTAGGATAAATAAACCAGGTGGGTCTGTCTTTTCTTTCTCAGTTTGTAAACTGCTGCTATTTAGCTAATACACTGGAATGCAGTGAAATTCAAAGAAGTGCAATGTTTCTTCAATTTGATGTATAAATAGATTATGGCATTTTCAGCATTCCAGTCTTATGATCAAGTGGAATCCAGATCAGATTTCATTTAACCTAGTAGAGAGAAATGTGAATGGTTTCAGATAGCTCATGTGGTGTAGCAGCAAATTCTCTCATGTATTTCAAACTCCTGTTGAGTAAAGTGTGATATCAATATTGGAGAAAATCCACTTGGCGTGTTGGAAATCTTTCTGTTTGGGATGGTTTTATTTTAATGGACATTATGATAGTTCATTGCTGGGTTTCCTAAAATCTAGGTTGCTCAGTTTCTTGAAACCTCTTCTTTAAGAGTAAGTAATCACTTGGCTTTGTGTATTAACCATTCTTCAGACTTTTCACCAGCTCCATCAATTACCTCTCAGTGTCAAAAACATGACTTATGGCAGGGCATTTGTTTTCAATGTGTTGTCTAAGCAAAAAAGGGAACACACACCAACTTCAGAGAGCTTGTCAGAAACTGTAAGTGTGTGGCACAATTTGATCTGTAGTTACAGATCCATTTTCAGGACTGAGTTCCTAAAGGACTTATGTGATGCTTGGGGTAGAAGAGTAGGGGAAGTGTGGAGAGGAAGGATGGTAATTTTAAAGCTGAGAGAGCAGCTGCAGTGTGGGCACTGCAGCCCCACGATATCAATTTAACTGGGCTGTTTCTGGAGCCCCAGGCAGCCCTGGCTGCTTGGGGCAGGGCTGACTCTGCTAAGCTCAGGCAGAATCCCCCTGGTTCAGGGCTGGGATCCTGAGGCTCCAAGGGGAACCTCCAGAGCTGCAATGCCCTTCCTTCCCCCTTCACTGCCAGCCAGGAATTCACAGGCAAGATCCGAGCTGGATAAATAAAGGTGTGGGGAAACTTGTACATATTTAAGTTCTGAGCAATTTTTGACAGATCATGTAGGACATGAGACAGCAATCAGCCAAAACTGGTTCCCTGGCCTTTTTGCACAAACATGCTTCAGAAACTTAGAGTCTGGATTAGCTTCTACCTTTTCTACAAAGCACAAATGTGGAGTTTGTAGAGGACAGTGGATTAATGGATTCCTCTCTCCACATGGAACCTGTACACAATATATATATATATATATAAAAATAATACTTCTGCAGCTAATTCTTGCTTTTGTCATCCACCTGTGCAGCTGCTATCAATGTCTGTGTCTGCTCTGCTGAATCACTCATGCTGCCAGACACTAAAGTGATTGTTGTGGATATAAACCTAAATTCTGTCCACTGAAATAGAATCATCAGTGAAATGGAGAGCCTACTAAGCAAAACTAAAGTGTCAGGGGTAGACAAATAATAGTTTTTTTTTATGAGGACCTGCATTTTGTATTATTATTATTATTGTTTTATAATTAGGCACTTCCATTATAAACAGGATTAAAAGAACAGGCACAACTTGTCCTTCATTAATGCTGAAGAAGTGATCTCAGTGTGTATCTGGGGTTGCAAATTCAAACCATTTTCAGAGCTCTGGTTTGAAGACTGAGAAAATTGGGGAAAACAGAACATTTGGGGAAGAATAGTCTGACATTTGTCAGAGTAAACTGATGGAAGTGATGCAAACTACTGGGTTAAATGAAAAATACCACAATAATTAAAATACACCACTAGGATTCCCAGAGTAATTACCTGTTTCATGGCAAGCCCCAACAGATTCTCATGAGAAGTTTGATCAGAGGAATTGTCCTGTAGGTGTTAAGTGGTTGGGAACTGGTTAGCAATGCATTGCAAAGAGGTGATGTACCCAGCATTGCCATTTGGAGCATTTTTCTCTCAGTTGCACTATAAACAATTCCATATGGATAAAAATTATCTCATAAATTCTGCAAGTCAGGGCTAGGCATTTTCTCTTCAGGGGCTTGTGTTCTGTTAAGACATCTGCAAGCCATTGAGGGCTCTGGGCATGGAATTGTGTCCAAGAAGAGGAGCTGTGGTCCCTGTGGGATGTAGGGACTCCCTCCCAGGGAGGAGAGGGGATTGTTGGGTGCTTTTGCAGCCACAGTCCCACCTGGCAGCTCTGAAGGGAGCTGGAGGCAGTTCAGGTGAGCTCTGTGCAAGGCAGATCCAAAGGCAGCAGAGGCAGAGCCAGCACAGCAGAGCTGGTTTGGGTTGGTGCTGTGGCCACCAGTGGCACTGGGCTGAGCAGGCTCTGTGCATCTGGGCTGCCTGCCTGTGAGGAGTGGGGTTACTGCTCTGTCTGGGGGGTTAAAGTGGCCCCAGGAATGAGGAAATGTGTCTGGTCCTGGTGGACAGCAGTTGATTCAATGGTGTCGAGTGAGTTTCCTCATCCCATTGCATCACACTTTCCCCATTGTGAAACCAGGCTGGCTCTCAGCTCTGCTCATGGTCTGAGGTCTGCAGCTGTGAGAAGGAGCAGCACAGGCAGGGTCAGGCAGGTGCCCCTCCTGCAGCTTTGGGACCCTGCCCTGTGCAGGAGCTCTGTGCCCACATGGGGTATCCCACAGCAGCTGCCAACTGACCCCAGAGATTATGAAAGATCTAATATTCAGAATTAAAAACTGTGCAAAGATCTAACTCACTGCAACACCTCTTCCAAGGCTTCCTTATAATTCCTGCTTTGGGGAACATTCTAAATTCATCTCACACATTATTTTCATGTTGCTAATTCCCAGAGCCCTATTCCAGTTTTATAAATCAAAAAGGATAATTGTGTTATCCAAGCAGGTCTTCAGAAATTGACTTGTTTGATACCCAATAGCTGCAGTCACTTGTAGGCGTTTGTGTTTGGCCATTGATATAAAAATCTGGCTATGGTGTATTCAGCATTTATCTAGGTACTGTGTAGTTTACAGTGAGCAGAGGTGTTCAAGATGGAGCCTGATCCTTTGGATACTGCCCAAGGAACAGCATTTAAGTTAAGCTTGGCCCATGCCAACCCTGAGCAGTTCCACCCTTATGGAAATCTCTGTATGACATGGCACCTTTGATATGGTGCCCTCGTAACCATAACTTTGTTTTGCACACATCAGTGTCTGTGTCTGTCTGTGCTGGGCTGCAGGTTATTTGGCTTTTCTTGGGTTTCAGGAGCTGTGGCAGCAGGGCCCAGGACTCACATCTGTGGTAGGTCACAGCATGAGAAGAAGCAAACAACTGCCCTTGGATTTGACATTTTAAGTGTTTTTTAGCAATGTTACTATCCAGACAAACCAACATTACTTTGAATGCTACTGTGGAAATTCACAAAGGATAATACAGCCAGAGACAATTATAAACATGTAAAACAAACAAAGGTGGTGTTTTCCAAACATGAGTGTGAGGGCTGGCCACTGGCTCTGCACCATGTGCATTCCAAAGGGTCCCTGGATGAGCTATAAAGAGTAAATTTTATATACAGCAAAACTTTAAAATAGGTGATAGATGCAAAACTAGCACTCCTCTTTGGGGAGGGCTGGCTGGGAGCCACGTCCTGCAGAGCAGCTGCCAGCCCCAGTGGGGACAGCTGTGGAGCAGAGGGGCCTGCAGGCAGGACTGATTTTGTTTGCTTATTCTAGCAAAGCACCTTCTTAGAGAAGTAAGAAAAGGCTCTTTATTCCTGCAAAAGCTGTGGCCCTGTAACCTTCCTGAAGGTGGGGAGTCACTGCCAGAGCTTTTGCACAGCCTCCCCTGAGGAGTCATGACAAACCTGCCACTTGTCAGTGCAGCACCAGCACCCTGCTCAAAATGCAGAGGGATATTGCTGAGGAAGAAATCCTCCTTCTTAGAGAGGCCTGGAGAGGGCAGGGATATTGAAAGATTCAGTCCAGCTGCTGCTGCAGGTGCTTGAAATGCACAAGACTGAATTCCTAGGGAGCAGGACAAGGGTCTGGCAAACCCGGCAGGTTTAATTAAGAGCCTCTATTCAGCTGTCAGAATCCAGTGGGGCTGCTGGCAAGACAGAGTGATCACAGATCAACCTCCCCTGACAGCCAGTGAAGATGCCTTTAAAGTAGTAAAACATACATTTAAAAACTTATACTTAGGTGTGTGCCCAAAACCTGGAGTCTCTCACAGGTGCTCAGACTTGTATCTCAATTACAGATTCCCTTCAGTGAGGCATGCAATTTAAATCCCTAAACCCAGTCAAACATGACACATAAATGATTAATTATTAAACAAAAACCTATCATCATGACCATCTGTGGATAAAAAGAAGAGGGGAGTTCCACCACTGCAAATACAAAATTTGCAGTTGTAAGAACCTGGAGGGAGCTTGGAGCTTTTCTCATTAGCCAGAGCAATGATGGATTTTGGAATCACTGCCATGAGAACATGGCTTTGGGTGCTGTGGTTTTGTTCTGCAGTGAAGTCAGACGCCCCAGCCATCCCCCCTGAGATGCCCAGGGGAGCTGGGGTCCCTGAGCAGCCCCTGGGACCCTCTGGTGCTGGCAGCCCTGGGGCTCTGAGCCTGTGACCTCTGGGGTGGGTCTGGCTCCCCACTCCTGCTCAGGGCTCCCCAAGCCACGGTGATGAAACACTGAACCAGGACTCTGCTCACATTCACTGACAAACCAGTCATGCAGAGTTTCCTTGGAGTAGGAATTCAGCAGAAGGCATTTCACATCTGTCAGAAATAATTAAAGGGTGTGGAATGACTCATTGGGAACTGCATGAATAATCAAGACTTCATTTTCAGCAAGACAAAGCCATGAACTTTTGTCTGGCACGTCAGTAGGGAATATGTTCCCTTTGTTAAGGGCCATGTTCTGGGACTGATGGTAGCAAAAGCAGCAGGAGGAGGGATTTTTGTGATGATCAGGGTCCACTCTTAAAGTGCAGCTCATAAGTCTAGCTAAGGGACAGAGGTTTTTGAGAATCAGTTGATGCTGTTCAAACCTTAAAAATAAAGGATTAAACTGAAAATAAAGACGTAAAATTTGAGAGTAGAATAAAAAAATGGAAAATGAAATCAGGTTAAGCCAAGGCTTTTAATATTAAGCAAGGGCTCAGATCTTTTCCTTGGTCAAGTTTAGAAATTTGCCAACTACTACTGCTCTCCATTCATGTGGAAATGAAGAGCTGGGTTTTCTCTTTTTTCTCCCCCTACACTGCAGAGCAAGCAGCAGTAGGAGTTGTGCTGGCTGAGGTTTAGAATTGCTGTGCCCTGTGAGCAAGGAAGGGGCAGCTGGGACCATTTTCCATTGCAGCCCCAGAGCCTGGGCAGGGCTGGGTGCTGGTTCCATGGGGCTGCTCCCTGCACAGGGGAATTCCTGCAGGGAATGGGATCCTGGCAGATGTCACAGGTGGCAGGAGGAGCTTTACAGGCTGAGCACAGCTGGGACAAAGCTTGAGAACTCTGATCCCAGGTTATGGAACAGACAGAGCATGTCAAACACTGGACACTGCTGGATTCCTGTGTGTGCTGACATTGTCACTACAGATAAGGTATTTCCAGTACATTTTTTCTTTATATAAATTGTAAAATACCTCACAAAAGTACTGCTTGTGTGACAGGACCTGTTCTTTCAAGGACAGGCTAAATCCATCATGACCACAACTTCATTTCAGCTATGCCATGTGAATCACAGGTGAGTGAGAGCTGAGTCCATGCACAAAGCATGTCCTGCAGCAGGCTGAGGAATGCAGAGGCGTGTGCTGGAAGGTGTGGCAGCTGTGTGAGCTGTTCATGACCACACTGAAGAAATCCTGCTGATGCAGAGGTGAAGGAGGCCAAGAACTGGAGGAGGGCAGCCCCTGTGCTTGGGATCAGCTGGAGGATGGAGCTGCACCCACAGCACCTGGAGGTTCCCATTTGCTGCATGGAAATGCTGCTCAGCAGCAGCACTTCTGAACTCACACACAGCAGCAGGTATGGGCCTGCACTGGTGATATCTTCATTTTCAAAGACTTTATCGTGCTTTTCAGAGCTATCCTATCATTTGAGACTTCACTGGTCAGGGCACTCCATGGCTGCTGCCATCACCCTCTGAGCCAGCCTCTCTGAAGGTGGCCTCCTCCACTTACAAGTGAGGAAAGACAGAAAAAACAGAGTTTAATGGATGGAACTCTGGCTGGAGCATGGATAAACCCAAGAAGTTTAAGAGATGAGGAGTAGCAAAACCAGTGACTGGCATTTGTGTAGCTGAAATGCAAAAAGCTTGGCTCTGCAGGTTGGGAAGTGCTGTGTCCAGCTGTGAGCACAGCTGGCAGGACCTGCCCTGCCTGCTCAGCCTGGCTGAGGCTCTGAGTGCCCTGAGCACTGCACAGGAGCTGCAGCAAACTGCAGGAGCCCTGCTCTGCTGCAGCCTGGGGGGGCACACTGCCCACAGGTGACTGCCCACAGTTTGGGCATTCCTCACTTGCCCCTGGGCTTTCTCAGCCCCTCAGGTGCCCCGTGCTGGGCAGGTTTGGAGGGTGTGCTGGCAAGAGGCTCTGGGCACAAGGGACCCTTGCCAACACCTGGCACCAACAGCACTCCCAGCAGGGAAATGCCATGCCCATCTCATCCTGATTTTGGGGATTCTCCCACCCTAAACCCTTGGCTAGCTGACTGTTGTTTGGCTTTTTACATTCTTGTCTGTGGTGACTGAAGATGTTTGCCACCAGGCAGTAGTTTTATTCCCTTAAGAGCAGCAGCCCCCGCTCCTGGAAGCAGCTTCAGGCTCTTCTGACCTCAGGGCTTTTTCTTTTACCTGTCTGGTCACTGACCTGTGTCTGCTGGTGCTGAGGAATTGAACATTCGTTGATGCAAACAGCCCTCTCTTCTGGGGAGGGGCAGAGGAAACACCAGACACTGATTTCCAGTTGTCTCTGTTTACATTTTGTACTGGAAATTCACTGATAGGCATTCAAGCATGAAATGCAGGGATGGTTTGGAAGGTGTCCAGGAAACCCTGACATTCTGGGAGTGAGTTATCTTCCTGTGGTTTGTACAGGACAGACACAACGTGTCTCAGTGCAGTTTTTCTCCATACAGCCTGAGGTGATGCTGGCTGCTTCAAGTCACAGGCAGAGAGATCTCAGGGCTGTGAGACCTGAGCCAGAAGTGGCACCTGTGCTGACACAGCACGACACAGAGCCTGGTTCTGACCCGTTTGCATGTCCTGGGACACCATAACTCGTGCTGCTGAGCTGTGCTGAAGCTGGCCATGGCTGATGGGGAGAGGATCTGGTGCTCACTGAGCAGGAGGATGGAGGGGCAGGGGCTGGGGGAGCAGCACCAGGCTCTGCCTTGTCCCAGCTGCCACTGAGATTTCAGCCCTGTGCTGAGGGGCTGAACACGTCCAGCAGCTTCACCTGCTCCTCTCCCTCACAGAAATTCTCTTCCAAAAATTGTGACTGCTGAGGCCACAGCCAAGCTGGAAGCCCACTGAGCTCCAGGTGGGGAGAGGCTCTCTCCATTCCCAGGGAGCCCCAGGCTGGGAGCAGCTGCCCCTGTGCCCTCTGTGCCCCCTGTGCCTCTGTGTCCCTGTACCCCCTGTGCCCCTGTGCCCCCTGTGCCCCCTGCGCCCCCTGTGTCCCCTGTGTCCTTGTGCCCCGTGTGCTCTCTGTGCCCCTGTACTCCCTGTGCCCTCTGTGCCCCCTGTGCCCCCTGTGCTCTCTGTGCCCCCTGTGCCCCCTGTGTCCTTGTGCCCCGTGTGCTCTCTGTGCCCCTGTACTCCCTGTGCCCTCTGTGCCCCCTGTGCCCCCTGTGCCCCTGTACCCCCTGTGCCCCCTGTGCCCTCTGTGTCCTTGTGCCCCCTGTGCTCTCTGTGCCCCTGTGCCCCTGTGCCCCCTGTGCCCCTGTACCCCCAGTGCCCCTGTGTCCCTGTACCCCCTGTGCCCCCTGTACCCCCTGTGCCCCCTGTGCTCTCTGTGCCCCCTGTGCCCCTGTGTCCCTGTACCCCCTGTACCCCCTGTGCCCCCGTGTCCCTGTACCCCCTGTGCCCCTGTGCCCCCTGTGTCCCTGTGCCCCCTGTGCCCTCTGTGTCCCTGTGCCCCCTGTGTCCTTGTGCCCCCTGTGCCCCTGTGCCCCCTGTGTCCCTGTACCCCCTGTGCCCCTGTGCTCTCTGTGTCCCTGTGCCCCCTGTGCCCCTGTACCCCCCCTGCACCCTGTGCCCCCTGTGTCCCTGTGCCCCTGTGCCCCCACTGCCCTCTGTGCCCCCTGTGTCCCTGTACCCCCTGTACCCCCTGTGCCCCTGTGTCCCCTGTGTCCCTGTGCCCCCTGTGCCCTCTGTGCCCCCTGTGCCCCTGTGTCCCTGTACCCCCTGTGCCCCTGTGTCCCTGTACCCCCTGTGCCCCCTGTGCTCTCTGTGCCCCCTGTGCCCCCTGTGCCCCTGTGTCCCTGTACCCCCTGTGCCCCTGTACCCCCTGTACCCCCTGTGCCCCCTGTGCCCCTGTACCCCCTGTGCCCCTGTGTCCCTGTACCCCCTGTGCCCCCTGTGCTCTCTGTGCCCCCTGTGCCCCCTGTGCCCCTGTGTCCCTGTACCCCCTGTGTCCCTGTACCCCCTGTGCCCCTGTGCCCCCTGTGCCCCCTGTGTCCTTGTGCCCCCTGTGCTCCCTGTGCCCCTGTGCCCCCTGTGCCCCTGTACCCCCTGTGCCCCCTGTGTCCCTGTGCCCCCTGTGTCCTTGTGCCCCCTGTGCTCCCTGTGCCCCCTGTGCCCCCTGTGCCCCCTGTGCCCCCTGTGTCCCCTGTGCCCCTGTGCCCTGGGGGCCCCAAGCTGTTTAGGGCAGTGCTGGCCCAGGTGTGCTCAGTGCTGGCCCAGGTGTGCTCAGGGCTTGGCTCAGTGCTGGGCACAGCAGACTCTGAGCATGTTTGCCCAAGGATTAAGCCAGGATTGTCTGTCCCCCACTCAGGGGCCCGGTGCCTTTACCTTTCTCTGGCCACAGGTATTTACAGGCTGGTATTTACAGGCCCTGGAGGACCCCTGGGGCTGTGGCCACAAAGCCCAAAGCCCAGAGTTTAGAGCCCTGAGCCCCAGCCCAGAGTTTAGAGCCCTGAGCCTGAGCCCCAGCCCTGCTGCTCTGGCCAGGCACAGCTGCTGGCGTCTGCTGTCTCCTCTGCTTCACTTTGAGCTATTCAAACTCAGCAAAGTGGCTGTTTTTACATCCCCTGGCATAGATCAGGTGGTCACCTGTGTCAATATGTTTATTTACAGACCTAGCTGCTTTCAGGGACCAGCCTTCTCTAAATATAATTAGGGCTATTTAAGTAGCTGCTCACAATTACCCTCAGTTCACACAAAACACTTTAATTCCCTCACTGAGCAAAAGCTCCAGGTGGCACAAGGGTGAAAAGCCACAAGGGTTGTGCTGTTGGGAGCCTCAGACGTTTCTGTGACCCTGCAGTAAAGGGATGTTTGCTCCTGCAGGGCTGCACTGTGCCCAGAGCAGCAGCTTTCCTGGGGCTTTGGCAGCTGCTCCCTGCAGCCTCCCTGCCCTGCCTCCTGCAAACCAGCCTGGCCAACCTGCACCAAAGCCTGCATGCCAGGAGATTTTCAGCCTTTGTCCTCTTGCCTGCCCTAAAAACCAGCCTGGCCAACCTGCACCAAAGCCTGCATGCCAGGAGAAGATTTTCAGCCTTTGTCCTCTTGCCTGCCCTAAAAGATCAGATCTCTGGGGCTCCACCAAGGCCAGCACTGAGTGCTGCTGGTGAGCAGAGCTGGCCCCACAGGCAGCCCCAGCAGCTCTGGGCTATCAGGTCATCTGGAACACCAGCCCCATTGGCAGCACTGCACAATTTTCCCCACACTGATGTTATCTTTGCCATCGGCCAATGGCAGGCAGCAGCTCACACATGCCATGAGCAGGTGGCAGGAGACAAATGGAATTTTCTCTCAGAACTTTTCTTCCACTCTTCCTCCCAGGTTGAGGAAGTGCAGGAGCCTGGCAGCTGCCAGCAGCCCTGAGCACCTGAGATGAACACAGGAATTCAGGGACCAGGCAAACCAACGGCCAGAAGAGGAGTGAATTCAGGAGCAACATGTGCACATGGAGTGGACTGCAGAGGAGGAGCAGGAGCAGAGGAGCATCAGCCACCCCGTGAGCTGAGAGCCCAGCTGCTGCTGAGAGCCTCCTGCACTCCTGGCACACCCCTCACCTCTGCACTGGGTGCTCCACAGAGGAAAACAAATGCCTTTTTGAAAATTCTCATTCAGGGCTCTTCTTTCATTTCTAATATTTTTTTTTCTGTCTCCCTCAACTGCAGCAAATCTTGCTCAAAGTTGCTCCTGAACCTGATGGAAAAGAAACATTAAAGACTGTGGCTCAGGACCCCCTTGGTCTCCAGACCTGACACCAGCATTTATTTTTCATCTATTTTGTTTTGTCCCCAAAGGACAATTTAATTCTAGATTCATGAGCTCATACTGGAAAACAATAGAACATTTCCAAAGTCACAAAATTCTGTAGAATTGCACGTATAATGCTTTGAACCCAAAGTTTGGGGTTTTTTCCCCACAAAGATATTTAGATACTTGACCAAATGAAAAGTGCTTCAGTGTCTGTCTGACCTGTCCCAGGGACTTTGTTTTGTCAGATAATGCAGATGGGGCAGGGACTGTCACTTGCTTTTGTCCATGAAAATCTTTACGCTCCAAGGTTATTTAAAATCATTGTCTCCCCCACAAATATCGTTTCCATTGCCTGGTGAGCTCTCTCATCATGTGTGGAAATCTCATTCCCTGGTTCCTTTGTGTCCCTGTGGGAGCAGGGCAGGTTCCCCAGGGAGCTGCTGAGTTTTTGCTGCTGAGGACACCTGGGCACACCTGCCCTGCACAGGGCACAGGGCACAGGGCAGGCACTGCTGGCACTTCACAACCACAGAAATCACCCCTCACACCTAAAGCCCAGCAGGGACTGCAGCCCAGAGAGCTCAAACCCTTCTCTGGCACAGGATCAGACTCTGCAGAGGGGCACGGCCAGCCTGGATGAGCCCTGGTGGCCACTGGCAAGGGACCTGCTGGGCCAGGTGGCAGGGCACAGGGAGAGAAAAGGCAGCAAGGAAAACAGGGGCTATAATAATTTTGGTCTACTGGGGGGAAGAAATAACTTGTTATTTGGCTAAGAAAGCAAATTCCTGAATTTCCTACCTATCTCCATGGAACAGCTTCTGTCAAGTGCTGTCAATACCTCAGAGCTCTCCCATGTTCCTTTCTTTTAAAGTTCAAAGTCAAAAGGTGACTTGGAGGTGGCTGCATCCATTGCCCTTTTCTTCCCTTGAAGCAAACAACCAGTAAAATTCCCTGGTGCATTTCTCTCCTTTCTGAAGTTTCCTTCCTTCGCTGCCCTCCTCTATAAAATCAGACCCCTTTTCACACATGGGTGAACCTGGAAAATCATTTAGAGTGGGAAGCACGTGAACCACCTCAGTGAAATCAGGTAATTGTGTATTAGAGGCCTTTTGAAAGGTCATCTATTTCTGGGTAATTTTTCCAGCCACTTTCTTTGTGAACTGAAGCTCAGAGGCACTGGGTGAAAAGCAGGGTGCCTTTGTACAAGTTCCCAGCTCCCTGTGATTTGCCCACCCCTGATCACTGTGTGACTCCTGGGATGTCTTCTTCCCATCTCCTGTTTGTGTCACCTGCTTGTGCCATGTTTGTATCACTCACCTGTGTCCTGGGAATGGCTCAGGTTCTCAAACACACTCATTAGATTCTGCACCTTCCTGACAAAGGCTGGCTGCAGTTACACCAGGATATGAAGGACAACCTGAAAATGGTGAGACACACAGACAGACAAAGAGACACACAGACAGACAGGCACACAAATAGACACAGACACACAGACGGACAGACAGACACACACACACAGACACAAAGACACACACAGACAGACACACACAGACAGGCACACAAATAGACACAGACACACAAACAGATAGACAGACAGACAGACAGACACACACACATACACATAGACACAAAGACACACACACAGACAGACACAGACAGGCACACAAATAGACACAGACACACAAACAGATAGACAGACAGACAGACACACACACACACACATACACATAGACACAAAGACACACACACAGACAGACACAGACAGGCACACAAATAGACACAGACACACAAACAGATACACAAACAGATACACAGACAGACAGACAGATAGGCACACAGACACACACACAGAACACAGACAGACAGACAGGCAGAGCACTGCAGTGCTGCTGAGCCTGCCCATCCATGGCTGCTCCCAGTGCATTTCTCCTGTGAGCAGGACCCAGGTGGGCTCAGGCTGCAGCCTGACCTCCCCAGCATCACCACTTTGGGTACTGTTCCTGACAAACCAGAAAACTTTGTGATAATAAATAAGAAACAAAAAAAGATGAATTTAAATGAACTGACAAGTGTTACAGCCACGAGATGGTCACATCATCCCAACTCCCTTTGAAAACCAGACAAAAAAATCAAATGACATTAAAGAAGCTTTATGTCCTTCAGTAATGCAATTTCAACCACAGAAGTAAATAAATTTGGTTTGTTCTAAGAATGGAAGCACAAACTGCAAGCCTGGCAATCACGGCCCTGGTCTGTGCCCCTGGGAATGCCAGAGCAGGCAGGGACAGTGTGGTCAGCTCCAGCCCCACATTCCTCACTGCCCAGCTCCTGCCAAGTTTGCCTGTGCAGAGCTCTGCTCCTGGGCTGCATTCCTGTCTTCTGACAACAGCCCCCAGCCAGCTCCAAACCTGCCAGGGGCCAGGGCAGACACTGCTGCACAGAGGCAGGAGAAGAGGCAGGAATAGCTGAAATGTTAATTAAGGAAATAAGTGATGTACGTATTTGAGAGAGGGCTGTTTGTGCAGCAGGGCCACCCTCAGAGCTGCAGCAGAGCCCAGCTCTGTCCTGTGCCCCAGCAGAGCCCAGCAGAGCCCAGCAGAGCCCAGCAGAGCCCAGCTCTGCCCTGTGCCCCAGCAGAGCCCAGCAGAGCCCAGCTCTGCCCTGTGCCCCAGCAGAGTCCAGCAGAGCCCAGCCCTGCCCTGTGCCCCAGCAGAGCCCAGCAGAGCCCAGCCCTGCCCTGTGCCCCAGCAGAGTCCAGCAGAGCCCAGCTCTGTCCTGTGCCCCAGCAGAGCCCAGCAGAGCCCAGCAGAGCCCAGCCCTGCCCTGTGCCCCAGCAGAGCCCAGCAGAGCCCAGCAGAGCCCAGCTCTGCCCTGTGCCCCAGCAGAGCCCAGCAGAGCCCAGCTCTGTCCTGTGCCCCAGCAGAGTCCAGCAGAGCCCAGCTCTGTCCTGTGCCCCAGCAGAGCCCAGCTCTGTCCTGTGCCCCAGCAGAGCCCAGCAGAGCCCAGCTCTGTCCTGTGCCCCAGCAGAGCCCAGCTCTGTCCTGTGCCTTGTCATCTATTCACTGGTTATTGCAGTTACTGCTTGGAAAGCACCTCACTGCAGCAAAGCCCAGTGGACATTTTACATGAAAGAAACATTGGTGGGACTGTTAAAGAGAACAAAAGACATTCTGTGGATTGTTGGATTTGCCCAAGTACTGTGTATTTATATTTCTTGATACTACTGCAGAGCAGGGGAGACATAACCAGCTGTGCCCTGGCACAGCCCTGGCCCTGGGGTGTGCCAAGGTCAGGGCCAGCAGCCCCAGAGTGGCACCAGCACCTCACTGACCCTGCACTGAACTGCACTCACTGACACACAACATTAACTCTGACTCAGCCATGGAAATGAACGATTTTCCAGTGGCAGAATGGACTCAGGTTGGAGATCTTGGCAGCTTCATGCAGGTGAAAGTTGATCCATTAGAGTCCTGTGAGCAGGAGGGGAGGCACCAGCAGTTCTGACCTGTGACAGGGACACAGCTCAGCCCGGAGCCCCTGGCACTGCCACCAAATCCCTGCTCTGGGTCTGGAACCACTCCAGGCTGAGCTTGCCACGAGCCTCAGATCTCTGCACGTTACTCATTCCAGCACAGGCTCCAGGGCTGACCACACTGCAGAGAAAAACAGCTGAGGACACAAAACACCACAGTCATTTTCAGCATTCACTGCTAAAATACTGTATAAATTAAAAATGCTGTCAGCATCTACACTAAAATCAAAAGCATCCCTGGTTTTAGGCTTTGTTTTACATTTCATGCTGAGCTCAACAATAAATATTAAATCACAAGAACTTGGTTTGCAAGCTCAGCAATTTTTCAGGCTCCTCAAAGTGAGTTTAGGATGACTCCCAAAGCAGCTGCAGAGGGGCTGGTGGAGTCTGGACTGGCAGTAGGGGCTGTGGCAGGATGAACCCAGGACTGAGCCAAGGTCAGGGTGGCTGTGCTGGCTGTTCTCACCACCAAGGACCAGGGTGGGACACAGACACTGCCACCAGTGGGACACAGACACTACCACCAGTGGGACACAGGCACTGCCAGGGGGGGACACAGGCACTGCCACCAGTGGGACACAGACACTGCCAGGGGGGGACACAGACACTGCCACCAGTGGGACACAGACACTGCTACCAGTGGGACACAGGCACTGCCACCAGTGGGACACAGGCACTGCCAGGGTGGGACACAGGCACTGCCACCAGTGGGACACAGGCACTGCCACCAGTGGGACACAGACACTGCCAGGGGGGGACACAGACACTGCCACCAGTGGGACACAGACACTGCCAGGGTGGGACACAGGCACTGCCACCAGTGGGACACAGACACTGCCACCAGTGGGACACAGACACTGCCAGGGTGGGACACAGGCACTGCCACCAGTGGGACACAGGCACTGCCACCAGTGGGACACAGACACTGCCAGGGGGGGACACAGACACTGCCACCAGTGGGACACAGACACTGCCAGGGGGGGACACAGACACTGCCACCAGTGGGACACAGGCACTGCCACCAGTGGGACACAGACACTGCCAGGGGGGGACACAGACACTGCCACCAGTGGGACACAGACACTGCCAGGGGGGGACACAGACACTGCCACCAGTGGGACACAGGCACTGCCACCAGTGGGACACAGACACTGCCAGGGGGGGACACAGACACTGCCAGGGGGGGACACAGGCACTGCCACCAGTGGGACACAGACACTGCCAGGGGGGGACACAGACACTGCCACCAGTGGGACACAGGCACTGCCACCAGTGGGACACAGACACTGCCAGGGGGGGACACAGACACTGCCAGGGGGGGACACAGACACTGCCAGGGTGGGACACAGGCACTGCCACCAGTGGGACACAGACACTGCCAGGGGGGGACACAGGCACTGCCACCGTGGGACACAGACACTGCCAGGGGGGGACACAGACACTGCCACCAGTGGGACACAGGCACTGCCAGGGGGGGACACAGGCACTGCCAGGGTGGGACACAGACACTGCCAGGGTGGGACACAGGCACTGCCACCAGTGGGACACAGACACTGCCACCAGTGGGACACAGACACTGCCAGGGGGGGGACACAGGCACTGCCACCAGTGGGACACAGACACTGCCAGGGGGGGACACAGACACTGCCACCAGTGGGACACAGACACTGCTACCAGTGGGACACAGGCACTGCCACCAGTGGGACACAGGCACTGCCACCAGTGGGACACAGGCACTGCCAGGGTGGGACACAGGCACTGCCACCAGTGGGACACAGGCACTGCCACCAGTGGGATGTGGGTGAGTGTTGGCCATGCTCCCATTGCATCCTCAGTAGCTGCACAGACCTTCAGGATCAGAACTTCCCATCCAGAATGGCAAAGAGCACATGCCCACACTTTGCTGCAGCAGTTAACTGTGTTCTTTATTTCTCAGAGCAATGTCCTTCAGAAAGCATCAGTCCAGGTGGTTCCTGTGGCTCACCCCTCAGCATGGCTGTGCTCCCAGGCTGCACACTGACTCTGGGAGGTGTTTCAGTCACCAGCCTGAGTGTGCCTGTCTTACTCATTTGCTGACCCCCTGGAATGAGAGATGAAATGAAACTCATTAAACTATTCAAAGGGAGGACTAAAATAAAATTACTCCAATGAGGAATACCTGCATTTAAAAGGAATGATCCAGGTATTATCAGCTAAAGAGGCAGCTGTCTCTTCCAGAGCACCTGCTGCTGACAAGACCTTGAGGTGTTGGCTGGTATTACCACTAACACCTGAGACAGCAAACAAGAGCTAATCCTTACACCCTTCTTGTGCTAATGACTGCAGGAGATAAATGCTGTCCCTGGCAAGTGTCCCATTTAATTCAATTAACTCCAGCCCAGCCCTGGTGACTGCACTGGCACTGTCAGAGCAGGGCAGGAGCCAGACCTGGAGTCAGATGGTGGAACCAGGGCAGCTCCACCATCCCTCTGTGCCCATCCCAGCAGCCAATCCCAAGGGTAACAACCCACCTGGCATCCACAGCAGCTTCTACAAAGGGTGGAAAAGCAGCATTTCTTCCCAAAAATGCTCTTGGGTTTTTTTTTTTTTTTTTCCCTGAGAAAATGCAGACAGCTTATTTTGCATATTTTGCTTATTTATTCTGAAATGTTGGGTAATGTGCTGGTTTAAGCAGCAGTTTCATATTGCTCCCACCCCTTCCACAGGTGACCTGGGGCACAGAGAGCTGCTGGCCCCTCCAGGGATCCTGACACTTGCAGAGATTGAGGTGTCTGAGGTATGAACTGAAGCATGCTGATAAACAGGAAAAATAAACTAACCAGCAGAAATTAAGCTGCAGAAACCATTGGTATATCCCCTCAGTTGATACAATTTCCAGATCTATTTGATAGTAAAAAATACTTTCCAAATATTTTCTTTTACTTTTGAACATTCTTCAGCTGTGAGCTTCAACAGGCAGTGATGTGTCTGCCAACTCACATCATCCAGTTAAAAAGTTTTGAAATAGAAAGAGATATGCAGAGAAGTTTTCTTGTGGCACTTTTGAAGTGTTAGTCTGGGACAGCAGGTGAAATCCTGAGTTGTCTGTACCCTGCCAACATAAATAGAAAGTGTATTTAAAGACAAGAGATTATCCATTCCTGACAGGGCTGTCATACCTACTCTGCTGCCAGGTCTTAGTTTTATTTGAAGGTCAGTCCAGCACAAATAATGCCCAGAAAAGCTCTTCAAACCTTGCAAAGGAGCTGTAAGGACTCGTGTCACCATGGGCTTGGACATGCCTCAGAAGCAGATGAGCCAGTGGAGATTTCTGGAGCTTCACTGAGATTCTTTGTGGAAAACTCGTTGTGGCATTGCAGTCATCCTGCAGCTCTCCTGTGCATCCTGCAGGATGGCTGAGAGCAGGGAGGCCCAGACAGTTAACATGTCACTGTGCTGCACCTGCAAATCCACCAGAGAGCAACAATTCCCTGCTCACAAAACTCAGCTGCTCTGTGCCAGCACTGGCTTCCAAGTCAGAGAGCCAGTGGTTAACATTAAACACATGTTTGAATAAACTCCTGCATCCTATGGACATTCCCACACCACGGATGACAGTGCTGAGCTCCTGCTGGGATGCTGCACTCTCCTCCCATTTGTGCCCATCTATGTGTTTGTATTTTCCAGAAAAGGTCCAACCTCCCAGCTGTGCTCCAAACCAGCTGTGCCCAGGTGTTTGCAGACAGCCCAGGCCACTCTGTCAGAACTTCTACACCAGTTCAAGATCCTTGAGGAACAACATGGGGAGACCAGAGCTGAAACACCTGCAAGCAGAAGAATGGCACAGAGTGCAGGCACAGCTGGAATTCCCAGCCCTGGCAGTGCCAGCCAAGGCTGAGCCAGGGCTGCAGGGAGCACAGCACACACAGCCAGGAGAGCATCCCACTGCACTCAGACCATGCCAGCAGCAGTGGACAGAGCCCACCACCCTCCCAGTGTGTCCCAGCAAGTGGCCACTGCCCACAGGACACTGCAGCCCTCCCTTGCCTGCAGGCTCAGGGTGCATGCTGTGGCATCCTGCAGTGAGATCCCCATGCAGATCTGATGAGGGAGCCCAGGATGGTGTTGAGCCTTGCCTTTTGCCAGGTGGGGTGTCAGCCAGGGGCTGGTACCCATGTGAGCCACACGTGTGGCAGCAATAAAAAATAAATTGTGTAAAAACTCCAGGACCTTTCAAAGCATTTCCAAATGCTGCCCCAATTTCCCTGCTGGGTGTCAGGTTCTAGGAAGCAGCCACCCACACAAAGCAGCTGTGGAGCCACATCAAAAACTGCCTTACCTGAGGTACAGAAAGAGATGAAAAAGGCATTAGCATGAAACTAAAATTAGAGGCTGATTGGGTTCTGCAGTCACTGAAATTGATGACAGCTCAGTAACTAAGATCCCTGGATTTCCTTGACTGAATAAACCCAGATCTGCTGCCATTCATGCCTCTCTGCTGCAGGAGCAAGCCTGGCACGCCGGGCACAGGGGAGTTCTCTGGCAGGGCCTGGGGGCTGCCAGCAGCCAGGGGCCAGGCAGAGAGGGTGGTGTGTCTGCAGATCAGCACCATTCACAGCCATGGGATGTCCAGTGCCAGGCACAGCAGCAGACCTGAACACACACAGGACAAGCCCAGTGGAACTGTGAGAGCTGTGGAGCCCTGCCCCTCCCTCAGTGCAGCAGACAGGGACACACCAGGGTCACAAAGGGAGGGACTGAGAGCATCTCCTGCTCAGCTGTCAGTGTCACAGGCCCAGCCTCTGCCAGTACTTCTGCTAATTCAGAACATCTCCTGTTGGGTGGGCAATACACCTTCCAAAAGGCACCTGCACCTCACACATCTGGGCAGAGAAAAGCACACCTGTAACTGCACATGCTGTTTCCAGGTTGAGGGGGTTGTTCCCCAAGATCCATAGGGACCCAAAGCACTGAGAGCTGCAGGCAGCACTGCTGTGCCTGTGCCTCAGGCAGCATGCACAGGGCTGTGCAGGTGTCACCCCTGCAGCCTCTCCCAGCCTCTCTGTGCCCTGCCACCTGCCCTGTGCTCACCTGCAGCTTGTGCAAGAGCTCTGTGCTCTCCTTTTTGGTTCGTTGTTCTGTACAACATGTGCATTTTCTAATCCATAAAAGCTCCAGTGCTACATTTGGAAAAACCATGGCATGCTTCTGCCCCACTCACAGCTGAAGTCTCTGACTGCTGGCAGAGCTGAGTTCCAAAGCCAGCCCCTCTTTTGTGCCTTGCCTTGCCTGTGGCTGGCAATGCTGTTGGCACTCTCAGTCTGCCTGTGGCTCCTCATGAGGCTCTCCCAGCTCTGCTGTGACCCTGAGGCAGGGAGGAGCAGGGCAGGAGGCTGTGCCAGACTCAGCTGAGCTGAGCTGGGTCAGGGCTGTCCCTCTGCTGCTGCTCTGGGGACCTCAGTGCCATCCCCACAGCTCCTGCTGCTCCTTCCTGCACTTGCTGCAGGCACAGGGTGTTCCCAGGCTCCCACAGCCATGCCTGGGCCATGCCAACACCATATGCTGCTGTCCTTCCGCACACATTTCCAAAGGGCAAAAAAATCCACTCCATGGAAATCTGGAAATCCACTTCCCTGTGCACAGCTCATCAATAGAAAGAACAAACCTGGTCAGGATGGCCACAAAAACACCTCATTGTTCAGAAAGGCTTCACTTGGCACCCAAAGACATCAAGTACATTATTTTGGTTCTATTTCCTGTGCAACATGCCTAACTTTTTCTTAAGTAAATAGGTTTTGTACTCAATTGGGTTAAAAATCTTGGTGTGCCAGGAAGAAAAATGTCTGCATGTATATTATACATATTGTACCAGAGATGTGATCTTCCTCTGCATTACACTACGGACATCCATTCCTTCCTATTTATATCAGTATTTCAGGCTAAATCACAGCACTCCTGGCTTTATTCCACACTCATCAGTGTCACAGACAATCGCTGCCTTAAGACTTAGCGAAGTCCTTCAAGCTCCACCTGAGGAATCCCAACGTGCAGGAATGTGCCCAGCACTCTCTGGCTGCCCAGGATGAGCCCGTCCAGCCCCAGGCTGGCAGTGTCCCCTGAGCAGCAGAGCTGCAGCTCGAGGTCCCTGCTCCAGAGTCTGGATGCTGCAGCCACAGCTGAGCTCCTGCTCAGCACAGCAGCTCCACGGGGCTCCCTGGCCCCTCATGCCTCAATTATCCTCCCTAACAGCTATTCTCCCACCAACAATATGCACATCTTTTCACAGCAAAAGTGGAAATCCCTGCAAGCGTTTCTGGTTCTGCTTCAGGTCAGAAACAGCAGTAATCTATCCACAATGAATTGCATTTCTGTTGCTGCATTCCTTTGTACAAGTATCTCTGCTTTGAAGGAGCTTGGCAGCAGTGAGGCACAGGCTAATTTTACTTATAAGGTGTGAATCAAAGATTTGCAAGCTTCTGAGTCACAGAAAGGAACCGTCTGTGGCCTTTCAGCACTTCTGTCAAGAGAAAATGTCACAGTTCAGCTATTTCAGCTATTTCAGATGTGATTTCAGACTCCCACTGTGCCCTGCAGATCCCCATCTCCCACTCCCACCCCTCTCCCCAGGGACAATTCCAGCCTCCCCCTGGGACCTGGGGAGCCCCAGAGCTGCTGCTGCCAATGGGATCCATCACCATGGGCTGCAGTGAGACTTGAACAAATTATTAATTTGGCAGAGTTCAGCAGGCACTTTGTGAGAAAAAGGGGTGACCAAGGAAAGGGTGAGCTCCGTCCCACATGGCACAGCACTAAAATCCCTGGGAAGCTGCGGGCAGGAGCTACAGACACTGCAGCAGGAGCAGCAGCAAACCTGCAGGGTCTGCACACAGCCTGACTGCTACCACGGGGACAAGGGAGCACAAACCAGCTCCTCTGTGGTTCTAGGCTGTGCAGAGATTGGGGACAGGGGAGCACAAACCAGCTCCTCTGTGCTGTGCAGGGATGGGGAACAGGGGAGCACAAACCTGCTTCTCTGTGCTGTGCAGGGTGTGGGGACAAGGGAGCACAAACCTGCTCCTCTGTGCTGTGCAGAGATTGGGGACAGGGGAGCACAAACCAGCTCCTCTGTGGGTCCAGGCTGTGCAGAGATGGGCACAGCCCTGCTGCACTGCCTGAGGGGGCTCCAAGCAGAACACTCAGGTGTTGAGCTCTGCCCCCTCCAGCCCCAAAGGTTTCCTGGTCTCTGAGAGGCTCTGAGGCCACGTTGAGCCAGCAGCTCAAGCACAGGTCAGAGCTGGACCCAAACCTGGGATTTCCTAGTGCCAAGAGCTGGGGTGCCCACAGCAGAGCCTCCCTGTGGCTCTCAGGGTGATGTGTGCTCCTCTCTTTTCTCTCTTCATCCCCTGCTCATGACAGAGCTGCTCTCCTCCAGGGGTTTGCCAAGGGCTGGCACTCACAGCGTGTCACTGCACTGTCACCTCCTGCTGCTCTCCAGCCCCTACAGATCATTTTGCTGCCCTGTCCCTGCAGGGCCCTGCACCCCCAGCCCTCTGTGGGGTCTGCCCATCAAACACAGGGGTGAATTCTCCCATGCAGCCAGCACTGGCCATGCTCATCTGCCTGGATTATCTGCACCCCTGCCACGTCCAGCCCGACCCAGCACAGCTCACAGCCCCTGACAGACAAACCCTTCCCTCCCAGGCTGTGGGGATGTGCATTTCTCATCTGTAATCTAGTCCTTGATTTCTGGCAAGTGCTTTCAGAGCTTTCTCTTGAAAGGTTTTCCAGATTTCCCTGGGCTTCTCCCTGACCCCTGTGAGCAAAGCTTCATACAGTTTAATTGCTGACAGCTGTGTCAGAAGAATCCCTTTAGTTCCTCTTGCTGCAGCACACGAGCTACCACACAAAGGGCTGCCTGCCTGTGTCGTGCACCAAAATGTGGAGAGCAGACCATGTCTTTGAGGGGCAGGTTTTGGGGGTTTAACTGTTTGTGATGTTTTTCAGAGAAAATTGCAGCTCCACACATGAAAATGCTGACAAATAAAAGGCAGCTGAGCAAACAGGTGAAAAGCTTTAAGTGCTGGGTTGGATAAAAGTGCATCTCTCCTCCTTTCCAGGAGTTTGCATTTTGGTTTCACAGTAAAGAAAAATACAGAAAAAAAAAAAAAAAAAAAGCCACTTCTGAATTTTTTTTTCCCAAGAAAAGATGGGAAATGCAGGGGACTAGATTAATCTCCCTTTTCTGCCAGGCTGAACTCAAATCTGAAACATCTGTTCATATAACTTGAGACAAGCTCTCCCAGTCAAATAATGTAAGCTCAAGCTCTTCCTGCCATAGTGCAGAACTCCCAGTTCAGCTTTTTGTGGAATGCAGACACTTCCCATGTTCCCTGTGAGTGTGAATAATGATGGGTTCTCACTGCCAGCAAACCCCTTGCAAAGGAAAATTAGCACCTTCTCTAGTATTCTAAATCCTAAAATCTGTTTTTTTCTAGAACAACACTGTACACATTATCCTCCAGGATATTCAAACTGGGCAGGACCAGCTATATGAAACATTATCTCACCCAGCACAGCAGGGTTAACTCAGGTGATTGCAAAGATCAAGGACAGGGGAAAATACTGAATGTTCACTGGTTTGTGTTGGAAGAGGCCTTTAAAATCCATGGAGCCCACCAAGCCCACCATCAGCAGGATCACTTCCACCAGATCAGGCTGCCCCAAACCCTGTGGCCTTGAACAGCCAGGGATGAGCAGCCACCCTGGGGAACCTGCTCCCTGCTCAGCCTGCAGGGCAAGGATGGGATTTTACTGCAAGTACTGAGAGCTGAATTTGTGTGCAGAACTTGCACACAGGCCTGGGTGCAGGCTCACAGCCCCCATGCATGCCCAGGCCTGGCAGGAGAGGAGCCATGGCTTGAGCAGAGCTCCATTCCCATAGAAATGCCTGTGCACAGGTGTGCTGAGCAAAAACACCCACCACCTCTGGCTGTACAGGTGTGCTGAGCAGAAACACCCACCATCTCTGGCTGTACAGGTGTGCTGACCAGAAACACCCACCATCCCTGGCTGCACAGGTGTGCTGAGCAGAAACACCCACCACCTCTGGCTGTACAGGTGTGCTGAGCAGAAACACCCACCATCCCTGGCTGTACAGGTGTGCTGAGCAAAAACACCCACCACCTCTGGCTGTACAGGTGTGCTGAGCAGAAACACCCACCATCCCTGGCTGCACAGGTGTGCTGAGCAGAAACACCCACCATCTCTGGCTGTACAGGTGTGCTGACCAGAAACACCCACCATCCCTGGCTGCACAGGTGTGCTGAGCAGAAACACCCACCATCCCTGGCTGTACAGGTGTGCTGAGCAGAAACACCCACCATCCCTGGCTGCACAGGTTGCTGAGCAGAAACACCCACCATCCCTGGCTGTACAGGTGTGCTGAGCAGAAACACCCACCATCCCTGGCTGTACAGGTGTGCTGAGCAGAAACACCCACCATCTCTGGCTGTACAGGTGTGCTGACCAGAAACACCCACCATCTCTGGCTGTACAGGTGCAGGAGGTTCATGAACAGAGCCCTGGCACATCAAGTAAGAAGCTGCAGAGCTGAGCACTGTCCTGACCCTGCTCCTGCAGCCCTCCGAGAACTCTCTGGGCTCAAGGTGTTTTGGAGCATGAACCCCATCCTGTCAGCAAAACTGACTGGAAATCAGGGTTCATTTCAGATTCTGCTTCCAATTCTCTGTGTGTGTTTGCCAGTCACTTTGTTTCCCTGCTGCTTTCTCCAGCCTCACATGAGGTGATGGGGACTGTCCACAGCTGCAGACCTGCACAATGTCCCAGTCAGGGAGCTGGATGGGATGTGAAGGGCTCTGGGAGCCAGGGGAAAAAAAAACAAACAGAAGAGAAAAAAAAAAAAAAAAAAGAGAGAGAGTTAAAAGAAAAAGGGAAAAATAAAAGAGAGAGAGAGGGAGAGAGAGAGAGAGAGGAAAAAGAAAAAAAAAATAAAAAGAGAGAGAGAAGAGTGTGTAGAGCACATGCTGCTCACCGTGTGCAGCAGCTTTCCCTGCTCAGCAATGCCAGCACAGGGATTTTTGCCTTCTCCCTGCACAGCAGTAGATGGAGCCCTGCTCCCCTGCTCTGCCAGCACAGGCATGCAGCAGCAGATCCTGGATCCAGGACCTGGCAGCCCTGCTGCAGGGGACAGGGCTGGGGGCCACAGGGGGACCCGGGCTCACAGCTCCTGCCTGGCTCATGGAACTGGCTGAAACTGTGACTGACCAAAGTATTTACCATGGTCAGGCAGCTGTGAGATGGGCAGTCTGTCAGAAGGATATTATGAGAAGCAGAACTGAAAGCTCTCCTGCAATCTCCAAGACGACATCAAGTGGCTCCCTCCATCACTAGGGGGGTTACTTAGTCATAAAAGGAAATCAGGGTTGGCAAGCAGGACTTTCACAAAGCTGTGCTGGCTTAGACTGCTCTCCCTTTTTTTTGAATCTTTTGAAGGTTGGTTTTTAGTTTTGGTTGGTTGGTTTAAAAATGCACATGCACATCCTGGTCCATTCTGCTGCACAGCCAAGTGCAGGCTTGGCTGTAAATAAGAGCAACCAATGCTGCAGGGAAGGCTGTCCTCAAAGCCAGGGCACAACCTGCTGTTCTCTGGAAACAGGCACTGCTAGACAAGCAGCAGATAAAACTACATTTTGTCCTGATTTAAATTCTTTGGAAAAGACCATGTTATGCAGGTAAGAAAACTGAGAATATTGTAGAGTTACATGAGATGCTGGAGATTATATTTTGCCAGCCAGGTAACTCAATATACATCTATTCTGGCACTCAATAATTAAAGAGAGGCCCCCAGCAGTGAATTGCAGGATGATTTGCTCACAGCAGCAGCTCTCCACCTTAGAGAGGGACCAGAACCTTCATCCAGGCACTCACAACCACACACCTCATCTGCACAGTCCAGCTTCAAAATGTGAGTGGGCAGTGTTTCCAGCAGTACTGATTTTTCATTCCCCCAAATAGAAATTAACAGAAGAAGGGAGATTAGACATCCATCCCTGAAGACAGGGGGTTTCTACTCAATAGCCTAGAAGTGACTGACTTGCTGAATTCAAGACCTCATGCTGCCTCTGATCCTGACTAGACATAATGGTCTGCTCATACAGGATCCATGTCCCAGCCCTGAGCAAAAATCCAGGTGAGGACTTGGGCATTTGATCTTCACAAAGCAGAAGCCAACAGCTGCAAAATTAAATACTTCAGAGTAGTGAAAATTAAACAGTCCTGCAGTCAGGAGTGTTGGCATCTGGAAAGCTGCCACTGAGCTAATAATGGAATTGTCTGCACAGCACAGAGGGAGCCCAGCATCCCAGAGCAGCCATACCTGCAGACTGGGAACAGCCATTTGAACCCATGGTTAAGTAGCACATTCTTGCTACCTTCCTGCCAGCTGCTCATCCTCTCTCAGCACAGCCACAAGCTGCAGGGTGGCACTGGGACAAGCTGCAGGGTGGCACTGGGGACAAGCTGCAGGGTGGCACTGGGGACCAGCTGCAGGGTGGCACTGGGACAAGCTGCAGGGTGGCACTGGGGACCAGCTGCAGGGTGGCACTGGGACAAGCTGCAGGGTGGCACTGGGGACCAGCTGCAGCCACATGCACAGGGAGGGTCCCTCAGCAGAACCCTGCACACACTGCTTTACTCCCCCAAAACAGGCTGACTGCAGGGAACACACCTGGGATGGACACCTGCAGGACTGGCCAGGTTCTCCCACCTTCAGAGGAAGGGATGGCTTTTTCCTTGCACAAGGTGAGGATTACTGTGGCCAGGCATGACAGGGAGCACCTCTGAGCTCTTTCCTCAGCACAGGGGGCTGACCATTGCCAAAATACAGAATTTTGGCACCAAGGATGGCATCCTGGCCTTCTCTATCTGTGGCTCATGCATTTCCTGTCTCCCTGGTCCCTCTGTGCTCTCCTGGGCTGCACCTTGGCAGCTCCAGCACAGCAGGCTGTGGAGGGCAGGGGGAGGAGCAGGGACCCCCTGACTCCTTCACCCATCCCTGGGAAGGTGACACTGGCCATGCAGAGCAAGGCTGTTAATCCCACACAGGAACTGAAATAGCAGCCACACTGGCAGTACTCATAACTCTCAGAAAAGAAAGCTGATGTGGAACTGGCTTGTTCATCTTTTCCATGACAGGAAACATTTCAACCTCTGCTCTCAGCACAGACATTGTCTGCTCCCATCACATACATGAGTGGGACCACATGAATAAAGAATGCCAGTGTTACTTGTGCCTTGCACAGGCTCAAAATGCAACAAAACTCAACCCTGTGCTGTCTCTGCAGGCTCCAAGGTGCTCAGCTGCTCAGTTTATGTGTCACAGCCCATGGGGGTATCAGCCTGCTCAGCAAAGCAAGCTGCCCACCCAGAGCCAGTGGCTGCAGGACAAGGGCCTGTCCAGGGCCAGCAGCCCCTGGGCCAGCAGTGGCCACCAGCTGCCAGCCAGCCTCAGCCAGACAAAAATCCTCATTTTCAGTCCAAATGCATAACAAGTGAGTAAAGAGGCAAGGAAGAAGAAGAGCAACCAGCTCCCACAAGTACATGCACAGCACTATCTTATGCTCCCATTTCTCAATTACTTTTCTGCTTTATGGCCCTTAACACAAGAAGAAAAATGGGGGTGAGCTGCAGAAAGCAATCAGTCTCTCAGCTTCTCATGAATTCACACCAAAGCAGAGCTTGGACCAAGGACACCGTCAGGAAGTGCTGGAAAACACATCCAAAGCTTTGAGAAGAATTGCTTTCACAGGACACAGGTTGTTTTGGAAATTACAAGCAAAAGGCACTGAAGTGTAACAAGTTTTTGAGAGCAGAAAGTTCCTGTGACATTTCAGACACAATAAAACCTTATAACTTCAAAGTGTTAATCAGGAATACCATAAAGAAGCCTTACCAGAAATCACAAGGGAATCCTAGGGACTTTAATCTAAACTGGAATCTGGCTGCTTCAAATCTTGCTGCAGAAAGGTTCATAACCCTGAAATCAACAGAAAGGACACAGCAATTAAGTACATGTAAGAATAAGACCCTTTGAGTCTTATTGGCCCTAAATCTGATTTAGTAAAACCAGGATAGGATGGGATGTCAGCCTTGGCTTCATGGCTCTGAGCTGTCCCCCAGAGAGCATCTGTAGTAGAGAGCTGTACTCCAAAATCAGACAATGAATTAGCTAGATGTTTTAGGGATCAAATTTTTGTATGCTTTTCACTAAAAGCTGAATCAAGCAGCCTTCTCTTTAGTGGCTGCAGTCAGATTTTGGGGCATGGTGTACTTGCATTGGGCCAAATTGCTACAATTTGCTCTTTGCTTCCAGTGAAGGTTTTCCAGGGAAACAGCAGTTGCAGCAAGGAGCAATCCCTGGGGCCCACGAGCACGAACAATCCAGCACAGCAGCCATTCCAGATTTCCTTCTAACCTACACTGCACACAGGTGGAGGTTTCCCCAGCTGTCACCTCTCTTCCTGCAGAAGGGATTGTCTCAGGCAGGCAGCACCAGCCTGCCCCAGCTCAGCAGCCCCTGGCTCTGGCTTGCAAGGCTGAGAGGGCTCCAGCCCTGGAGTCACTGCTATCAGATGTCTGTGTGTATGCATGGGGCACACAGCTGCCCCAAATCTGGTATTTGTATGTGCAGCTTGGAAACATAAAATCAAAAGGCAGAGAATTTATTAAAACTTGGCCATCGAAACAGGAAAGCAAAAGAATATATGGGCAGAAATCTAATTTCAAATGACAACCATTACACGTTTGCTTTATGGGTGTCAGTTACCTACAGAGGCCTTGAAAAACTCTCAGAGTAAAGCAGGGATGTCCCATGGTTTTCCTTTCACCCAAAGGCAGCCTAAAGCAGCAGCTCTGGTCATTTCTTCCCAGAGTTTCTCAGGTTATGATGTAAGGAGACAAAAGACATCTGTGACTGATCCCTGCCTCTGTTCTTCATCCCTCCCTCCCTCCCTCCCTCCCTCCACCACATGCTCTTTTTACCTTTCCTCATGAGTGTCTGACTACCTGCTGTGCCAATCCCAGGTGGCAAACACGCATCTCCTGGCTGCACTCACTGCAGGAAGCAGCAAGCCTCACACCCCATGGCACTGTGTTAGACCCAGCAGTAGCAGCTGATCACTGCCATGACAGATTCGCCCTGAAGCACCAGGTGTCAAAGTCTTTACAGAAGATGCCACCTGCCCAACAAACCCAGGATCAGGAGACACAGACACACCTGCAGAGAGGATAGATAAAGCCCAATTAAAAGAGTTACAAAGACCTCCTTAATTTCCATCATGATACCCAGGGCCAGGATGGAGGGTCTGTTCTGTGTCCCCACAGGCACCACTGCCCTTTCTGGGTGTTTGTCACCTCAGTAACCCAGCAGCCTCTGCAGTGAGAGTCACAGCAAAGGCCAGCAGAGAGCACCAAGCCTAAACCTACCAGCCTGGAGTTATTTGAAGACAAAAGCACACATAGGAAAACCTCCCATTTAAACCAGGGGTTATAAAAGCCAAGCAGTTGCACTGTGATCAAATGCCATCCTTATTCCATCACAGCTTGAAATAGGTTGGGTCACAGGCAAACAAATGTGAAAGTCCCGAGCTGCTGGCAGTGGGAGGGCAGCAGTGCTGGCTCCAGGGCTGGCCTTTGTCCAGGGAAAGCTGCAGAGCCTCAGGAGCACCTGTCTGCTGCCAGGACCCAGAGCCCCCAGGCTGAGCCCTGCACTGCCCCAGCCCCACAGACTGAGCCCAAGCCCCACAGGCTGAGCCCTGCACAGCCCCACAGACTGAGCCCCAGCCCCACAGGCTGAGCCCTGCACAGCCCCACAGACTGAGCCCCAGCCCCACAGGCTGAGCCCTGCACTGCCCCAGCCCCACAGACTGAGCCCTGCACTGCCCCAGCCCCACAGGCTGAGCCCTGCACAGCCCCACAGACTGAGCCCCAGCCCCACAGGCTGAGCCCTGCACTGCCCCAGCCCCACAGACTGAGCCCTGCACTGCCCCAGCCCCACAGGCTGAGCCCTGCACAGCCCCACAGACTGAGCCCCAGCCCCACAGGCTGAGCCCTGCACAGCCCAAGCCCCACAGGCTGAGCACGGCCAGAGCCCAAGAGCATCCTCAGCCAACAGGACACGGCCAAAAACGCCCTTATTTCATCTACCCAGTCCACAGGACAAAAGCTGGAGAATGATTCATGGTCTTCCCAGATCTTCTGAACCCCCTTGCCAAGCCTAGGTAGTTCTCCCGTTTTAGCTGCTGCCTGCACAGGCTTTGTTAGTGCTGGAGGCTGAGGCTTTGTACCAAGCCCCAGGAGTTCGGTACATTCTGTTCAGAGTGCCAAAGGCACTGAATAACCACTTACATTTGCATTTGCCTAAACATAGCCTAAACATATTGCAAACAAATAGCAGGAATAAGTTTAGCACTTGAGGCACAATTAAAAGCTAAAAAACACCCATCAATAATTTGGTCCTTTTCCAAAAAGACCAGAAAAAGCCAATAAATAATTGAAACAGTATTTTTGTATTGCAGCAAAAACCAAAGAATAAAAAGGCCGAGATGTTTGCCAAGAACTTTTAAACCTATTTTTAACCAGTCAGTGCATTTTATAACTTATCTGTAGATAAGATAAGCCGTTAAATATAATTTCTGGGGTTCAGCCTTTGCAATCTGTGCGGCTGCAGGAGGCAGGGCTGCAGCAGAGCAGCCGCGCTCGCCAAGGAGGGGCCGGGGCGCCGGGACCCTCGGGGGCTGCGCTGGCAGCCTGTGGGGGCGACCCCGAGCCTCCTGCGGCAGCGGAGCGCAGCCAGGGCTGGCCAAAGCAAGGCAAGGCAAGGCAAGAAAGGGAAGGGAAGGGAATGATGCAGCGCCGAGGATGCGGTCACACTGCTGATTCCAAAGGGCGCTCGGAACAAAGGCTCTAACCCGCGGAGTGAAAGAGAATAGAATGCTTCAAAAAGGAGCAGCATCCCCTTGGTTATTTGATCCCTGCGGCATTGAAGGAGGCAGATATTGCTGCAATCGAACGCCTGAGAGGTGTCTGGGTGCTGCTGTACCGATGAGATCCGTCCTCCAGCATCCCCGCACGGGGAGGAGGCGGCTGAGCGCTGTTGGGTCTGGAGCTGCTGTAGAACACTCCCACAGACCGGGGGATGCGCACGGCAGTGTCACCGCAGCTCCGCCCGCGACAGCAGGACAGAGCCCGGAGAGGCGAGGGAAACACCGGCGGGGCGGGGGAAACACCGGCGGGGCGAGGGAAACACCGGAGGGGCGAGGGAAACACCGGCGGGGCGGGGGAAACACCGGCGGGGCGAGGGAAACACCGGAGGGGCGAGGGAAACACCGGCGGGGCGAGAGAAACCTCAACCCGGGGCAATCCCAGCCCGGGGCAATCCCAGCCCGGGGCAATGCTATCCCGGGGCAATGCTAACCAGGGGCAATGCTATCCCGGGGCAATGCCAGCCCGGGGCAATGCTATCCCGGGGCAATGCTAACCAGGGGCAATGCTATCCCGGGGCAATGCTATCCCGGGGCAATGCTAACCCAGGACAATGCTAACCCAGGACAATGCTATCCCGGGGCAATGCTAACCCGGGGCAATCCCAGCCCGGGGCAGTGCTATCCCGGGGCAATGCTATCCCGGGGCAATCCCAGCCCGGGGCAATGCTAACCCGGGGCAATGCTATCCCGGGACCATGCCAGCCACTCAGGATCGCCCCGGCCGCTGCCCAGAGACAAGCGCTTTCCTTTGGGAAGCCCCTGGCTCTGCTGCCGCAGCAGGATCTCCTTCCTCTGTCACAGAAGGCTCCAGTTTGCACATCTTACTCCCACTTCAGGATCAGAACACTGCAGATCACACCTGGAAACTGCCTATCTAATCCTAGAGAATTTTGCAACCTTAACACTTCAGTGGGTCTGTAAGACTGCTCTCAGCCCTCCCTGCCGCAAACGGGAGTGTGCAGGAGCTGAAACCAGCTGTGTGCTGGGCTCGGGGTTGGCTGCTTTGCATCCACATTCACAAGCCCATTGTCATCACTGTGCATGTCTGTGTCAAAGCTGTTTTTCTGAGCACTGCCAGCCACAGCCCAGGGAACACGGCAGCCGTTCAGTCGCCACAGAGCCCCGCAGATCCCAGACTGCATCCTGGATTCACAGCTCCACCTCGACATGCCACTGCATGCTCCACTGAATGTGCTGCCTCCCCTTCCTGTGCCCCACATCATCTCACATGGGTGATTCCTCTCCTTTGCTTCTAGGTTAGCTTGCCTTTGCTGAGCAGGAATGCTGCAATTCCAAGGAAAGCCAGGGTGCCGAGTCACGTCAAAACGGGCAGTGAACTGCTAACACAGGGCATGGCAAGGCTGCTGAGCAGGGACTGCCATCACCATCTTACAGACAGAATAAAGCCCTGCGGGAGACAAGGGTGCAAAAACGGCAGATGCAGACTGGCACGTTCCAAGATTAGCTGCTTTTGAATGCCAATAATCACTTGTGTTTGCTCTCCATTTACCGCGTTAATCCCACTCGAGCACATGTCAGTGACTCACTCTCCCCTCTGCCCCTGAGCAGCCTCAGATCTTCTCACCTGACCCCTGATCAGTCACCAAACACCCTGGACAAGCTCTCTGACGAGCCACTCACACCATTAACTCCACTGGAGTACCTCACCCAGACTGAGGAGCTGCACAAAGGGACCACCCTTTGAAGCCCTGGCATACACTGTTCACTGATTCCATAGTTGTTCGCTTTTTCATATTTTTAAGTGTTCCTTCATTTTAGTCTATATTTTTCTTAATAAATTTATCTTCAATATAGGAAGAGGTGCTTCTTCCAACACCGTCCCTACTGTTGTGCAGAAGCCAGGGAAGTTAGGTGAAGATCTCCTTTTGTGTATTCCAAACACTGAGCCCTCGTCCCTCAGTCAATGCTGATCTGTGCTCCATCCCTGACCCTTTGCAAGAGCTGGAAATGCTCTGTGGACAGTATGGGATGAACAGGGCAGCAGAAAAACAAACAGGGACACTCGAGTCTGCCCAGCTGGGGGACATGCACTTGTACCCGTTTTCTTTTCCAACAACGGGTAAGTCCATGGCTAAAATACAAACCCAGGTTTTCAGGGGGCAGCTTTTAGGGAACTGGCAATGAAGCACAGCCTGTTCCTATGGGCAGCACCTGCTTGTTGATGATGGAAAGGCACAACCAGACGAGCAGCTGCTGCAGGACAAGTCTGATCAGCACAGCCTTGCACTCAGCCCGGGAGCAAACCACAGTGCACAGACACCTCCCGTGGCCCTCGTGCCTGCTCTGTGCTTGTGCAGTGCTCCTGCCACAGGGGGATCTCTGGGGATCCCACTGGAGGCACAAACAACCCCCACAGACCCCTGCTGCTGGTCCTGCTGCTGTCAGGCTGACCAGGGCAAAGAGCCCAAAACTGGGGCTGAAACCACTCAATGGCAGAAAATAGACAGACAAAGCCAAGTAAAAGCAAGGCATCTTTTCTCGTGTAAAGCACCAGTTGTTGCACTCATGGCTGACAGCTGCTGGCCTGTCTCCACAGGCAGGCACTGCAGGGCCAGCCTGGTTTGGGATTGTGCAAACCTGACTCACACTCCAGAGAGAGCAGAGACTGCTCTGCCTTTCTGACTGTGCAAGTAAAGCAGAGCTTCACAAGCAGAGATGCTATGGGCCAAAGCCCACAGCTGCATTAGCAAGTGGAAGATGTGCCAGCCTGGCAGGAACATCCAGAGCCAGGGCTCCTCTCCCTGCTCCCCACCTCTCTGCCAGCCTGGCCCCATGGAGCCCAGCACAGGGTTGGTGGCACAGTAGGATGCAATGGCAGCACTGGGACATTTTCCATGCTGAGAGGTGAAACAACTCTACCTCAGTTGGTGCAATGCATTTCTATTCACTTCTGTTACAGAAGTGTACAGTGCAGTGTCTCTTGTGCTGTCCAAAAACCCAAGTTGTTGCTGAGATGCAGATTCAAATTATCTCAAAGTAAAATTAAATAAGTATCAGTCACTGCTTTACAATTCAAATTCATGTGAAGAAGCTAAACTCTAAATGCAAAATTAGATCAACCCAGATTCACAACCAGATCTTGTAGATAAACAGAGCAGGTTTGCTCAATCTTGGATTTGTGCCACTCTCAGTGTTTTTCTAGCCTTGCCATGCTCATCCTAAGGCAGGGGATAATGTTTCTGCTGTGCTGCAATCCCACATGCACACCGTGGTGTTTCCCTGGTGCTGCTGCTCTCTCCCCACATGCAGCAGGGTGTTGCAGATGCAGTTTGGACAGCCCTACCTGCAGGGCTTCACCTGCCAGCCTCTCCACGGTCACAGCACTGCCAGGCCACAGCTACTGCACCTGCATCTGCCATGCCAAGACTCTGTCTCAAATGGAAGTATCTGGACTTGTGAAAAACAAATCAGGTAGTTTTAAGAACAGGGAATAAGACAGTGCTTTAATTAGACAAACATTAACCACTGCAGCTTCAGCTGAAGGTCTGACAGATGAGGAGCCAGTAAACCACAGAGGAACCAAACCCAGTGAGAAGTTCTGTGGAAGGATTGCACTGCACACACAGTGCAAACTTTGCCCTGAGGAATTATGTCAGAACAAGGTTAAATGTTTCACTGCGACTAATACTTCCCATTTAATTTATTTTTATAAATCAATCTGCATGATGAATGCTGGCATCCGTTATGCTTCAATTTTCCTTACAGTAATAAAGCTAACTCTGCAAATCATCCTTGGCTGTATGTTATTTTTATATCCAAGAGCACCAAGTGATAGAAGCTTGGCAGGACAGATCTGACTAAGAGAGAGAAAAAGCATTGTACTTCCCAAACATAGCAGAACACGCCTGATCTCAAAGCAGTAGGATGAAAATGATTCAGCCTGCAGTTAAAATTAGAGGTATGGTGAGATTGAGACTGCAAGAGAAGTACTGAATTAAATGGCAGTTTTTCCTTGACTCCAACAAGCTTTATTCATCAGTCCCTGGTACATGAACAGGAACAGTCACTGAACCTCACCCCAAATAAGTGTATGTGTATGTATATGTATATGTATATGTATATGTATATGTATATGTATATGTATATGCATATGCATATGTATACGTATATGTATATGTATACATATATATTTTATGTATATGTATATATTTTATATACATATACAAAACCCCACAAACAGTTTGAATGCTAAATGAAAAATCAAATCATTAACTGGAAGAGTTCACTCATGCAAATAACCAAATCAAGATATTCCCTTCCCCTCCTCCCAAACACACTATTTACAGCCACCAGGAATGTGTCACTGCTCAGCATTCCGACCCACTGCCTCCACAGGCTTTTCCTTTCTCCAGCAGGAAATCCTCCAGCTGGCCCTACTTTGTTCTGTAGCACATTTAAAATTCAGCCTCTTTGCATCCTTTGAATGTAGGTGCATGCAGGCATTTGGTACCTGCACGTGGGTGTTCCTCCTGGTGAGATTTCCTCACTTTCAATTTCCTTATGAGCAAATTAAAAGGAAAAAAAAGAGTAATTCCTTTAATGATTTTTCTGTCTTTCTGCAGAAAACACACACACAAAATTCTCAAAGAAATGTAGAAAATAACAGCCACTGAAGGACTCTGCATCTCCCAAGGTAGACAGACCAAGCCCTGCCTAAGTTCATGCTGAAGAATTGCTCAATTAAGTGTTGCAGATTTCTCCTTAACAGGACAATTGTTGATGTCTCCAAGCCTTTATGCTTAGAAGCAGAGTTACTTGCAAGCTGGTGTCACACCACACCATGGGCTGTGCTCCCTGGATTCCCTGGAAATCCAGCAAGGACCCGGGGTCTGTCTCCAGTTTTCCTGGGGGGCCCCAGGCTCTGCTCCGGGACAGAAAGGAAGCACAGATATTGGGGGAGCAGGAACTAAACCCTTGGCTTGGCTGTGGGGAGAGCTCCAGGGTGAATCCCCCTTGTCTCAGCAGTACCCTTAGCCTGGGGCTAACAGAGGCAGAACTGGGGGTGAGGCAGGACACTTGCTGGGCAGAGATCCTCACAGCTGGCTTGCTTTGGTTTGTTTGTTGTGGGTTTCTTGATGCTCAACAGCTCTTACCAGTAATTAGCAGAACCTGTGACAATGCAGAGGCTGTAATTGCTTTGCTCCAAGAACACAAACCACATTTCCACCAAACAAGAATGGACGTGTTGGGGTGTTTGAACTGGTCTAGTTGGGCACATCCTACCTCTGGCTCCAGACAATGGAAATGCACCAGGAGGGCAGCCAGTTGTCTTGTAGGTGACTGAGCACAGCTCCCACCACAGGATAGCACTGTTGGCAAGATGTGCCATCAGCACAGGGAAACTCAGCACTGTCAGCTGAATAGATCTGTCAAAATTCTTCCTGCAAAATGTTATGTCTACAACTACTAGAAATAGCACAGTTGAGTGATAAAACTTAAACAAGTGTGAAAAAATATTTGCTTTACTTTCAAGTTTGTTTTCCTTGTGAATCGGACAGCATTTTTTCTCTCAAAGTCACGTTTCATGTGCCCAAGGACTGCACTTTCCAATCCCTACACCTGTGTTCTCATAAACAGCAGCAGTGCTTGAACAGATTCTGCAGCAGCTTGCACAGGACTGAGAAGACTTGTTGGACACTTTCATCTAAAAAGAAATAGGAATAAAATAACTTTATACAAGAATATTGCCCTTAAAACACTCTTAAAATGCTCTTTAATGTCTGCTTGATGAGGCCTGGCCCTACAAAGACTGGAAGAATTTTCACACTGCCAGAACCTCCCTTCCATGAATAGGCACTGATTTCATGTACTACTTTAGGATCAGGTCTTAGAGGACACTATTTTTAACTATATGAAGAACAAACATGTCTAATACACCTTAACCCTCCAGCTGAGGCTACACATACTTTAAAGCCATTCTAATATATGCATAATTAATGTGTATATTACTCAGCAAATGGTAAACAGCAAGTGTTGCAGTAACTCCCCTGTCAGTAATTTTAATACTGTACCAAAATATCCTACTGTAAATTAACTAGTACATCATGAAGTATCATAAATAATTAAAACTAAAATTATAACTGGCAAAATGAACGAAGCAAGAACATTTTGTAACCCAGTGCTCTTCCTACTTGGCTTCATAATTTTCTAATTTGAGTAAAATACTAAATCTGATTTTTTCTGAGCACAAAAAGGAATTTGTTCATATAATTTACTAATTTGGAATGTAGCCTGGTTGGAAAGAAACTGAAACATGTTAAAAGCTCCACAAAAACCACAGTACATCTGTCTAGATGCCATGTCCACACAACACAAACTGCTCCTTGCCATCATTCCCAGACCCCAGGTGAAGCCCAGCCAGTGAGACCCTCCCAGGACAAACTCTGCTGCCACTGGAGGGACAGAAGCCCCAAGGCAGAGCCCACCACCCCAGCTGCTGTGAGAGGATGCAGGGGGATGAGCTCCTCCAGGCAGGGAGCAGGACCTTGAGCTCACCTGCAAAGCCCCAGAGACACTCAGGAGAAATAAGCTCTGCCTCAGCAGGTGGAGTCACAGCCTCAGCTTCTGACACCTGGAGGGAGAACACACAGCTGGACAGCACAGGACTGCACCACTGATCTTCCACAGGGATTCTTAAAGCAGACCAAAGGTGCTTTTATGCAAGTTGGTAGAATTTGCTGCTCCATTACTTCAATCAATAGGAAGTGTCAAATTGTTTTTGCAGAAGTCTTCTATTCTGTATTGGTTTCACTTTTTAATTTTCATTCTTTGGTTTCACTGAAATAACAAGTCTCTTTTTTTAGACAGAGATACAAGAGGCTGACAGACAATGTCTGCTGCTGCACTGTCTCCAGGTGCATTCCATATTCTGCTCCTTCACTCCTCTCCTTCCTGCTCTGTCTTGTCTGAAGCACTGTGGAACCTTCCACCTGCCCATTTAAAATAAAAAAAAAATAATTTGTTGGTGTTTATTTACCAGACAAGCAACCACATCAATTAATCTGTTTGTGCTGCTGGGCTCCCCCTGCCTGTCCCTGGGACAGAGCTCCATCCCTGCCAGCACAGCAGGGCCAGACCTGGCACCCTGGCCATGCAGCCCCTGCTCCAGAGCAGAATGCTGAGCCCAGGATGGGCTCTCAGGGAGAGACCCCTGTGCAGCCTGAGCTCTGACCTTGCTCCTGCAGCCCCAAGGGGGTTCCTCCCTCCCTGAGCCCACCATGGCTCAGAAGGATGCTCAGGGCAGTGGCTGCACCCACTGCCCCAGCACAGGAAAGGGGAGAAGCACAAGGGAAACCTTCATCTCTGCACAAGGCTGACTCGTGCAGCCACCCTGCAGCAGATGGAAACTGGGGACAGCAATGCCCCTGCTCCAGGGGAAGGCAGCTCCCCCTGCACAGCAGGGTGGGCACAGCACTGAGAACACCCCCGGGAGAGGCTGGTTGAGAACTGCCCTCCGACAGAGCTAAAAACGATCCCCCACCCATCTGTCCTGCCCAGCCTGGCGCTGGCTCCTCCTGGGAGGCTGAGCAGGGACACAGCCTGTTCCCAGCACAGACAGCCCACAGGCACCCCAGGCAGTCTGGGACCTTGTCAGGAGCTCGCCAGGCACTGGGAGATGCTGGGGAGAAAGGGATGCTCCTGCAGGGATGCAGCTCCCCAGGAGATCTTGAGTTCTGGACAAAGTTGTGCAGCTGAGATTGGAATACCACCCTGCTGTGGACAAGGACACCAGGGGGCTGCACTGGGTGTAAGCAAGGACAGTTTGTGGTTCTCAGGTTTTTATAATAATGATGGATTAATCCTGTTCTTGCCAATCTGCCAGGACAGAACAGCTGACATAAAACTCCTCCAAGCTGCAACGGGTGTGCTCAGCTGCAGGAGCCAGCAGCTGCTAAGCACACGGTTAACTCCCACAGACCAACTACTTCCTTCTTTTCTTAATAACCATTTCTTTAGGCAAGTGTCTCCTGGTATTTTAAAAATTCATTTTAATCAATTTAAAATTAATAACAAACCAGCAAAGTCCTTAGGGCCGGAAAGCTCCATCCCTGGCACCCTGAAGTGATGAGTCAGCTGCAGCGTGGCGTGGAGCAGCTGAGGGCTGCCCAGGAGAGCTGAATTAGGTCACTTGGTTTGCAATTCCTGGAGCCCTGGCTGTCCCTACCATTCCAGGGGCAGCTGCTGCTGCTGCTGTGGCTCTGTCCTGGGCACTGGGCAGCACCCAGAGCCTGGATGGAGCCTTCCAAGGGCAGGGAGGGGACTGCAGGACACAGCAGGACACAGCACTCAGCACCAGAGCCCTGTCCCACTGCAGGACACAGGACACAGCACCCAGAGCCCTGTCCCACTGCAGACACAGCACCCAGAGCCCTGTCCCACTGCAGGACACAGGACACAGCACCCAGAGCCCTGCAGGACACAGCACCCAGAGTCCTGTCCCACTGCAGGACACAGCACCCAGAGCCCTGTCCCACTGCAGACACAGGGCACAGCACCCAGAGCCCTGTCCCACTGCAGACACAGCACCAGAGCCCTGTCCCACTGCAGGACACAGGACACAGCACCCAGAGCCCTGTCCCACTGCAGACACAGCACCAGAGCCCTGTCCCACTGCAGACACAGGGCACAGCACCCAGAGCCCTGTCCCACTGCAGACACAGCACCCAGAGCCCTGTCCCACTGCAGACACAGGGCACAGCACCCAGAGCCCTGTCCCACTGCAGGACACAGGACACAGCACCCAGAGCCCTGCAGGACACAGCACCCAGAGCCCTGTCCCACTGCAGGACACAGCACCCAGAGCCCTGTCCCACTGCAGACACAGGGCACAGCACCCAGAGCCCTGTCCCACTGCAGACACAGCACCCAGAGCCCTGTCCCACTCCCTGGGCATGGAGTCATTCTGGAACTAGCTCAAGCACAAATGTTCCATGACCTGGGGAGACAAAGAGAACAGCCATCAGAGGCTGCAGGGCCAGACTCAGCTGATCCAATCCTGCTCTGGCAAATGTCTCTTCCTCACAACACTCTGTTCACCAGTGCCCACGTTTCCACAACTACAGTCTGCAGAGATCCAAAAAGCTCTTCTGAACCCCTGGGAATCACATCTGTCCCGTTGCTGCAGGGCAGCCCAGTGCCCATGTCCTGCTCAAGCCTCTTGTATTCAAGGAGTGGTTTTGTCCCTGCCACAGGGGCCCAACATGACAAAATTACTGCTGGTCACCTACTGATACTCAGCTGTGATAGAAATGAAAGACTTTGGCCCACACCCTCCTTTGTTCACTGCAATCAAAATGAACCAAAGTGGCTGAACATTTTGTAAATTAGCAAGTATTGAAGCTCCACTTCTCTGGAGGGCTGCAGAGTGACAGATGTAGTGCAATGGCAAATGACAGAATAGCTCTAAAGTTTAGGTGTGAGATTTCAAAAGACCTTCCTGTAATGTCCCAGAACGAGCATAACAGGCATTCCTGAGGCAAATAACAGATTTATTTAAAAAAACAAACAAGCAAAGCTTTCTTAAGAGAACACAATGGCAATTTCTGTGCAATCTCTGCAGGACCTGTTAAGGGCACCCCACAAATGCTCCATGCCCTGCTGAGGCTTTCTGGGCCCCCCACCTGTCCCTGTGCCCTGCTGGTCTGCACAAAGCCTCCAAACAAGACTGAAATTCAATGTCAGATTTTGTAGTGAAGCAACTAAACAATACACAGTGCTTTAATGACAAAATCTGTTATTAATGCCACCATTCTGGTTCCCAACTTCAGTTTATTTTATGATTACTTCAGTGCTTGGACAAGAGTTTTGACTAAACCAGTTTCTTGCTGATAAGATCACAGGCACCCTAGAACAAAACTAAATCTACTTCCAGTTACTTATGTGGCAGGAAAAGATGGTCCTAAATTTCTGATGTGTCTGTGTGGCCTGTGAGACATGGTGCTTGCTAAACGAAAAGTATGAACAATACATTTCCAAAGCTAATTTTCCTTTTTTTTCCTATTTGTTCAATATTTTCAAGGGTAACACATGGAGGAAAAATGAGGTGATTTGTAACAGATGATTCTGAAATGTTAGCTTTGTAGCACAAAGTGAAAATACAAAAGTATTCTTGCATGAGCACAGCAAACAGAAAGGGTGGTCATCCCCTCCACATCCCAAAATACAACCAGGTACTTTGCTCAGAACTGCATTGCCTCTATTCAGCACAGCCCAGGCATCAGCCTGAACCTGCAGCACATTTCCAGGATACTCAACTTATGAAGCTGAGAGCACACTGAAGGGTGTTAATGATTATAATGCACATACTAGATCAAGCAGACTCTGCTGCAATATTTTAATTTTCGTTTATATTAAATTGAAATCACGATTTACAGCACTCTGCTAAAAAACAGGGCAGGAGGTGCTGCCAGAGTAGCAGCAGGCACTGATTGCTCGTGTGCTCTCTGTTCCATCCTGCTGGATCACCAGAGTGGCCAGTGCAGGCAGATGGAGCTCCATCCAGGCCAGGGGTGGGCAGGGGCTGCAGGTGCCCCTGGCAGCTCCTGGAGCACCTGGAGCTGAGCACCTGCAGCACCTGCAGCCCCTGCAGCACCTGGAGCTGAGCACCTGCAGCCCCTGGAGCACCTGCAGCACCTGGAGCTGAGCACCTGCAGCTCCTGGAGCAGCGCCCCTGCAGCCCCTGCAGCTCCTGGAGCACCTGCAGCTCCTGGAGCAGCGCCCCTGCAGCCCCTGCAGCACCTGCAGCTCCTGGAGCACCTGGAGCACCTGCAGCTCCTGGAGCAGCGCCCCTGCAGCCCCTGCAGCACCTGCAGCTCCTGGAGCTGAGCACCTGCAGCTCCTGGAGCAGCGCCCCTGCAGCCCCTGCAGCACCTGCAGCTCCTGGAGCACCTGCAGCTCCTGGAGCAGAGCACCTGCAGCCCCTGCAGCACCTGCAGCTCCTGGAGCACCTGGAGCACCTGGAGCACCTGCAGCTCCTGGAGCAGAGCACCTGCAGCCCCTGCAGCACCTGCAGCTCCTGGAGCACCTGCAGCTCCTGGAGCAGAGCACCTGCAGCCCCTGCAGCACCTGCAGCATGGCCAGGGCTGCAGAGCCTCCTCCAAGAGGCTTCACTGGCAGCATTGAGAGGAAGAGTGCAGCCATGCCCTGCTGCCCAGGGGAGTGTCCCCAGGCTCCTGCCATGCACCACAACACTCAGAACTGGCTTTTCTTCTTAATGCATGCTAGCACAGTGAAAAAATGCACATCAGCTATCAAAAAGCTAAATTTTTTCTCCCAGTCGACTGTGGCAGAGAAAAAACCAAGCAGATGAAGCCTGTGGAAAGTAAATTTTCTCTCTCATCTTTTATCACTTCTCATTGGGGTCAGTGAAGTGTGCACAGGGGCACAGGTCCAGACTTTACACCACAGTAAGATTGTTAACTGTCCCTGTTAAACCACACTGCACAAACATCCATTAAAAATGACTGTGCCAAGAGCCTGTGCCTGCTGTGCTCCATCTTCCACTTTTCTGCTTCTCTCCCTCTAACCCTGTGCTTCTCCAACCCTCTCACTGCATTTCCCAGCCTTAGATTTGGCTTTTAAGATTAACTTCCCCACAACCTTTCACCCACTGCAACAGCCAGTTGCCAGAGGCATGTGATGAGTCACCACGAGTTTGGGCAAAGGAACATAAAGGCCTCAGATTGAGTATTTCCCACCTTCCCAGCACTGTGTCAGCTCTCCACAAACCTAATGCATTTCACCGTTTCATACCCTGATTTCACAGCTGAAAAAGTTAACAGTTTTGTGGGTCCTGTTTGCTTGACTGTAAGCAACACAAACCCTGCAGGGTCTAAGCACTGCTCAGGAACTGAGGCACAGAAAGCTGAGCCACATCCAGCTCTGCACCTGTTACTCTACAGGGACTCAGCAAGAACACCATCACCAACTGAGACCTCTTCAAGTATGAATTTACATACAATGTACTTCAATTTCTAAGAACAAGGTTTATTTCCTGTTGGCCACCACCGAGATCAAAAATTCACCTTAAAAATCCTAAAGATGAGCAAAGTTCCATGTCTTCAGATATCTCTTTTAGTGCTTTGGTCACTCTGTAAATCACATCCCCAAAGAACTGCCCTTCCTCCTATTTTAGGTACCTCTGGAAGCCACTGAAACAGAGGCAATTTCATGCTCTGAAAATAGCCATATCCCTATGCTTGCACATGATTTTCAGAGTTACACTGTGGGTTTGTTTGCACTTGATGGTTAAACAGAGAACAAGCAAGGGAAACCCCTCAGAACTGCTCACATCACTGTCTTACATAGGAAGACAAAGGTTTTGCTGAGCTAGCTTATTGCTAAACCATACCAGGCCAAAATCCTCTAAGGAGATGAAACTCTCACCCTAGAGTTAACATGGAGTTAAACCATCTTTCCAAACAATGCAACACACACCAGAAAAGCAGCTTTATTTCAGAGCTCTGTGGATGGTTTCAGTGCCATTGTACAAGGCCCTGTGCTGTGCAGCCACAGCTATGCTAGTATGGGGCAGGACCTTCTTCATGCACAGGTGCAGCAGCTGTGCAATAAAATTCTCTACTGTGGCCTTAACCTTTGTTGCATTTTGAATTTACAGATTTTTTAAACCCAGTTCCAAGTTTTGCACATATAAATATGCAATTTTCACAGTTTGTTTCACAGTTAGAACCTGCGGCATCATAATGGCTGGACAAAACATCTCAATTTATCAGTATTTCCCAAGCTAAGCAGCCCTGCTGTGAGAAGTCCTGCCTTTGGCTGTCTCATCATTCCAAGCACAGCAGCAGTACTGGTAGCTACAAGATCTCACAGAAAAAAACAAGTTACATTACTCACAAAATATAACTCCCCTTCAAGTCTTCGGCCAATATCAGTTTTTCTGTTAACAATATAAAAGCAGTCAAGTTTCTCACAAAGCTGCAAATAGTGAGTACACTTTGGTTAAGCACAGCTGGTACCTTAGAATTCTTCCCAATTATTATTTTGCTTTGACGTGATCCAACATCAATTTTAGACAAAGTTCTGAACTGAAGCAAAAGACCAGTAATTGTTACAAGCTGCACAAAATCCTACCAAACTGTGGCTGTAGTGTGCAATTAAATTCCAGAAAGAACCACCAGGTGAAATGTGGGAAGAGACTAAAATGCAAGAAATAATGATTTTAACTATTTAGCATATGGCTACAGCTTACAAGCAGTCCAATTAATATGTGAGTCTAGACAGTGCTGTTAAAATGACCTACTGTGTCTATCAATTTTAAACTAAGGGGTGCATCAGCCTCCCATTCATTTCTGATGGATGCATCCCATTTTGTGCCAGTAAGAATGTTTAACTGGGATTTCCTACAGGCCAGGGGTAAGCAAAGAAGTGACCCTCAGTGGCATCTTCAGACAGAGAGAACCTTTTCTGCTTCCCATGGAAGGAATCTCTGGAAGCAGGATGATGAAGGCAAACCAAACTTCACAAAGAGCTTTAGCTATTTTAAAAGCTGAAAGCAACTTTAAAGACTGCAACTCACTGGTAGATACAGCAACATGAGAATATTTCTGGGATACGTGGATGATGCTGTCCAAATTCAGAGGGATAAAGGCACTGTGAAAACAAAACAGAGAAAAAAACTCTCATGGAATTAAGGTAAAAGATGCAAATGAGCTCTTTTCCAAGTACCTAGTAATCCAAGTAATTAGTACTAAACAACACTCAATCCCATGACAACAGACCGAGGTTGTTAAAGGACCATGAAACCCTGAAGTGTGCTCTAGGGGTATCCATTATAAATACCTGGGACTTAAGGAAAAGAAAGGTAAAAGGAAAGGTTAAGGAAAGGTCAGGAAAAGGCAGATTCATGTATTGTATTGGATGCCTTGGCATATTCAGGGATGAGGTCTAACTTGTTGAACTTTATCCACAAAGCCGGGACACGGAGAGCCACGGCACATCCCACCAGCGTCCGAGAGCCACAGCAGCCCCCAGCGACACAAACCCACCCTGCTCCACAGCGGGATGACCCCACACCAACCTCCGTGCGGAAACGCAGCATTTGCCTCGAAACACGCCCTGAAGGTGCAGTGAACACCCAGGACAGGCGAGGAGCACCAAGGCATCGTGCCCCGGGCCCAGCATCACTGCAGCGAAAAGCGGCGCCAGCCCGGCGCTGTAAGGAGCGTGGAACTCAGTTACTGCCATGGACACTGTGGGACCTGGAACAACAACCCCCAAACCGCCGCTTACAACCCCTGGAAAAATAAATGGCGGGGGACGCCGGTGAGCGAGGCGGGGAGCAGCGGTGACGGGCGGGGGAGGACGGGCTCGGTACCGTCCGAGGGGCGCAGCGGGCGGGGGACACGAACAGCACGAACCGGGGACGGGCAGCGGGGCGGCAGGAGGGACCGGCGGCACAGCCGTGACCCGCCGGGCGCCCCGGGCACCGCAGCGCCCAGCCTCGGAGCCCCGGGAGCCCCGGCAGGCGCCGCCGCCCGTACTCACCGATCCCGGCCGCGCCTCTGCCCCTGCGGCCCGAGCCCCGGGGAGGGTCCGGCACCGCCCGCTCCGCGATTCCACCGGGCCGGGCCGAACCGAACCGAGCCGGGCCGGGCCGGGCCGGGCCCCCGCAGCGGTCCCGGGGCTGCCCGCACCGACCTCTGACATCCGAGCGGCCCCGGCCCCGGCCCCGAGCACCGGGCACCGCTGTCGGTCCGGTTCGGTCCGGTCCGGCCCCGCTGCCGGCCCCGCCCGGCCCCGCTGCCGGCCCCGGCCCGCTCCCCCCGGCCGCGGGGGCGGCGCCGGCCGCGCCCCTCCTCCCCCCGCCCCCGGCGCGGCAGCGCAGGGCTGGGCTGGGCCGCGCCGCCGCCGCCGCAGCGCTCGGTCCGCTCCGCCGCCGCACCGCCGGGACCGCCGCCCGCCCGCGCCCCCGGCCCGCCCGCCGCCCGCTCGCCCTCGCCCGCCGCCCCGCGACCATGGCCGGCTGGCAGAGCTACGTGGACAACCTGATGTGCGATGGCTGCTGCCAGGAGGCCGCCATTGTGGGCTACTGCGACGCCAAGTACGTCTGGGCAGCCACGGCCGGCGGCATCTTCCAGAGCATCACGGTGAGCGGGGCCGGGGCCGGGGCCGGGAGCGGGGCCGGGGCCGGGGGCACCTTGCGGGCGGGGGGCGCGGGCCCGGCCGCCTTTTTGTGCGCGGCGGGAGCGGCGCGGGGCCGGGGCCGGGGCGGGGGCGGCGGGCGGCCCGGGGCGGGGGGCGCGGGCGGCGGGCGCGGCGCGGCCGGTGCGGCGGAGGAAGGCGGAGGGAGGCGGAGGAAGGCGGCTCGAGCGCTGCCGCGCCGCCGGCTCCATGTTTTCTCCGCCAAGATGGCGCTCTGCCATTGATGCTCCCCCGCCCTGCCGCCCGCGCCCCCGGCCCGCCCGGCCCCGCCGCCCCGGCCCCCCGGGAGCCCCGAGCGGAGCCGCCGCCGCCGCGGCTCCCCGGCCCCGCTCGGCCCCGCCCGGGCGCGGCGGGCCCGGCCCGGTGCCGGCCGAGGCGGAGCGGAGCCGCCGGGCCGCGGGCGGGGGGCCGGGCCGCCGTGACGCTGCACTTTGCGGCCGCCGCGGTGCGGCCGGGCCCGCCGCGCCCCGGCCCCGGCCGGGCCCTGCCGGGGAGCGCGGGGCCGAGCGGGCGGCGGGAGCGGCCGGGCCCCGCGGCGGGCAGAGCCGCGGCGCGGGCGGGCCCCGGGCCGGGCTCCGGGGACAGGTGCGGACACGGCCCGCCCGCCCGGGGCCGGCCTGCGGCGAGCGCCCTATAACGGGCCCGGGCCGCGATCCCGGCGGCGAACAAAGCCCCGTGTGCTGGAGCACTTCCTGCGGGAGCCGCGGGAATCACTGCCTCGGCCTCGCCGCGCCGCGCTCGGCACAGATTGCAGCCGTGTGCCCGCCGTGCTAACTCCCATCTCTTTCCTTTGACAGCCAGGAGAAATAGATATGATTGTAGGAAAAGACCGAGAGGGTTTCTTCACCAATGGTCTGACCCTTGGTGCAAAGAAGTGCTCTGTGATCAGAGATAGCCTGTATGTCGATGGTGACTGCACAATGGACATCAGGACAAAGAGTCAAGGTGGTGAGCCGACATATAATGTTGCTGTAGGCAGAGCTGGACGAGGTAAGCACCCCTTTTTTTCCTCTCTCTTCAGATCTCTCAATTAGAAATGTGACCCTGAGCATAGACTCCAGCTATTAAGAAAATCAAACTCCTGTATTTAATGGCTAATTTTGGGAAGTGATGCAGGGGGTGGATGGTGGTGCTCTGAGTTCTGACTGAGAATTACACTCATCCCCATTCCCTCCTGCATCCCAGCCCAGCACCAGGCTGTGCAGTCCTTAACAGGTCTCTGACAAGCAGAAGGAAGCAGGCTGCAGCTCCAAACAGCCTTAGCTGGCATTCCATCACTTGATAGCTCAGGAGGGGTCTGTTAATGACAGGCAGTGGCTGCAGCTTTCTCGTAAATTGCTTGATGGAAAGCTTATTCTGCAGAGATGTGAATCTCATGTATGAGCTGCTCCTACCTAAAAAGTTCTACACTAACCCTTCTTGCACTTCCTATTGAGCCTGCTGAAGTCTGTCCTGGCAGAAAAAGCCCATCCACTTTGGTACCACTGAGAAATGTGCTTCATGCTCACACACCTGCTCCTCGTGCTCTTCATTTAACTTCCAGTAAAACCTATTATGGGGCAGCCACCCATCTGGGCTATGAAACACTGTCTAGGAGTGGTGTGCCTTATGTTGGAACACCTGGGCTAGCATTTTTGGGCTGGCTGTGGAACAGGTTCATGAGTGACAAGACTTCAGCTTACAGGTGTGAAACCAAAGGCAGAGCAAGTGTGTGTAGGCTAAAGCCCAGGGCAGGCATGCAGGAGGAGGATTGGTGGCACTGAAGGGAAACAGTTCTGACTTGTGAAATGTCAATGAGAACTGTCTTAAGTTTTTACAAGCAAATTGCTGTGGAGATAGAATCATAGAGTCACTAAGGCTGGAAAAGCCCTCCAAGATCATCAGTTCCAGCCCTTCTCCCGGTGCTGCCAGGGCCACCACTGACCCATGGCCTCAAGTGCCACAGCACATGGCTTTGAAATCCCTCCAGGGATGGGGACTCAGCCCCTGCCAGGGCTGGACAACCCTTTTGAGAAAGTTTTCCCAATATCTAACCTAGAGCTGCCTGCACAGCTTGGGGCCCCACTGTGTGATCATGTGTGGGCAGACTGGCTGCACATCCCCAGCTTGGCAAGCAGCCCCTGGCCCGTGGCAGCCCAGAGCTCAGGGTGTCCCCTCCCTGCTGGGGGACACCTGTGGCAGTTCAGAGCTGGTGACCCTCCAGGGCTCCTTTCACCAGGCAGCCTGGGACACCTTGCTGGAACTGGGGGAGCGGGACAGCCTCAGCATGACAATTGCCCCTGTGTTTTGTCTTATGTAAAAAGTGTGGTTTATAGCTGTGTTACTCCACAGAAAGTCTCAGCCCAGCTCACCCTTTGGGGTTGGTTACCAGCATCAGAGCAGTTACTCTGGTTCCTATAGCAGCAGTGGCTGCTGCAGCACAGGCCATGGGAATTTCCTTTTGTCACTCTCCAGTCCCACTTGCACACACACTGCACCCCTGCCCCACAGGTGTTTAAATTGCTGCCAGGACGTCCTTGCTGGCTGATGACTGATGGTGAGGCACTGCAATGCTTTTCTGACAGCTAGTGACATTTTTCTTAGCAGTGAACTCTTACAACTTCCACAGTTAGAAAAAATCCCTGAGGGTAGATTGTGCCTTCCCCCAGCCCTGTCTACATCTGCGTTTTAACAAAACTGTTAAACTAGCTTAATACCCAAATACTAGATCTTGAATTTGAGGGTTTTTATTGCACTGCTTAAAACTTGCATTATTTCCATGTCTAACACACTCTTTTAAAAACTTGTTTCTTTTCTCTTTCAGTCTTGGTCTTTGTAATGGGCAAAGAAGGGGTCCATGGAGGCGGATTGAATAAGAAGGCATACTCAATGGCAAAATACTTGAGAGACTCTGGGTTCTAGTTGTTAGGCAGACTGTTAAGTATTAGGGGAAGATTGCTATTAAACTTTCCTGGCGGTGAGCTTTAAACCTTACATTCTGGAAACTTTACTAGCAATGCAGGGTGATGGGGTATGAACCTGTGTCTCCTTTGTATCCCTTTGTTGGTGGGGAAAGGTGTTATTTTTTTTTTCCCTTTAATTCTTTTCATTTCTGTTTTGTTTCCTTGTGTACTCCAGCATTGGTTATAGTCATGGGAAAGGAAGGTGTCCATGGAGGGACACTCAACAAGAAAGCATACCAACTGGCTTTGTACCTGAGGAGCTCTGATGTCTGAGCAGCCTCTCCCCATGCACGTAGCAGCTGTCTGCACCACCACCCGCTTGTGCTCAGTGCTGCCAGACCCTAGATGGTAGTTGGTGTTTTTTATTTACCCATTTCCTCCTGTCATAACTCCAGCTGCCCCTTGTTCATCTCTGTAACCTCTGTAGGTAACCCAGCCCATCTGGCCACCCCCATGACCATGATATGCATGAGAACTTGGAACTGGGGAGGGGAACATGCCAAGTGTAGGCTCTGCTTGGTCTTAGCAATTAGTGTGATACTGAAACTAAACCAACTGAGATACTAAACAAGGTGCCGATTGTACAATCTAATTTGATCAATGCCTCTTCAGCACTTTGAGCAAGTCACAGCTCACTAGTCTTCCTTTCACAGAGCACGGTGGGGAGGAAAAAGTGCGTGCATATCTTCACTTCTGTCCCTCTCTTTGTTTCTGTTTTTTAAACCCATGTGTTTGCTTACACCCATTTTTATAGTGCCTGGTTTGTTTAACCAATTTGCCACTCAAAAGCTATTAATGTCACATTAGTTTTGTCATTGCACTTCACTGTAGGCTTAAGTCTCTTACTTTTTCTTGATGTTGTCTGAAGGTTGTACTGCTTAAAAAGTGCAATCACAAAACTATGAAAGGGTACAGATGTACTTCCTCCCATGACCTTAAACCACCATCCTAGGGACTCCCCAGACATTCCATCATTACAATAGCTCAGGCACTTTTTTTTTTTTTTGCCAGCTCCTGTTCTGTAGTTGACTTGTGCAAGGCTGCCACCGTGGCCATTAGCTAGCCTGGTATAACCAGCTGGAGTGTGTCTGGTTTCAGTTTCTCATAGGACCAATTTTAATTTGCAGCTTGGGGGTCAGGGGGTGGGGGGTGTTGTTTTTGTTTTTTAATATGAAACTGCAATGTCATTGTGGAAAACTGCCACCTTCAGCTACCCTGGGAGCTCTGACTGGCTTCAGTCTTTCTGCCAGATCACTCAGTGGTGCAGAGTTTGGCTGCTCTGAAGCCACTGTTTGCATGAAGGTTGGTAGTTTGTAAGCTAAACTGTCAAAATACCATTTAAAATTTAAAAATCTTCATCTGGCCTGTCACACCCTTGCTGCAGAAATGATGGAGTGAGCTGCCTTGTCCACGAGTCATCTGAAATGTCTGTAACCAAACTCAGTTCAGGCACGGTTCTGACCTGTATGTCCATTGCAAGAACTGCAGAACTCTGTATACTAAAGAATAAATGGGAGATGGTAGTGGTTGGAGTAACTGACTTGGCTGTCTTGTGATGAATTTTTTAATATGTATTCTGTGCCATACTATTGTTAAAAAAAAAAAAAAGAACTGTTGCTATTGTGAGATGGATTTTAACTGACTCCGAGGGTTTCTTTTGACTGGCACTACCTTAGGGACATTCTAGTATTTGCTTCTGTTGTTGGGCCTTGTGGATAATGTACAGATTTAAACAAATTCTTGTTGCTGATTTGTCCATTTCTTTCCCTGCACTTTGTTACATCTGGGATACAGTCTAACTCATCTGATTTAATATGCATTTCAAAAAATGCCATAACTATTAAAAACACCTTGTTTACAGACAGATGAAATAAATTTATTCCAACCAAACAAAACCAGACTGTTGGTAATTTTTCCGCCTCACACCTAGGAAATCCTCTGAGGCCCTTCAGTGCATGGCTGGCCACACTAACAGGAGGTCTAAATGCAGTTTTAGGTTCTGCAGGACAGCATAGTACAATAATATAAATAGTATGATAAGATAATATCATAAGTATTGTGATCATAGTACTTCAGTCAAAAGCCAGGCAGTCTTCAGGGTAGATCTTCAATCAGGAGATGCTTTCTCATCTCTTAATTCCACGTTTATCCAGCTCTCTCATGTGGGGTGCCCCTGCCCTCTGAACGCTCAAAAACCCTTGCTGCACCAAGCTGAAGGCAGAGGAGTCTGTGGTGGCCTGCCCAGGTCAGTGCACCAGGGTGGGACTGTGCTCCCCTCACCCAAACAGGGGCAGGTTTAAGGTCTCCATTACCTTAAAGGATTGCACCTGTGTTTGTTACTAATGCTGAGAACTCCTAAAAACAGGCTCAGGGGCTGGGATGGTGAACCCTGGAGCTGAGCCCAGATCATGGGAGGTGGAGCTGTAGAAAGGCTCTGCCTTCCTGGGCCCTTGAGCTACTCAGGTGTTCAGGACCTGAGAACACCTTTGCTCTCCCCTCCTCCCCCCACACCTTCATCACGGGTGTCAGCTGCACCTGCTCCTCTGCTTGGCACTAGACCTGGGTCTAACAACCCTTCCTATATATAGTGTCCATATGCTCCCACTGCCAAGTGTCTGTGTCTGAACTGGATCTCCCACACACCCAGAGCACGGAGCAGACTCCTGCTCAGAACAGGCACAGATTGCAGATCTGCCTTCCCCATACAGCACGAGTGAAGCTGTGCCCAGTGTGTGACACAAGGCTGCACTCACCTTGGAACTGCAGAACTTGGCTTCTCCCTGGTCAGGAGGATGAGGGTTTTACATTCCCAAAGCTGTTTCTGTGGTGAAGGCCAGAGTGGATGGAGCTGACTGTAGCAGCACCTGGGGCAGAGCAGCTGCTGGCAGCACACACCAGGCACTTGTCACCACATTCCTGAGTGTGACATTGCTCCTTTCTGACCAAGTCCCCTCCCTCGAGGTGTATGGCACCTCTATATTTCTGCTTGGTTAAGAATTAGGTGGTGGTCAAATTACTTTTTCAAATGCATTGTTGGTGAATTTTCCTGGCATAATTGTGTCTGTAACTGATTGCAGGCACTGGAATTACTCAAGAGCCATACTACAAAGTTTAGTTCAGTTCATGGTTCTGGAACTTCAGATTTTGGGAAGCCTGGAATACATTAATGAATAAACATACACACTCACAGCAACAGCAGGGACCTATTTTAAGAAACGTCTTTCAGCTTAGTAATTACATTTTCAGAAACCATTTTCCCATTTGGACTCACCTAGATACATGCACACTGAAGGGGAATTCTGCCTGGTGAAAATACACCACTACACTAACTGTCATTACCCCATGGCTGCTGGCACCAGTGGTTTGGAGATGAATCACCCTTTCATTATTATCCTTTTACTGTGCCTCATTGTGCAAAATAAACTTTCCCTGCTCTCAGCCAGGCCCAGAAAAGCAGGGGGTGTGACTGCCTAGAGTGTGAGGTCAGAAATCCCATCGGGGCCCCTCACCTGCCACCTCCTGTCCAGGTTCCAGCACTGGGCTGTGCTCTGCAGGTGCTGCCAGCTGGCTGGGAATTGTTCAGAGCACCCTGCTCCTCCTCCACACTCCCCCAGTCCAAACTCCTCCTCACACTAGAAGTGAAAAAAAATAAAGGTTTGCTGCATAACTCAGAGCCCTGCACGTAGCACTGGTCAGTGCAACTCCTTGCACTGTGATTCACAGTGTGACACAGGAAACATCTGCTCAGGACCCCAACAGCTCTGCATCTTCAAAAGCACTTCAACCTCAGAAATGTAAGTGTACACAAGGTCTCAACTGATGCAAAAGTTCAATACACTTCTGGTATTTAAAGTGGAAAACATGTTTATTTTATTAACATTCTTTCAAGCTTTCCTTAGTCAAGGCCATATAAAAAATCTCCATTTGAGTATATGCATGGTTTTACTTTCTACATAGTTACAGAGGTATTATATAGAATCTATCTTTTTTGTGATACACTGGTAAGTACTGAGTTCTGTGAGACAGGTGTAAGCACTTGTTTTCCAATCAGGTATTGAAAAGAACAATGTTTTATATACAGTTTAGCAGACTAATGCAGCATAAAATGCTCTTAGTAAGAGGTATATGAGCCAAGGATCAATATAATACTTACCCTAAACTTTTTCTATGTGGAACAAAACCTCTGTCTCAGTTGTCTCCCAATTCTACAAAGTAGTAGCAAGGAGGGATAATTAATGTGGTTATGGTGGACCTGACCTTGTGAATTGCTCAAAACTAAACATATATTCTAAATTTCCTCATCCTGGGAATTGCTCAATGGAACTGCATAAACTCAGCTACCACGGCAAACTCCAAGGATTATTTGGAATCACTGCTTTGAGATAAAATTGGAATTTCTTCTGCTTTGTTTTGACATACCAGCACACAGAATATTGATCTGTTCTACATTTGCCTTCCAGCAGTGGTGACAGTTTTTAGGAAAACTATACAAACATGCAAATACAGTTTTCGTTGGGCCTAAGGGGTAACACATATCTACATGTAATAAATATTGCTCTCAGGATGACCCAGTTGCAGCTACAAAACGGAAATAAAATTTTTCCAGAAAAATCCCATTTCAACAAGAGACATTTAGTCTCTGCGATATTTCTATTGATATAAACTATTAACATTATTCATTAGCATTGTGAAGTCCAGTTTAACTGTTGGCTTTGAGAAGACAGAACGTGTGACTGAATACCTGAATCAAAAATAAATCTACCTGTAATGATTTAACCAGAGTACTACTACATGAACTGCTGCCGCTATCAAAGAAACCAAACGTATTACAGATTAAAAGAGATTCCCTATGCAAAGGTTGGTAAATAGCCTGAAGAACCCTTTTGTTCATACACCTATGGGCCATTAGTGCTCAGACAGTGTTTGCCACCCTGTACTCCCTGTCCTGGCTGGGCTGCAGCTGGACCACCACGCTCTCCTCACTGATGGCATTCTCTGCCTCACTGCTGTCCCCGTTGTCGTTGTCATCCTCCTCGTAGTCCGAGGAGTCGGCGCCGCTCTGCCGCGAGCGGGACTCCAGCGCCCCGAAGGACTGGGTGCTGACTGAGGCCAGGGGCCTCAGCAGAGGGGTGTTCTCAGACACCTCATTCTCCTCCTGGCTGCTGTCTGTCTCCGAGTCAGAGTCCCCCTGGGAAGGGACCACCTTCTGCTTACACACAGGACAGGTTTTCTTTGTTTTCGTCAGCCATGGGTCCACACACTTGCAGTGATATGCTGTTAGAAAACAAAACACAAGGACATCATTCTAACAGTGAAAAGGACAGGGAAACGTGCTAAACCCTGTTCCTGCTCAGTGACACAGGGGAATTTTTGAACACAACTCACACAGAGAATTTTAGTCCCAAATTTGCTGGCACGTAGCCTGTACGGAACACCTGACAGCTTAGGATCTCAGTACATGCAATGAGTACCTGTGCTCTCTTCTGAGTGAATGGGAGCAGTACTACAACAGGCCAATCTGATGACAAACCTTAAAGCTTTTTAAGCAATCCCATCCAATTTGCAGCAGGCATGCCCACCATCATCACCCTCACATTGCCTCACCTCCACACCAACATGTATCAACACCTCATTATTACACGGCATCACTGCATGATTTTGTGCATCTTAAATTAGGTCTGCAATTGGCACTGCAACTAGACTGTTTAAAAAAAAGTACTTGTCTTACTTATGGTATAAAAAAATTCAGCTTTTCTTAGTGAGAGAGACTTCTACTTGGCAAAGAGCTGGTATTTACATGGGCCAGCAATGCCACGTTCAGTACCTGGTCAAGCACACTGGAAACGTGTTCTCCCCATGAACTGATGGTGGGGGCTGGTGCTGTCCAAGTTACCTGAGCAGCCCCCATGGGGAGAGATGCCATGGACCTGCTCTTTCTCTTCTGAGAACTCCTTGTTTGTCAGCCTACTTTGAAATTGGTTTCATGACTGAGGTTCTAAAAGGCTCAGCCTGTGAGCTGTGCTGGTTGTGTACAGAAGACTGTTACACCTCTGCAGTGGGCTGGACTTCAGAAAGACTTACAGGGAAAATATTTCACTAATTGACTTCCAGGTGCAGTCAGGCAGTGGCAGCAGGACAGACCCATCCCTTCAGCTGCAGCCCTAAGTCACCAAGAGCTCTATTAAGTTTTGTGATTTATTTGTCTTGGGGAAAATAAAGGCCTATTCTGTTAAAGTATTACAATAAATATGGGTATTCAGGGGACAGCATCAAGCCCAGATTTTCTTTCATGTGTACATGGAAGGAAAAATGCAAAGTGGGAATGCTAGCTTGCTTTTCAGCTTTTAAAAAGAGAAAGCAAGCTTTCACTTTTCCTACTTTGTACATTCACTCCTGCGTATTAGCAAAAAGGAATTTTATAAATCACTTACTAAATATATGTGCTGTAGGTTTTGGACAGTGTTTTGGAAAGCTGTTTTAATCTAACTCCAAACCTAAAATACAGCTGCTTACCATGAGAGCATGGAAGGATCCTGAGCTTGTCTCCATCCTCATATTCATCCAGACAGATGGCACACACATCGTATTCATCTCCTACAGCACAGAACTGAGAATTAGTGGGACCTTCAAGGACTTGCAGCAGAACCTCCTGACAGCTGATTCCTCAGGCTGATGGAGCCACCACTTCCCCCTGCCCATGCAGGGCAGCTCCTGTCACCTGCAGAGCTACTGTTGAAATTTCTGCCTCTCTGGCAGCTCATCCACTTTATGTTAATAAAAATGTTTTAAACTGTGAAGTTCTATCTCTACCTTTTTTTTTTAAATACTTATTGAAAGTAAGATAAAAGGATTTGAAATATAGCGTTCACTTTACTATACAGGGATTAATAAGTTACTGACAAAACTTAAGGCAGAAAAACAGCAGCTAAGAAAACTGGATAAAAGAATAATAATCAGGAATGACAGTCTGGCCACAGCAGGAAGTTCAGTGTTTTGTAACTCAAACTTCACAAGCAGGATACACAGCACCAACAGCACTGACACTGTGTATGTTGCTGTGCTGTGCTACATGAACAAAGAAGAGACACTTTCTAGAGGTTCATGCATTTCCATTTCTTTTTTTGTCAAGGGTTTTACAACATGCTCCTCCCATCAGTTCCCATGGCTCTTTCCCCTTTCCTGAGGGCACTGGCCTCCAAAGCTGCTCCAGTCCTGCAGTGGCTTCAGCCCAGCCACTCAGAAAAAATGGCAGAAGGAGAAAAATGAAAAAACTTTTGAGAAAAAGGTAGTTCAGTGGGTAAAGCAAAAGCTGCACAGAAGCAAAGAAAAATACTACATCCTGCAGTATCCTGCAAAGATACAGCGCTGCAAAGTGACAGCTATTCTCAAACAGGCTCATCTCCCCAGGGCATCCCCTGGCCAAGAACAGCAGCACCCTCAGTAAAAAATGACACAGCAGTGGAACTTCACACTCATGTCTATGACAGGTAAGTACAAAGAGTTTCCTGCTTCCATTCAAAACTCTTCTATCTATTTCAAGTGTACTCAAAATTACCTCTGAAACTTAATACCCCTTTGACTTACAAGTTTTTTGGTGTTAAAAACAATAAGGTTCAAGTTAGACAAAGAATGCACTTGCCTTTCTTAAACTTATGTATGGGAAGTTTCTTAAGCTGATCCTTCCTAAGCCGATTCCTTCTTGCTCTGTGTCTGTCCTGAACAAATTTTGTTATCTGGAAACACACAAGGTAACATGAACAATAAGTTACACCAATACAAGAACAATTAAAGCTTTGATTTATGAAGCATAAGCCTAAAGGATGTTCTCCATGAACAAGGCACCTGGAACTGAGAATACACAGGGTTTTTGTGAGAGCAGTGAGAAACAAGAAGGTCCATATACTACATCACATAATGGCCATTGCTGAGGCCTGTGAAAAGCAGGAAGCATTCTGCAGAGCAAAACACAACTCAGTAAGTTTGAACAGTTTTCCTTACAGATTTAGATTATTCCAGCTGTTTCAGAGGATTATTCCCACATTCATCAGAACTGTTTCCATATTACCTAAAACAGCACTTGGGGAGTAAAGGGTTTACTTTGAGTCATTGTTACATGTTATACCATGCCATATCAAGACAGCTCAGTAAAAATATAACAAAATAACTAGTAATACCAAGCTCTCTATAACTATAACTATAACAAAGATTCTATTTCCATTTTCTTAGTAGTCCCTAAGGCTATTTCTAAAAGCTATTTTAGTTCAATTTCTAAATCTAGCACCTGCGATACATTTTTTTTCAAATATGATGACAAGCAAAGAAATGAACAAAGGATATTTCAATCTAAACTGCTCCTTCAGACTCTTTCTAAACAATAAGCTGTACCTACAAACTGCAGGTTTTTTCTGCTGTAATCCAGATCCTTAGTGACAATCAGCATCTCATGTGAATCTCCTAGTCAAAAACAAGATTGTCTCAAAGAAGCAGGGACAGAATCAGAAAAGAATGAGGACCAAATCCAAGCTGGGATCTCCCTGGGATCAATTTCACTGGCCCAATGAATTGTCCAGTGCTCTAGTCTGTTGAGCTGTCTCTGAAGCCTTTCCATATGCAAGGGAATGAGCATCTCTAGTACAGTAACCTGTAAATTCCCTCAGTGTGTCTGGCTGCTGACAGCAGCACTGCAGAGAACTGGCTGCAAAGCACCAGCACCAAGCACCAGCCAGGTGTCAGCCCTTCCCTGCAGCCCCCTGACCCTTCTGACAGCTCAGCCACTGTCCCCTGCACACTGTCAGCTTCAACGGGCTGGTTTTGTCCAGAAGGACACTCTAAGAGACAGCAGCAAAAACTGCTAAAAATAATCATCTTTCGGTGATCATTCTGCTTTGTTTTCAGACAGAAATCACAATTGTGCCAAATATGCCCAGGATTGTCAATTAAATAGGTAACTTGCAATGCAAAAAATACCAATGCAGAAAAATATTTAAGTAGGTGTTTATACAGCAGTTGATGCCTTACTTGCCTTTTATTAAAAGGTAAAATAATAAATTTGGCAGAGATTACAAAAAATGGGATGTTAAGTATCCTGAAATACATAGCTATGCTATCTTACCATTTCAAGGAAAGAACCCCTGCAGGCAGTGCATGTGCTGAGATCAGTGCTCTGTGCTCACACACTCAGAACCACACCTAAGTGCAGCACAAACAGTGAGCTCTGCTCCTGGAGCAGGGTACAGGAGCACAAAGACAGGTCACTCTGCACAGGGACAAAGAGCAAGCCCTTGTGGAGTGTAAGAGTGGCACTGAGGACAGTTTCTGTAAGCAGTGACATGCTGGGCAGAACACCCAAAAGGCTCCTGATATCCTTTTGATAAAATCCTACCCCTGTTTGTTTCATTGAGAAACTACATGATTACAGGTCAGCATGGTACAGGTATGTGCAGTACACACAGCTTCACTCTTCTTTACTGTATACCTTACTCTAACTTCAGTGTGTGACAGACCCAGATGATTTGAAACAAAAAAAATATTATTAAAAGAAAAAACTTACCATAAATATGACGATGAGAATAAGACAGATCCCTACTATTATCAGGAAAGGGATTAAGTAGTACTCCAAAGGAAGACTGAACTCTGGGATTAACACAACATGGCCACTGTGGGGAGGAAGAGATAACACTTTCTAAATTAATGAGAACTCAATGAACAAGCTGAAGAACAAATACAGTAACAAAAATAAAGCAAATGATTGTCACACAAGACACACTACAGGAATCCTACCTGTGCACAACAACATAGAAAATTCACTCCATACCCACACAATGTAAAGCTAATTAAATAAAAGGATAAACTCTTTCTTACAATATTTTTTGAGTTAAAACTATTTACTGGCCTCAATCAGACCTAGAGAAACCAGGAAAATCACCTCATAGCTGCTTTGACAGCAGCATGAAAAAACCATAACATGACTTTCAAACGATACAGTGAAATCATTCTTACTCACTAAAGCATGAGAGGTTCCTCTCAGGCACAAGATTTCACCTGAAACACCCATAACCTCTGTCATCCCAACATCCTATTTTAAGCTGTAAATGTTCAAGAGAGACAGTGATCTAATTAATGCAATGAGTAACACAGGGGCATGTGAGTTAACCTACCCTTTTTCATAAGTAAACTCCTCCTTAAGAGAATTAGCTGACTTCTCACCAATAAAGACAGAAGGAATGTCAATCTTCTTTAAAATCTCAACTGTATAAAAAAAAAGTAGGGAAATACAACTATTATTATGTGGACAATCTCTGGGTACATAAGATACAAGACTTGAACATTATGAGACTATCACAACAGGAAGACATTTTAACATATGACATCCAGACCAACACACGTGCACATTACAGCTTTACTTCACATAAGCACTATTCTTTTTCCTACACAATTTCTAGGGAATTTATTGCAGGTAGAAAAATCAAAATTCCCAATGAAATAAAGGGAGACTAAAACCAAAATATGTTGACAAAAGAGGATCACAATTTTAACCAGAACACCATTCTTCACTCAGAGATTCAAGCAAGTCACATAGTTCCATTGATTTCCAGAATTTCTGGCAATTCAGAAGATTTTGTGAACTGGTTCTGTAAGTTTTAATTAAATCTGTCTTCCCTCCTTTTCACCCCAAACATAAATAAACATACTGGAAACAACTGTGGCTACATATGGTGAAAAAGAAGAAAGCAGAAAATTAACAAGTCCCACACCTTTATTTCAGTCTCAAGAAACTGGATGAGCTATTGTCTTCTGCTTACCAATGAAGGCAGAAATAAATGAAAACTTATCAAAAGATAAATCCCATATCCTAGAAAACTTTCTCCTCAGCTTCATTTTATATTGATTGTCTCCCTAATACTTCACATTTAAGGCCCAAAGTAACCTGAGTTTAGTCCATCTCAAAGCAGTCAGGTTCCCCAAGGCAAAAGCACACGTGGCTGAATGTCAGCTCACACTATGAGGTCTGTGCTTGTTGTGGACTTGTTTTATGTTTTGGTTACTCAGTGAAACCTGAAAAGAAGATTCACATGGGTTGAAAATTCATTAAACCCACTTTCATGTAACTGCCTGGGCTGCTAAACTCCCATTCAGTTTGCCAAAGTTCATTCCTAGTTTACTCAATGGCATTTCCATTGGAAAAGAATTTATTTTCCTCTTATTTATTTTCTTGTTCCACACTGAACAGGTTGAAAACTGGACAAAATAAAGAAATGCCACAAAGAAAGCAATAACAGCACTAGAAACACAAAGCACATACCAGAGAACAAACCCAACATTCTGACTAGCTTTCAAGATGTTCTGAATGTATTCACTCCATGAAGGTTAAAACTGGAACAGCTAACACAAAAAACAAATAGGAGATGGTGCACTGGCCTCTAACTACTCTTTTTCCAACTGAAAATAAGTGTATGTGATATGCTAGAAACCATTTGTCCAGAGGAACAGGAAGATGCACCCAGCAGGGCAACAAACTGCAATGACAATCACAGATGAATTTCATGATCTGGTCTTTTCCAACCTAAATGGTTCTAGGACTCTAAATACTAAAATGTCATATTATAAAGTTTGATTTCCTTTTTCTACTGCATTTTCCACTTTTCCTATATTTCTACTTAACTAACAACACATCAGCTATTTTCTTTATCAGTAATATAAATCTAGGTCAGAACACTTGAACTAAAATTTGAAGGAATACCAGAAGAAATGTTCAGAGAAGGCACAAGTCAATGCATCTGTTCTTAATGCAAATATCTTCTGCTATTAAATCTTAAAAGCAAGAAGATTTATCTGAGTTTTTTGCTTAGTTTGGTTTTGGTTTGTGTTCGTTGGTGGTGGTGGTTTTGCTGTTGAGGTTTTGAGGGGGTTTTGGTGGTGCTGCTGTTTCCAGTGAGTGAAATGATATTCAAACAGGAGAGAAGAAGTGATACCTGTACTTACTGTCGTTGGATCCCATGCTTATGAGGTCATCAGAATCGACATTGTGCACTATAGCTGCCTTGTATCCAGCTCTCTGGGCATTCAACACCTGTAAGCCACACAAAATGATTACTGGAAAGATTACTGCTTCCAAATACAGGAGCCTGTCTGCTGAGATGAGGTGCACTTTTACACAGTGATTCATACAGACACAATTGCACTTACAAACCACATGTCACCTTTCAAAGCAAAGTCATATCATTCAATCACCACGTAACTCAACCTACCAGACAGCAGCAAATTAGCTGAATCTCCTTTCAGTTCATGAAACTCAACACCAAACTGAAGAGTCCTCTTTTCCTTAAGACATCCTTAGCTCCCCATTGTAATTTTCAAGAAAACTACAGTCAAACACAAATCATTCTAATTTTGCATTCTTAAAATCATAGCACATTAAGGGCTGGAAGGGACCTTAAAGATCGAGTGGCTGGAGGATGTCCAGAGAAGGGAACGGAGCTGGGGAAGGGTCTGAAGCACAAGGAGTGGCTGAGGGAGTTTGGGGGCTCAGCCTGGAGAAGAGGAGGGTGACAGGTGACCTCACTCCCACTCCAACAGGAGGGTGCAGCCAGCTGGGAACAGGGCTCCCATCCCAGGCAACCAGCAGCAAGGCAAGGGGACACAGCCTTAAGCTGTTATTGCAAAGTTCAGGTTGGACATTAGGAAGAATTTCTTCACAGAAAGGGTGAAAAAATATTGGAGGTGGTAGAGTCTCCATCCCTGGAGGTGTTTAACAAAAGACTGGACACGGCACCCAGAGCTCTGGTGTAGTTGACATAATTGTGTTTAGTCACAGGCACATCACTGGCTGGACTTGTGAGCTCTGCTTTATCTGTCTGGAGACAGTAAGATTCTCCTTCCCTTTCATGCCAGTATCTGTTCCACTGTTAGCTAGAGAAATTCTTCTGAAGTACTAGTAAACTCTTTGAAACAGAGGGGGAAATCACATCTTACCTTAACATCAAAGTTGCACTCCAGCCTTCGGATCAACACAATAAAAGCACCAGAGGAGTTGTCCCTCAGTGGAGGTGGGGCTATAGGCTCACATGCATTCTCTGGTTTGGAATTTATTAGAAATCCCTAAAAAATAGGAGCAGAAAAATAAGCTTCATTTCTCTTGAACAAAAGGGACAATAGTCAAGTATATGGAAAGAAAACTGCACATTTTCATACAATAGCTAAACAAATTCTAGTATCAGCTCAGTCCTATGTCATAGTAAGATTTCTACTTTCCTGACTAGGTATTTTGATTCATCAGAATTTTTATGTCTGTAAAGAACTTGCAAGTTTAAAAGAAAATAGTTTTTCTAATTCCATCATACTCGGACTCTACAGTACAATTCAATAAAAAAGAAGAGGGCATTGATGCAGTTTAACTCTTGCTCTAAGACAATATATGGATAATATGCAGACTAATCAAGAAACCAGAAGTACAATGGCCTAAGAAGCACCAACACAAACTCAGCACTCACCAATTAACAACAGAACACAAAGCCCCATGTATGACCCCAGAGCTGGCCTAGCACACAGAGCAGTTGGTTTGCTATGGTAAGCAAAGCTCACTCAGTAAGCTACAGCTGAAAGCTTCAAGAGGCAGGAAACTCTGGCAATATCAACTTTGAACCAATCTTTGAGCTGTTTTCAGGTGGCTGAGATGGTGGCCTTCTGCAGGCAGTCTGTAGCCACTTACTACAGAATCTGACAGACTGTGTTTTACAATTGCATACTAATAAATCTTAATCACAAGCACTGAAAGAATATACCATTTTCATTGTATTGTAACAAATATCATAGCATTTTAAATAAGTAATTAAAATCTTAATGCAAAGAAAAAATTTTAGTATAATATTCAGGTCTAAAAAGCCATCATTTCTACATATGTGATGACATCTGCCTTAATTAAGACACTGATCTGTCTAACAGTTAAAAAGGTCAGAATCAAAGCTCCTTATATCTATTTCTGGTGTATTAAATTGGCTCACTACATGGGTAAATCACTTAATCACCCTCTGATTCTCAATATAGCCAGTAAACAACTACACAGCTTTAACACACCTTCTCCCCATGGTAACACCCACTGGGTATGGAAACGAAGCCTTGAGGGGAACTGCAGAGAAATTCCTGAGTTACAGAAACTCCTGCACAGCTTCATTACACTTGGGGATTAAACGGGCAACGTGGAACTAAAGAGTGATCCACCCTTTTACCTTAACAGCTTCTCTTTTTTTGTGTAGCAGTTCCTCTCCACGCTGCAACATTAACAGTGCTGCAGTCGGTTTTGGGGCCAGACACAAGTAACACCAAAACAACTCCCTGCCCAGGTGGGCTGCCCAGTCTCCACAGGGTGTGTATGATACCAAGCCCCCTTCCCCAGAACTTGGAAGGTGGTCTGCCTACATTTTTGTGTAAGAATTCCAAGCTGTAAAAGCACTCATATCTCAGGTGTAAACCTTCATACACTGTTCAAAGCAAGACAAGTAAATTACTGCCACTGTGACTGATTCCATGCAGTCACCTCTACAGTAAAAAAGGGAAGGAAGACTGAACTTCCCACAAGCCCTAAATTGCCTGGATGGCCCAACACAACCTCCACTCTCATGGACAAGTGTTTCAATTGCCCAGGTGGAACAGAAAATACATTTTATCCAAAATGAGCACACTGACTGACAGTGACTTGTATGAATGTGATCTGAAGGACACAAATAGTTGGTGTCAGTGCAGAGCAGCCAGGTCAGGCGTGCCCTCGGTGCTGAACTCACACAACACACCACAGCTGCACCACCTCAGACAAAACTCCCCAGGAATGTCAACACCAGAACTGACCTGGATATTCACCTGCCTTTAGGTACTTTTCTAAGCCACAGGACTATGACACCAGTTCACAGCATTAACATCACCACATGTAATCTATTTTTAAATAATTTAGTTTTTACCTCCCCTACCTTATATTACAGAGAGAAAAGGAATAAAAGTCTTCACACCAGTTACTACTGCCACCAGTGTGTCTGGACAGCTTCTACCACAGCAGAAGCCTGGAAGAGCAGAACATGCCTTATCATTGCTGTCTAAAGAAAAATGCATTTATCTAACCTCTCACAGTTCCCTCCCATTTTACTTGCAACTTAATCTCTCTTCTGTTAATTTTCCTCAGTCCACCTACATATCTTCCTGAGTTCCAAGTGACCACATTAAAGACATGAAAAGTAATTATCCTGCTGTACAAAACTTTCTTGCTGCTGTATTTCAGAAGACACCGGGTCTTCAGAATTTCTCATCCAGCACAAAATAATGATAAAGTCTAACCTGTATTCCCATGGCCATATCCATCTTGGATAGTTTTTGCATATTAATAATTTTGCATGAAGTCAATAGTTTTCCCCTTTCCAGTTCCATTAACATTTGCAAACATTTACATCTTACTTCTGTCTTCTCTAAGACTAGGTGAATTTTACCATTTCATATGGTATAATACTTATATATTTTCCCAAGTCAATGAAAATGAGATCAAGAAAACTTAAAAAAAATTAAAAAGCCAGATGCCTATTTTCTTCTAGTTCAATAGCATAGCACTTCCTAGTGCCTTCCCTTGATATTGTTATGACCAGCTTCCAAGTCATGGCCCAGCATCCCAAGGCCAACATGAAGTAAAGACACTAACAGATGTGTAGTGTATCTGCATTTTGCTCACTTACTGATACAGAGTAAAATAAAAGAGCAGGAGTGTAATGGAGACTTTAAGGACACCGGGGGAATGGGGAAACCTTCTCACCTGCTATGGGCTGCGCACTGCAATTGAACTAAAGCCAGTAAAGAGGGTCACAGGGTCACTCCCAATCCCTGCCCTGACCCCAGGCTGGCAGAGTGCAAGGCACAGGCAGAGCTGCAGCTCCTGAGCTTCCCACTCGCTGCTCAGCAATGCCAGGAGAGCAGCAAACACAACTGGAACTCCTCCAAACACTGAGCAACAGCTGCTCCCCCCAGCACACTCAGCCTGGGCCACACCAAGGAAATAATCCCTCTTGCAGGGTGAGAGGGCTTCCCAACTGTACAGAGACAAGGAATCTTCCAAACACATCTTTCAGAAACTTGTATCAGACAAGTCTGGCATCCACAGACTCCAGTGCAAGGTAACTGACATCATGTGTCAGTATTGCCACTGAAACACAGAAAGCAGGGATCTGCCAAACTTCTCTCAGGTTTCCATAATTCACCTATTTGTAATTTATTTGTTAAAAATTTCAGCAAAACAAAGATTACCAAAGTTCTCTTCTTTGGAGAAGAATCTGCCTATTCACAGGCAGTATCAGATCCTTTGCACACTTATTTAGTTTGAGCAGTTGATAAATAATTTCTGTCTTTATTTTCCCTTGGTACTACATTCCTTTAATTTTTATCTTTTTTAGCTTACAAAGGAAATGTTAATCACATACAGTTTTCTTTAATATATTCAACACACAAGCAAAGGAAAAGAAAGAATTCATGCACTTCCTGCATGGGCAGGCAGGTGCTCAGCCCCCTGCAGGAGAGCAGGGCCCCATCACACACAGCAGTGACTTGGGCACACAAACACCACACTCAAAATCCCCCCTTTCCTTCCTCCCCCCACTTTATACCCTGAGCAGGATGCCACAGGCTCACCCCTTTCATCCTCTGTGCTGGCTGTGCCTTCTCCCAGCCATGCACCCCCAACCTCCCCCAGCACAGCAGGAGGAACAGAAAAGGCTCTGGCTGTGCTGGCACTGCCCAGAAATAACAGAACCAGCTCCACACAATCAACCTGTGCTCAGCACAAACCCAAACACAGCAGGCAATGGGGAGAAATAAACTCTAGCCCAGCTTAAACCAGCACAATATATACTGCTTTTTACCTTCAAGCCTTCTGCTGGCAGTCTGTAGCCAAATCTAGCAGGTAGATCATCAAATGTCTGGGTTCCATTTTCAAGGTTATACTAAGAGAAAAACATTTTTTAAAGAATTAGGTTTGCAACAAGACAGAAATAGTTAACAAATATAAACAAAACCAAACATCACTGTGTATTTTTTTAAGATTGAAATACTTATCAGACATAGAACATCTTGTTACCATGTCAATGAAATTACAAAATTGCTTATTCCACCTGTCTTCTACCCACATGTTAACATCATTCTTTTCTTATCTAGCTGTCAAAATAAGAAAGTAAGTAATAGGTATTTTGTTGAACTATTTGTATGGTAGATCTTTCTTTCTAATGTCTAAAATTCAAACACCACCATATGTGCAGAACAGAAACCACAAACAAACCAAGCAAGCAAAATCTGAAGAGCTGGGACGTTTGGATGTGCAGTATTCATTGGATGATTGTGGTGGGGGCTTTGCCCTGAATTCATTTGTGTACAGGGAAAAGAAGCTTCTAAGAGGTGCTTTACTGCAGACAAAGAATAGTCTGCATATGCCATCCCTTCCCAATTCCCTGCTACACATTCAGATTAGTAGCTGAAAAGTATCTCCACAGTTTAGTTTTATAATAACTACGAGCTTTCATTTTAAAGCAGAGGAATGCTGTGAAAGACCCTAAATCTGTGCAAGCTTTGTTTCCCCTTTCTTTGTTCATCTTCTCTGGCTGTATAACATGCCTGACCAACACAGAATTCATACACAAAATAAGTGCTGTGTATATACGGCGTATTATTTTCATTTAAAAAAGTGTTTCATACAAAAGTTGTGAACTCTACAGTCAATGGAGCTGAAGGTGCATCAGCTGTTTTCTTAAAGGGTTTAGTGAGTCACAAAGGTTTGTGTATTCACCATATCACCCAACTGTGCCACTGAAGAGCCAAGCAAGGCCCTGCTTGCTTCACAAGGATGTTTCCTACCAGGCTTGGACAGGTGAGCTCAGACTGTAGCACAGAGAAAAACACTGCCATCATCCATCTGAAGTCTTCCAAAGGAGCAGTGCCTGGAAGGAGCTTTCTTCCCACAGACTTTGAGGGTCAAGATGTAGGAATGGAGCCAAATTTCAAGGAAGTTTCTGTGTAACCAATGTTCTCAGCACAATCTCTCCTCCTGACCTTCCACGCCCACCTTTCATCCACCTTCTTCCAAACACCCTGAGCTCGGGCTGCTGGCAGCTTGCCCTTGAATCTCTTGACAAGCCACAGCTTAGGCCAGGATTTGACACAAACCTATTTCTTTTTACCCCTTTTTTATAAAATAACCAATCCCATCTCACGTGCACATAACAGCACCTCATACAGATATGATCCTTTAAGGGTGCAACTATATGAGAACACCGAAGCATAAAACCATTCCTAAACTAAAAGGGAAACAAGGAACTCCACTGCTTGGTATACCCAAAACTTGGGCCAGAGCTTTGCTAACAAATGGGTAATCATTAAATGGTGAAATCTCTCAAGACTGATCTGTACACCAGCAATTCCATGTGACACAGTGCAAACATTCCCTCTTCTGAGCATCTTTTAAACATTCCACTGGCTCCTCTGTATAGCAGTTTAGTATCTAGTTCATCTCTTCATTTCTTACTCAAGATATTTTCAGAATAAATCTGCAACTTCCAAATATCTGAGAATAAAAGACCCTTTTTATATGGAATTATTTTAGAATACTACAAATAAAGCTTAAATTAAAAAAAAAAAAAAATCAAACTAAACTTCCAAAGTGCCCTGTTTTTCTTTGAAGTTGGAGTGGGTTGTTTGTTTTAAGTAACTTTTCTAAGAGAGGAAGAAGCAAGAATGAGTTAGGATTTTATGAAAAGAGGAAGCACAGGCTAGGTGACAGTAAAAAAGGGGGGAAAGGGAAATCGTGGTTGCAGCAAAAAGTTTAAAATTTCACAATAAAATGGTGATGTCAGTGCCACAATAAAGCAATTATCTATCTGCATTGTTTCTTTACATTTTTTCTATAGAAAGTATTTATACTTTTAACAACCTGAAAATCCCAATGTCATACCTCAGTATTCATCAACCCCACTTTACCATAAACTTTTAAGTATTTTTATTTTAAAATTTGTCTCCAAGAGTTTGTCACTCTGTTCTCCAAAACTGGTATGACATTAACAACTCTTCTCCATATCACTGGAACAAGCAGGAGGCTACAGTAAATAGGTTTAATTGTTTCAGTAGCTTAAGCTTGATCCTACAAAGACATTTATAACCTCCTCCTTAAAATGCCACAGTATATCAAACTGGTAATAAGCAGCACAGCATCAGCTTTTACCAATGATCTATGTTCATTTTACTGTTTATTATTTCCCTTAATGACGGCAGATATTTTCAGCTACTTAAAAATTGTATCTAGGTATAAGATACACAAAACTCCTCACAGACAAGGCCTCCAGCCCACATAAATAAATTATACTAGCCATAAAAGATGATATAAATCCAGTAACCCTCCAAACAGCATCCATCACCAAAACTTAAACTGCTGTCTAAACCAAAGAATGCAATTAACAGCATTATAACATGAAACAAGACATCTGGTCAGAGAGGAACTCTGCAAATGACTAAGGGAATTGAGCACATACCACCTGTAAACTCATTTGAAAGTGTACAATTTATTGTTTATTGAAGTAAATTGTTAAGACAGTTCCATTCCAAGCAACCTGCTAGAGCATTTATTGCATTTACTGATTCATTAATAGAATAGTTGAAGAGATCATTTAATTTTATAGAGATTTCATCCATGTAGAAAAACATTATTATACTTACTGCTAAAATGTCTGCCTCCACAGGTAAAAGATTCAGGAAGGCAAATAACTGCACAGTCACAATAGTGTATATCTGAGTGGCAGACAACATCAGCATTCCTATTGATAACAGCATATTTCATTCAATACCTGCAAGAAAAGAACCAGAGTCAAGGCACACAGCAAATTCTTTCCTGTGTCATTTCACAGGACTCTCACTCACTTAAAACTTTTCTGCTAAGGAAGTATGCAAAGTGTTATTCAATGTACACCTCTGAGAAACAAGTAATCTTACACTTATATGATTATTTTGGAAGTTACATGATTATTTCAGAAGCCTGTTCCTCCATGGGAGCAACAGCAGTTGTCACAATACAAAACAATAGAAATGGGTCCATTTCTGGGTCCAACATAGCTGTAAGAATTAAAACAGTTAATAGACAAGTATCAAAAGTAGACACTAAGCACTTTATATAATTATGCAAACATCTGGAACTCCTCTAACTCCTTTTACTAGAGTAATTAAAATTACTTCACTAAAAACTCAATTAGGTCATCCAAAATACTTGTTGAAACAATTTTTTGTCAAAAACCTCCAAACTGTGGCTTCTTATATAAATGGTTTCATGTGAATTTGTTTTCATTTGACTGCAGATATTTCTTCTGAAAACTGGCTGTTGACTTAACAGAGAAATCACAGCCAACATTACTACTTCAGGAAATCAAGAAATCCCTAAGAATTCCTGTCCTTCTGACCTGTCCTTCATGGGTTTTTCAAGCAAAAAGCATTGTCCCATGATGTGAGGTTCTCAATGTTAATTAAAGCAAACGCCAGAGAGATAGATTTGATTTAAGCTAACATGAAGATAACTAGAATTTATTACTACTATTTGGAGGAAATAGCTGATACTTTTAAAAACAGATGTCATGATTCTAACTTGGTCAGAATCAGACATATAATGATTTGTGAAATTTTCAACTGGTTCATAGAAATGAAGTTACACTCACAAGAAAAAAATGGCAGTGAGTTACAAAACAAATGAACTTTTATTATTAAATTAAGATTTACCACCTTGTCTCATCAGCCTGCCCTAAAAAAGAGGCCATGAAACTGGAAAGGTAAACCATTGTTTCAAAAGTACAGCCATTTTTACTATGACAGAAACAACAGTACACCTGAAGCTATCACAGCACTTTAACCAACACAGCAAATTCAGCACAGAGAAAAGCACTAAAAGAGTATTAAGCAGGTTAGAATACACAAGAATTAAAGTTGTCCTTGCAAACAAAATGCATATACAGTGCACTCTTCCCTGCCAAAGGTACATACACACAATTTCTACTGTGCCCAGGATCCGATGCCACAAATGCAAGCCAAAAACCCTGACAATTCCTGAAAGTGCAGGCTCCTTGGAAAGCATGTCCTCTCAGCTGAGGGAGGCAGCTCAGGGCACAGAAAGGCAGGTGTGAGAAAAGGGAACTGCTGTAAGCCAAACAAGTCAAACCTGACTCTTCCACACCTGACACTTGATTTACCAGTGTGGGCAGCCAAAATCGTCTTTAGATAACTGTGAGCATTTCTCCTGGCTGCCCGTGCTAGAGCTGAGCCCGAGGAGCATCCCCTGGCAGGGAGGGAAAGATGTGGGTGTGCAGGACAGCAGAGCCACGGGCAGCAAGGCGTCCTGCAGCAAACACAGCGAGCACAGTTCAGACAGAGGGCACAAGGGCAGCACCCAGCTCAGACACAGCAACGAGCTTCAACAGCTTTGGGCCAATCTGCACAGATGAGGCTACACAAACTACACCTCAATATGAAACTTGCAGGTATCTGCATCTCAATCAACTCAAAATGTGTTTCTGAGCATAATACAACACAAAGCAATTCCACGTTCACATGGTTATGTTCACGTTTTAACTCCATGAGACAGCTTCTCCCTCTCACTTCTGAAAAAGAAAACCTTGGACATCTGTAAGAAACAAACTTAATTTCTATTATTTTTAAAGTCAAATGAGATTATAAACCTTACAGCAATCACAAAAAAATACGAACATACAGAAACTTTGGGACAAATTCCAAATATTTTGGTTGACTGGGCTGCACCTCCCAAGATGTCATAAGCAGAGCTAGTAAGAGCAATTCTCGCTCACATCCTCTAATCCCCCATATCTGAATTTTTGCATTTTGATGCCATCGTCTCATTACTGACACAAATCTCCATCTCAGATCTATTACAAAACTGGACAGTGACGCCCGCGAAGTAAGACCAGCATTCGCACCTGTTAAGAGCAGGAACAACTCCTCCCAACTAATTTTAACGACTTTACTAATAACTCTGCTTCCAGCTCGGCAGACTCCTCGCCGCTCGTTGTGCTGGAAGCCCAAGCAGCACCCCGCGCACAGCCAGCCTCAGGGAGCAGGGCCCGAGCTTCCCGCGGGCCGGGAGCCGAGCCCCGCTCCGCTCAGCCGGGCCGGGCCCGCACAGCCCCGGAACGGCCCCGCCTCGCCAGCCCAAGGGTGGAGGCCAATAAGCACTGCGCAATGGAGCGCGCGGCCCGGACGCGCTCAGCCGCCGCACGGCCGGAGCGCCCGGGAAGCCCCGCAGCCGCGGCCCGGCGCTCACCTGCGGCCCGGGACCCCGCCCGCGCTCCCTGCGGCCCGCGCCCCGCGCTCCGGGCGGCCTAGGCCGACGCCATGGCGCCTTCCGTGCGATCGGCGCCCGCGCCGGAAGTCCCGCCTGCCGCCGCGCCGCCGCGGGCGGAGGCCCGCGACAGCCCATTGGCCGGGCGGGCTGTCACTCAGCCGCGGCGGGGCGGGCTCGGCTCCGCAGAGGGCGGGGCTTCGCGGTGGCTCCCGCCCCGACGCCAGGGGGCGCGCGGCACCGCCGGGGCCAAAGCGGAGCGTCCGGAGCGGCCCGCACAGCTGGGAACATCTGGAGCACGGATGGGAAACATTTGGGGCACGGCTGGGACATGCCTGGGGCACATCTGGGAACATCTGGGGCACGGCTGGGACACGGATGGGGCACAGCTGGGGAACATCTGGGGCACGGCTGGGACATATCTGGGAACATCTGGGGACGGCTGGGAAACATCGGGGAACATCTGGGGCACGGCTGGGACACAGCTGGGGCACATCTGGGCACATCTGGGCACGGCTGGGGCACAGACCCTGAGAGGGCAGAACGCAGTGCGTGTCTGCAATCCCACGGACGCAGGGATGTGCATGTGCAGTTCCCGTGGCTGGAGAATCTCTTGCCCTAAACAGCAAAGCCGAACTCTTGGTCGAGAGAGGGTTAATTGTTTAACCCGGGGGTAAGGACTCCCTCCGGCTTCACAGGAGTCGTGCGTATTTCCCAGCCATAACATCGCAAGTATTTCCGTGTAAATATATCCATGGCGATTAATAAATTTGTAAATCGGGAACAAACAGCGCGGCCGCCGCTGCCGCACGGAGTCCCCGCGGCGCGGCCCCGCGCAGGCGCCGCCGGCCGCCGCCCTTCCCGGGCCGTGCCGCTGCCGCTGCCGCTGCCGCCGCCCTGCCCGGGCCGTGCCGCTGCCGCTGCCGCTGCCGCTGCCGCTGCCGCTGCCGCTGCCGCCGCCCTGCCCGGGCCGTGCCGCTGCCGCTGCCGCTGCCGCTGCCGCCGCCGCTGCCGCCGCCCTGCCCGGGCCGTGCCCCTGCCGCTGCCGGCGTCTCCGCGGCGATGCTGCTGGTGCTCTCGGCCGAGCACCGGGCGCACCTGGGCTGCTTGCCGCAGGCCGGCGGAGCAGGTCGGGGCCGCCGCGGGGCCGCGGGCGGGGGGCGCCGTTTCGGGCCGGGCCGGGCCGGGGCTGCAGCGGGGCCGGGCTGCAGCCAGGCCTGTTCTCTCTGTGTCCTCACAGCTTTTGGCGAGCTGGGCCGCCTGGCGCTGGAGCAGCTACGGCGGGGAGCGGCACCGCGGGCCTGCGAGACCGCCGCCAGTGAGAGCCGGGCCGGGCCGCGGCGAGCGGGGGAACCGGGCGGAGAGCGGGGGAACCGGGCCGGGCTGTGGGGAGCGGGGGACCCGGGCCGGGCCGCGGGGGAACCGGGCCGGGCCGCGCTCGCTGGGCGGCAGGAGCCCCGGAGCGCGGTGCGCTGTGCCCCGCCGCGCCCCGCCGCGAAGGAGCCCCGAGCCCCCGGGGCCGAGGGAGCGCGCTGGCGGCGCGGGGCTGCAGCGGCGCGGGGCTCAGCGCTCCGCGACCAGCGCGGGCAGCAACGCGCGTCTCTCTCCCCACAAACCCTTCCGGACTGTGCCATCAGAGATTGGTTTGGTTTTCTCTTAGCTCCTTTCTTTTGATGGCTTGGTTTGAGGGGGTGTTTAACATGCTGTACATTATTATTTGAAGGGTGCGAAAATCTCCTTTTTTTCTAAGCATATTTTGCATGTTAAGCGCTGGATAAATTTGCAGCATTGAGTCTCACTGCTGCAGCAGTTAGCAAGTAAAAAGCACTTTGTGTTTTCTTTAAAGGAAAGCTGAACATCGGCACTGACATCATTCAGCACGGGGTAGAAGGACTAGTGTATCTTCTTACTGAGAGTTCCAAGCTTATGGCAAGTATACCTTTCTGTAAGGAATTTGGGGATACACTCAAGACATATCTTCTGGACACTTAGACTCTAAAAATACCAGTGAATGGGGAAAACATAGCTCAAAATTTTAATGACGTACTGTTTTAGTTTTAGCAAAAGGTATCTCATGCTATTGTCTTACTAAACACTGTAGCTGCACATGTGACTCATTGTATTCAGTGTCTGAAGCTAAAATTTGGTGATGTTTATAAATATTGCAATTTATTACATATAGAGAAGCTTACTTCAGGATTAAGTTCTAAATAATGAAACTCAAGTGAAGAGTTTGTTTGTTCAGCTACTGCACAGAATGTGGACTAGACTAGTCCCCTGTTCAGTATTCCTTTGTCCAGTGTGGTGAGTTTGAGAGTTTTTTCAGCTCTTGGCATCAAAAGTTTGAGTGGGTATAAGCAGATACTAAAAGATTAGTAGTTGGACAATTTTTGTTTCCATCGGAAAGACTGTACAGTAGAATATTTGAGCAATGACTGCATGGAGAAGGGATACAGAGAAAAGGAATGCCAGATCAAGTTCAGCCAAGTGTTGCTCCCAAGAGTAGGTGTACTGTGGTAGAATGTGGCTGGTTACAGACTGTGTTTGCAGGGTGGTGCTCTGGAGAGGTGCAGTGGCATTTTCTTGGAGTCACAGCTTTCCTCGGGCTGAGCAGGGAGCACAAAGGCTGAGAAGCTTCTCTTGCCCTCGGGACAGGAGCCTGAGCATTGTGCCTTGTGCTGCTCATGTGCAGATCACTGCTGGGGGTTTGTAGTCTGGTTATCAGTGGCACAGTAGCAGCCTGACAGATGCATTGACTGCTTGCTGTGCCTTGTGACACAGCAGAGACGCTGCCTCGTATGTTTTGGTCTTTGATATGAATGAAGGCTTACATGTGGGGGGGGCAGATGTTCTTTAAAAAACTTGTTCCTGAATCTTAAACAAATCTGCAGTAATATATCAGCATCTGTAGATCCTTTAAAACCTGGATATTTGTTTTGCCAGGTGTAGTATTGTACTTGGACATTCCTGCAGGAAAACAACTTCACCATAACATGTGCGTTTAGTTACAGTTTTACTTGGTTTCCAAGAAATAATGATGATTGCCTGACCTAAATTGTTATTTCTAGATTTCTGAGGTTGACTTCCAAGATTCCATTAATGTTTTGGGATTCTCAGATGAATTGAACAAGTCCTTGCTCCAGCTGTACCTTGACAACAGGAAAGAGATCAGGAGCATTCTTGGAGAGCTGGCACCAAGGCTTCCCAGCTACCACAGCCTGGAGTGGAGACTGGATGTGCAGGTGACTTCCCTGATGGTTTTAGTATTCCATCCTTTCCCTCACATTCTTTTACATAATAAAAACCTGTTAAACAATGCAAAAATAATTGAAGCAGCAGTACTTCACCTATTTACAACTGACACGACTTTGTTAGTGCCCCACAGCCAGCCAGTTGTGAGATGAACAGGATATGCAATGATGCAAAGTACTGATGAAAATTGAATTCATGGCTCTATTGGTGTTTACTAAACATACTTGGCCTTGATTATCACCTTATTTTCAGAAATATTATGAAAGCATTGATTAAGATGGGTCAGTATTCCTTAATTAGAAAATGCAATAGTAGCTTGTATGTTTCTTTAAGTGGATGAAAGGGTTTGTGAACAGTTTTCCAGGCAGGTGCTACAAACCTGATGAGAACTGTTACAAACAAACATTGATAACCATTGATCATTTTCCTGTTCCTGTCCCACTGAACCCCTCCTGCAGCTTGCAAGCAGAAGTTTGAGACAACAGATCAAGCCTGCTGTGACTATGAAGCTACATCTTAACCAAAATGAAGATCAAACTGCCCAGGTGTTGCAAACGGACCCTGCCACCCTTCTGCACCTTATCCAGCAGCTGGAGCAGGCGCTGGGGGAGATGAAGATGAATCACTGCAGAAGAATAGTGCGCAACATGAAATAACCTTGATTCCTCCCTGCTCTCCTACTGAGCAGTTTGTAAAACTACTTAAAACACTGCTCACAAATACATTTTCAGGCAGAATAAACATCTGGATCAGATGAACTGCTTTCCTGTGCCAGGATCTTGAGCCAGTATTTACTGGCTAAATGTCCTTGACTGCCAGCTTTGCACATCTTTATGTGGTGACCTTTTTCACATAATCATCTTCACATACAGTACGTGGTAATTAAATGTGGACTAATATTACTACTAGGGATTTTTGATTAGTATTTTTAATGTAATTGGTCTGTTTCCAGGTGAAACACAACGCTAGCTGATACACAGGTGAGTGGTTTTCCTCATTCCATCCCTCCTCACTACAGTCAGTTGAACTCAGGGCAGCAAAACTGGAGTTTTAGATACAAATCCTTGAAACTTTTTCTGTTGTCTTACTACTGCCTGATGAATCTGAACACATTTGCCTTTTTCTCTCTTAAACGTTTTTAAAAATCCAGCTGCCATAGAGCTGATTGGCATCATGGTAAGTGCTGGCAGTCTATATATGGGTCATATCCTGAATCATGTGCTAACTGAAAAGGAGGAGGCTGTTCCTTGGGGATTCTGAGTAAAATGGTCAGTTGAAAGCAGATTTTGAGAATGCAGAATGTCACTGGAGAGCCTGCATGTTCCTTTGTGCAATGTGTTGCAATATTGTATAAGGAAAAGCTGCAACACTGAATGGTTTTGTTTCCTTTTACAAAAAATTACCTCAACTACGGATGGTCAAAGGTAAACTTAGAAGCTGGGTGAAACTGAGAGAAACTCAAACTCTGGCAGACTCAAGGAGAGAGGAAAGGAGAAAGATCCTTTACACCAAGTGTCTTCCTTTTAACTTGTACCTTTCAGTTTGCTCTGGGGGAAGTACTGAGCCTGGAAAAGCAGCTCCTCGGCAGCAGGATTTCAGCTTAATTATTGGAAAGGCAGATTTGCCTTTAGGTGTGGTTGGAGCTGGTCTACACCTCTGCAAGTTCTCACTTCTCCATCCTCACAGCATCCAGGGCAGCTCAGAGGGTTAGCACTAAGAGCCCTCTGGTGAGTGGCTGGCAGGGAGGCTGGGGGTGAAGAGGCACATGTGGCAGTAACCCAGAGGTTTGCCCGTGGATACAGACCTTGATTTTGTTGTAAACTCCCTAATTAAAAGTGACATGTAAAGCTACATTTAATGCATCTTCTGTAATTAATTTGCACTTGCTTTATAGAAACCCTTGAACATGACAAGGAGACTACAAAGCATTTTTCACAAGCTTCAAAAAAAAAAGTTACATTGCTACTTTTAACCCATTTTATTTTTAACAGAATCTTTGAAATTTACTACTGTTCCATTGGGTTCTTTGTTCTCCATCACCATTTATTTCAGAGGAACACAAGTTTTCTGCTCCTGTATGGCTGTTCCCAGCTGTAGTTACTGCCTGCTTGGAGTCTCTTGCAGAGCAAACCCAAAGCAGAGCAGAACCATGCCAGGCTGTGTTGTGTGCTGGTCACCTGGTTACTCAGAGAGAACAAGGCTTGCCAGGGACCCTAAATGTTTTATTTTAGAACAGACATCACAGAAAAATGTTAATCTGTGAAGAAACTTTGATGTAGAGCAGTAAGGGATCTAGATTAAAAATTACATGTGGCATCATTTCTTTAACTCATTAGATGCTCATCATATAAGGATATTTTTAAAAGTGCACTTACTTCTTCTGAACTGTTTGTTTGGGTTTTCATTGAAATCGAAATTCATTACCTGTGCAAGAACCACATGTGCACACCCCCAGAATCTCAGATGTGAAGGATTTAAACAGGGATATTGCAGGAAAGAAAAAAAGATATGCAATGTCTGCATGGCCCTGGAGCAGGTGCTGTGATTTGCACTGTTCTTTGAGCTTGTTGCAGCAAGGAACCCAGTCTGAAGCAGTAGAAGAATGGTAAGAAAATTATTTGGGAAGGGAAACATAAACAAGTCTCAGGAGTACTGGGTTTCCTGACCAGAAATACAGCAGATGTCGGGAAAAAAAGCAAAAAAACCAAAAAAACCAAAAAAACCAAACCCCTCGAAAATAACAACAAAGCTCTCAGACCCTAACAAAAACAACAGAACAAACCTCAAGGAGGAGAACTGCCAAGCCAATGGAAATAGGAACAGGAAATGTGACGAAACGTAACTGACAAGGAATATTTGTTGAACAAAGGCATCAGGAAATGCACAGGATCTGTTTCACAGAGCTAGCTGTAGTTTGGTACAGGCTTAAACTGAGCTCTGAGAATCTGCATAACCAACGTTATATGAACACTGATTTGAGGAACAAAAATGGTTCAGCCAGGCCCACGTAGAGAAGCCAAATGCAGTTTAGAGCAGTTCATGCTGCTTTTAAAGAAACAAGTAGTAAAGTTCAGAAAAAAATTACTTCGGATTTTTCTAGTGTATATTCAGATTACTGAGAAGGGTGTATTCTTATCAATCAGCATAGCCCAGAGTCTATTCAAAACACTGAAATAAAAAGTATTACTAAAATAAAGTCGTGTTTATTTAGCCAATGTGTGATACCTCTATGTGTATAGTCATAAAAACACTGTATCCTTCCCTCTGTAAAAGCCAACACTTAAGTTGGAAAGTGAAGAATATTATTCTTTATAGACACAGCTACTGAATTTAAACAATTTTTGGTCACATCAGACCACATTCAGAACTTATTACGAATGCACCAAAAAATGAGACAAGATTGAAACAACAATTGTATTTACTAATCATAGGAAAGCTCAGGTATGTATTTTGATGACCGCTCTGGTTTCTAGTATAGGCTAAACCAAAGGCAAGTGGCTAAACGGGCAGTCAGCAGAGATCCTCAAAGCATCACACCTGCATTGGAAACTACCCCCATGGCCAGTGAGCTGGAAGGACAGCTCTGCAAGGACTCGTGCTTGCCACAGCCAATGCTCGCTGTCCCTGTCCCTGCCATAGCTTCATTCCTGCCCATCGCCACAGCATCACTAAACCCTGCAATTAAACTTGCACGTGAACTAATTGAAGGACTCTTTCGCTTCCAGACATTAGTACCACCCGTTACCTCTCAGAACAGCGGTTTTGTACAAAGCTCATCGGCTCGGCAGAGACAAGCGCTCCGGAGGCTCCCGGGCACCGGGACGGTCCCGGCGGCGCCAGAGCGGCGCGGAGGGGGCGCGGAAGGGGCGGAGGGGGCGGAGGGGGCGCGGGAAGGGGCGCGGAGGGGTGCGGGAGGGGGCGGAGGGGGCGCGGGAGGGGGCGCGGAGGGGGCGGAGGGGGCGCGGGAGGGGGCGCGGGAGGGGGCGCGGAGGGGGCGCGGAGGGGGCGCGGAGGGGGCGCGGGAGGGGGCGGAGGGGGCGGAGGGGACGCGGGAAGGGGCGCGGAGGGGGCGCGGGAGGGGGCGGAGGGGGCGCGGGAGGGGGCGCGGGAAGGGGCGCGGAGGGGGCGCGGGAGGGGGCGGAGGGGGCGCGGGAGGGGGCGCGGGAAGGGGCGCGGAGGGGTGCGGGAGGGGGCGGAGGGGGCGCGGGAGGGGGCGCGGGAGGGGGCGCGGGAAGGGGCGCGGAGGGGGCGCGGGAGGGGGCGCGGAGGGGGCGCGGGAGGGGGAGCGGGAAGGGGCGCGGGAGGGGGCGCGGAGGGGCGGCGGGAGGGGGCGCGGGAGGGGGCGCGGGAGGGGGCGCGGGAGGGGGCGCGGGGAGGGGGGCGGAGGGGGCGGAGGGGACGCGGGAAGGGGCGCGGAGGGGCGCGAGCGGGGCGGGCAGCGCTGGGCTCGGCCCGGCCGGGGGCGGCCCGTGCCCAAAGTTTCCGCGGCAGTTGCATAACTGCGGGCGGGGCCGGGCCCGTCCCGCCGGCACTGCCCCCGTCCCGCCGCTGCCCGGGGCCCGCCCGCCCGGGACACCGGCGGCTGCGGGGCCGCAGAGCAGCGTCCGCTCCGCTCCGGCCGGGCCGCTCCCTCCGAGGCCGCCAAGCCGGCCCGGCCCCGGGCGGAGCAGCGCCATGAACCCCGCGGCCGCGGCCCCGCCGCCGGGGCAGCAGGTGATCCACGTCACGCAGGACCTGGACACGGAGCTGGAGGCGCTCTTCAACGCGGTGATGAACCCCAGGCCCAGCTCCTGGCGGAAGAAGATCCTGCCCGAGTCCTTCTTCAGGGAGCCCGACTCGGGCTCGCACTCGCGGCAGTCCAGCACGGACTCGGGCGGGGTCCCGGCGCGCCCGCCGCCCGTGCACGGCCGCTCGCACTCCTCGCCCGCCTCGCTGCCCGGCGCGGGCGCGGCGCCGCAGCACGGGCACCTCCGGCAGCGCTCCTGCGATGTCACGGACGAGCGGCCGCTGCCGCCGGGCTGGGAGATGGCGCTCACGCAGACCGGGCAGCGCTACTTCCTCAAGTGAGAGCGGCGGGGAGCGGCGGGGAACAGACCGGGGGAACAGACCGGGGGAACAGACCGGGGGAATAGACCGGAGGAAGCGGCCGGGAACAGGGGGGGATGCCCCGGGAGAAGCGGCGGGGATGTCCCGAGAGAAGCGGCGGGGATGCTCCGGGGGAAGCGGCGGGGATGCCCCGGGGAACAGGGGGAGAAGCCCCCGGGGAAGCGGCGGGGATGCCCCGGGGGAAGCGGCGGGGATGCCGCGGGGGAAGCGGCCGGGCCCGGGGGCTCGGGGGGCGCTCGCCGCCGGGAGCTGCAGCGGGGTGGCCTCTGGGTGCATGTGACATTTCGGTGGGAAATCCCTTCCCGGTGGGAAGAGAGAGGCGAGGGAGAGCCTGGGGCGCTCCCGGGGCCGGGCTGGAGTCCTGCCGTTCTTGTTGGTAGCGCTTTTCTTTCTGCTTGGCCACACGTCCAAGATTCTGAAACTCGATTTTTTGGACAAGTTCAGTAGCGGTCATTCCGGGAGTTTCTGCTCTGCGTGCCCGTGGCCGGCCGGAGTGGAAGGGGCGGTGGGCGGTGGGAGCTGCCCGAGGTCCGGCCGTGTGTCCCCGGAGCATCCCCGCGCCCTGTTCTGGGGCGCTGAGAGAAGTGGGGTCACAAACCGCCGATATCTCTCCTGGCCAGTCATTTTAGCCAGAGTGTTTTATTTGTGACGATTGAAATTTGATTCAAATAGCCTAAAAATACGCAATAACGATAATAAGAGAAAAGGCAACAGTGCTTTGTTTTGGTAGATTCTTTAGGTCAGCTACAGATTCATTGCAGTTGTACTGCATTAACTTGGTAAATAAGATTAAATGTTTGCTAATGAAATAAAGTATTTACTGATGAATCATCTACCTGAGGATATTGAGGGAGTCAAACTGCCAGGGCTCCAGGACATCATTTATTTGCTCACCACAGCCTTCTTGATCCGAAGTGTAAAATCCTGAGCTCACATTAAGCCATGTGTGGGTATTCAGCCATCATAAATGTTATATAGACAATTTGTCAGGGGAAAAAGAGATAAAACTGTTTAGAAAAGTGAAAAAAGTAATAATTGACCGGATTGTATAATAATTTCTTTGCCTCGTGGGTTTGGAATCTCTAATGGATTACTCAAGAGCCCAGTCTCTGAATGGCTGCAGAGTTGAGGGTTTTTTGCCTTTTGTCACGCTCTGAGCTGCCAGCAAAGTGTGTAAATACCTTTCTGTATGTCACTGTATATTGTTTATGATACTGTGTTCTTATGTCCCTGGCTCCAAACTTAGAAGTTTGTTATTAATCTGGTTTATCACCTAAATGATAAGATTTCCTGTCTCTACACTTTGCATGTATTTTTCTCAATAGAACAAGCTACAGAGAAGTAGCTGAGTGACAGGATCACCCTAACAGACCATTCATAAATAATTATTCTATATAAATTCTTACTAGGCTTTGGCCAGGGGGTGTTTTCAGATACCTCTGGCTAAAAATTGCGTAATATAATCTTTGTCTGCTCCGTGTTTTATTGACTAATGTCAGAATAAGCTCCTGTGATTTCACCTTCCTGTCATGCATTTCTGACCTAGAAACAGTTTTCCAAGTCGATGGGTTCTTGTTGCTTAGGCCAAAAATACAAGGCCTTTAGTAAATAAAAAGTGTAGGTAAAAACTCAAAGTGGTTTTAATTTTGTTTTTCAAATCCTGTCAACAGTAATACTCTGATTACCAGCGTCCTTTTAAATATAAAATACAACACTCATTGTGCATGTAATTTGTCACCTAAGTTGATATTTGTTTTGTTTCCCCAGTTTTATCTGTCCAAAAGAACTTCTCTCATTTATATAAAAATTAGTTGGAATAATGCATTTCTTTATACCTTTAATGCATTTTGTTATACCGCAATGCTTTGGGGTGTAATATTTAGCTATAAAATGCCCACATATGAATTATAGTATTTTACACATGGTGCAATATTCTTCAGGTGAAAATACAATTTAAGATTAATTATGGAAAGCAGTGTTTAAAGCTGTGTGCAATAAAATAATAGAGGATTTGAGTCAGGTGATGTGCTAAAAATTGTATTTGATCAACCTGGGCATACAAGGTTACATTTCCCTATATTCAAGGAAAACACAAAAAAAAGCCAGTGCTTTCCAGCATTACAGTAATGATTTATTTCTTGTCACTATTAAAAAGAAAAAGAGAAACCAATTGAAAGTAAATAGCCAAATTAGATCCTAATAATGCCTTTATTGTCTGTTGAAGTTCAGAATGCAATTTGTTGTATTAAAACCCATTTTCAATAATGATTTAACAGGAGTGCTAAGTGAGTTTCAGTGAACAGTGGGCTAACCTTGACAGGGAACCAGCTGCAGCTTGAAGCAGTTGCACTCCTGCATGTCAGCTCCTGCCGAAATTTTCTGGCTGTGACTGGAAGAAACATAAGTAGCCTGGGGACCACTCCGCCCTGTAATTAAATACCAAACTGCACAAGTGGGGGCTGGAAAACAGGCTAATGAACACACACTTGCAGCAATGTTATCTGAAGCATTTTTCTGTGTGAGCATGTGTGGAAAAAAATGTAAGTGTGATTTATTTCTGATAAAAAGCGTTTCTGTGGAGACAGGCCAACTGCCTGCTCTGCTGCCTGTGCCTGGGGAATGTCTTTGCATGTGGATCTCCAGGCTGGGCTGTGTGTCCATACTCTGTACAAAGAACATTTCATGTATTGCTTAGGCCAGTTTGGGTTTAGGTGGTACAGCCTCATATTTCAAAAGTGTGTGTAGAGAGCTTCTTGGTCAGACTCACATAAACAGATTTGTGAAACTTTTGCCACTGTTATCTTTATCACTGTTATTTTTAAAATGTTACAATAAACATTTGCCATACCAGGACATATTTGCCAGTAAGTTCTGCTGCTGGATAAGGAGGCTAATTACTTACAATATTTCATTTACACAAAATGTTCCTATTTTTTCTTACTGGTTTCTGTTGGAATAGAACTTAACGCATTATCAGTTTTAAATAACTAACTGTGTTCAGCCAGACAGCAGAAGAGTAGTATAAATAAAATAAATACTATAAAAAGTAATACAAATACAATGAAAACCTTTTTTTCCCAAGAATTACAAAACAAATAGTACTAAGATAGCTGAACTGCTGAGGTGATTTTCTAATATGGTCTTTCCTTGAAAAGCATTTGTTAATTCTGTGGAGACTGCTGTTGTTTCACATTGGTGCTGCACAGCAGTCAGTGTGAGCTTTCCCACCCTGGGAATGCAGTTCAGAGCTGGAGGGGGAGGAGGGGGCAGTGCTGGAGGAGGTGGCTGGGATAAGTTCTGGGGAGTGTGGAAGGCACCAACACCTGTGTTACCTGTGAGCAGTGCTGCCCCCAGGTGTGGCACAGTCACCCACCCACCACACGGGTCCTGCCAGGGCTCCTGTGCCCCTCTGCATCCCTTGGTTTGGTGTCAGGCAGGGACAGATGTTTCACACGTGCATGTGCCTTTGGGAGCATTTAATCCACACCTTAAGGGATTTTTTTTGTTCCCTGTTTCCAGTGCTTATTCCTGTGGGACTTAGAACCTGAACTGTTCCCCTTGCCAGCAGCCCTTTATAAAAAATAAATTATAACATGCTAGACAGTACCAAATTGCATTACTGGCAATGGCTTTTATCCAAAATTGCTGAGTGCATTAAAGAGTTCTTAACAGGCAGGAAAGCTGTGATACACCACTGAAGTTGATTATCAGAAATTCAACTATGGGTCACATTTGTAACTCATTTTAGAGACACTTAGGAAGTTCTGAGTTTGGAATGCACACATCAAAACTAAATTTTCCAGCTGTAATTGACAGCATTAGGGGTCTGTGTGATTGCCCCTCAAGTGCTGATTTAATGACGACAATGTTGGAGTTCCACTTAAAAAACTACCAAGGATCCATGAGCTGCTCTTTCTCTGAATTTGGCAGTAGAAACAGCTGCAGAGTTTCTGGTGAAGGCTAGCATTTATTCATTTTCTGGTCCAAGATGGTGTCTTCCCATGACAAACAGACTGTTTTCTTCAGAATCTAAAACCATGTCATCAGTGCTGCTCAAACAAATTTGGTGGTTAATGTGGAGCTTAATAAAATCTGAAGACAGAAGCAGATATGGAATAAAATTGCTTCAGGGACACATTTGATTTGCAGGATGTGATCCACTTCCCTCTCCTGTTGAGTTTAATGAGTTAGGATACAAGCTACATTTCAGATTGGACTGCAAACCATCAGTGAAGGAAGCTTTTAGCAAGACTGCACTGTCTCTAGAAGTATTTGCAAGAAGGGTTTCCTTTGAGGAAATATTTAAGAAATTTTTTGTTAAGGGCTGTCTAGAAGCAAAATTTGAGTTTTGGCATCTGCATTTCTAAATTATTTAAGGAGTCAGTGGCAACTGTCCTATACAAACTACTGTATTGATGTAGAATTTTCTATATTGGACTTACATATGCTTTTAAGAGAATAATAATGTGCACGTGGAATTATTGGTTTCATGAAATTAGTCTAAAGCTAGTGTTTAGGTCATGTTAAACCCAAAGTCCTGGGGTATTTGTGCATTAGTGGATGATAACTGTCACACATTATTCTCACTAGATGAGCTGGAAACCTAATTGCTTTATGTATTAAGGATTGGGAAATAATATCAGCATATTCTTAGATATATAAAGATTTGATACAGGTGTTAATGGTGATTCCTGATTGATTGCTGCTAGCAACAGGAGTTCAAAATCTCTGGAAAAAATACAGATTGCTCTTTAAATACACTTCTGCTGCTGGCTTGTTTACAGGAGCCAGTAATGGTTTGTACAAACTACAGCAGCTCCCCAAACACACTCAGACACAGAACACACAGAGGAATATGCAAGGAAGGCCCCTTGCCCCTGTTAGATTTTCAGATCATTTTTCCAAAGGTCTCTTCACTTGATAAAACCATCAGGCCAATGTGGGTTGTAAGTCACCTTTTTATAAAAAGAATGAAAGAAAAAAATAGCAAAGCTGAACTGCTGGGTGTTGTTTGTTTGCCTAAGCTGCCTTTTGTAATCTTAAAGTAGAAATGCTGAAGTTTTTTTCAGAAGTTTCTTAAAATCCTGTATTTTGAAATGCTTCAGGAATAAAAGTAATGGCATTTGAGAAAGGTTTGGATTGTCTTAGACTGTTTGGACAAAAGCAGCTTTTCTAATCTTGTCCTGTGCTCCATATGGATTATCTCAGAGCACACAGGCAGTTCCAGCTGCATTCCCACCTTTGCAGCCCCTGCCCTCACCTGCCTCAGGTGTCTCCTCTCAGAGAAGCAGCTTTGTGGGGAGTGTGGGAAAGCTCAGCTTCTGGAGCTGACCACCAGAATTCAGGGTGGGAATTCTTCACAAACGGATTTTTTATTTCACATTTGGTGTTGATACTGCATTTCCCATTTCATGTTTTACTCCTTCATTAAACGTGTATATCTTTAAACAGAAATAAAAATGCTTTTAATTCTTGAGACTGGCAAAATACTTTTTGCAAGTGAAGCAAAATGACTGATGAAGAAAAGATGATGTAAAGATATGAAAAGAAAGAAAAGTGAAAGAAAGACAAGCATGAGTTTGCAAATGAAACAAACTGGGATGCAGTTAAGACACAGGAGCACTGCCAGTTTCCATTTTGTGCTCCTTTCCCTGCACACACAGACGTGTTTGCAGTTATTTGAGTAGTTTTGTGGTGCTGGTTTGCTTTGCTAAAAGCCTGCCTTCCACTGAGGATATTGTCTCATGAACATTTCCTTCTTCTGTTAGGATGGCTTCTACTAGAACAATATTTTCAGTGGTCTTTTTTTATCTTAGAGAAACAAATGTCTGATTCATTTTTCTAGAAAAAAACAGGAAGCTGTGAAGCAGACTGGAAAAGAAGTGCACACTGTAACTTAAAATGTAATTTCTAAAGGTATAAAGCAAACTGGAAGAAACTCTCTGTTAGATTCTAAGGGGATATTACACTTCTGCTGTTTTTCTCCTATTATCTGAACCTCATGTGAAGGACAATTTAAGATGATCTTGTTGAAAAAACCCCAAAACCCAAACCACAGCTACTGATATAAAAACTCCAGGTGAAAGCAGCTCCAGCACAGCAGCATTTGGAGCATGCAGCCTCTGCACTTTGTGAGTGATGTTTTCTGTTCCCATGTTCAGTCTGCTGCGCTGTGCTGACACAGTGACACAGATTTTGAGCACAGCTGAATATTCCTCAAAGAAAGAGAAAAGACCTGATGGGGAGATTGAAGCTGAGAGCTCATTCTGGCACGTGTGAAGCTGAGATTTTTAAAAAAATGGAATGACATGATTAATGGATAAAATGTTCCAATTAATTTTAATAGACTAAAAAGCCCTGCATATTCATAATAGGTTACTAAGCATGGCTGGTTTGGTTTTTTTGTTTTTTTCCCCATAGAAAGGATTGATCCTAGAGGCAGATTATTCTCAGATTTGCACGCAGATTGTTATTGTGATTTTGGGTGCTGGAAATACCCATAGGTCTTTTGCAGCTGTGCCAAGGGCAGGTACCAGGTGTGTGGAATGGCAGAGGAGCAGAGCCCTCAGGGATCCCTGCAGAGGCTCTGCCTCCCTCCTTCACTCCCAGCATGACCAGGCTCGGTGTGCTCTGACCCTGCTGGAGTGATCTGCTTCTCCATCCCACAACCTTTGACTGGGGGCCCAGTCTTTACTGTTGCAGAAAAAAAAAATTAGAAATTATTGAAAAATTATTCCCTTAGAATAAGCGTTGTGAAAAATAAAGATTCATCCTGTGTGCTTTGATAGTCATGACAGAGGGATGCATCCTAAGTCTGACTGAAATACAGGGAGACTATTTTTCAGGTAAGAAGCTGATCTGAAATATTTCATTCCTACTAATTTTAAAACCAGACTTTAGGTACCAGATTTTAAATTGAATATTTGGAAATTTCACAGCCCTTACTCTTTTAAATTATATTTTTCAGTCAGCGTCAGCATTTTTTGCAGCTATGATACAGCATTTTAGTATTTTTAAAAGTCACACCTTTTCTGAGGATAGCTAACTTTAGGACAGCTAATTTTCTCCAACCCCTCCATACACACACACATCCCACAGTAGTCCCCAGTGAAAATTGTATTTGTTAGCCAGGTTAAATGTCTAGGCTAAACATCAGTCACTGTCTTGCATTCCTAATTAATTAGATTTAGGGACTAGTCTGTTTTGCTAATAATGTGTGAAATTTGTGCTGCCTCCATTCCACTCACCATTCCTTGGAGCCCTCAGTGCTCCTGGGGCATTCCCTTTCTCAGAGCAGGAATCCTCACACGAGTGTTCCCTGCACCCCAGTACACATCACTGGGATGCACCCACGCTGCTGAACAGATATTTCTATACATTATTTTGAGCTTAAGGGAAGCCTTATTTGTCCACGTTTGTACTTAAAGTATTTCAGTTAGATTCTGTTTGACAGGAATATTAGTGCAGTGTCAGAAATGATCGGAATTCCTTATGTTCAGCTAAATTTACTTGAAATTCTGGTCTCATTTTTAAATTCTCATGTACAGAGAGCACCAGTGTAGAACTGTCATCCCTCCTAGGCTCTGGTCAACTGTCAGCTTTGAGACAGTTGTTGCTTTATTTTGGAAATGTTTTGTTTGAGTAAAGTCTTTTAACCAGCTCCTGCTTTTCATCTGTTTTTCATGGCAAATGATCACATTTCCCAACGATTTGCAAACAGTGTCTGGCAGGATTTCCTGGATACACATTAGTTCTGAGATTGTGAAAGGTCAACTTTCTGATCTCTGGTGATTAGTGTGGTTATTTGTTCTGCTTCTCTTCCATGGGAACTAACCAGCTCATGTGGAAGGTAAAAACAGTGTCCAAGAAAAATCCATCTGCTAGCTGATCACCTCCAGCATGAATCACAAAGAAAAAAATAATCCAAGTAGGACATCTCCTGACCTTTGTGTATGAAAACTTTCTGAACATCTGGAACCAATATGTTTGGAGTCAGAGTTTTGCAAGAAGCTTCTGAACAAGCTTTTCATAACCTGGTCCCACTTTTGTCTGTCAGAGTGAGGAACTGGGACCTTGCAGCACAAAACTCATGAGCAGAGGGCAGGGCATAACCAGTGCTGACTGGGAAAAAAACCAATTCTTTTAGACCTTTTTTTTAGTATTCTAAGGTGACCTTCAAAATTAAAAGCAAGAGAGTAATAAAAACAGGTAAAACAACAGATGTTTATAGGAATTTGACCAATTTAAATTTGTTTCTTGTGACTCCACTGGAAGAAGTGATGGAATTTTCTCGTGTACTTATGTAAGAGATTGAAGCCATGGACAGTTTTCCAGGCTGTGAGGGAACCCTCTGAATGGGTGGTAGGGAATAGCAGAGAAGATGCTGATGTTGATAAGAGATGGAGTTTTGTCATTATTTGCATAGAATCCATCAGACATTTCTTCAGGCCCTGGCAGTGTGTTTGATGGATCCTGATGGATTTCTGGATCCTGCAGGGAAGAGGAAAGAGCTGTGCTCACATCCCTCAGCCCCAGCAGCTGAATTTGGTTGATTGCTTTCCTTTTCCTCACCCTCTGTCTTACAGAGAGGGCAACATTCTGTTCTACCTTTTGTCTGTTTAAGAATTATGTATCTCCTGAGCTGTCTGTTTTCCTGACTGTATTCTCAGTAGTGACTAAATTGCCCAAATGGAGGAAGTAAGATAAGTCCTGATGCATTCAAGGTCATGGTTGTCTCAGCGTTCATTGAAGTAAAGCAGATTTTCTCCTGTGGAATTTATTTTACAGAGGAAATGCCAAGGGCATCCTGATCACTGCTTTCTCTGCCCCTGGTGTCTGGAGCTTTGTTCTGCTCCAGGAATGAGCTCTGAGAGTTTTGGGTTGTGGGGCTGGGGGGAAGGACCAGTAGCTCTGCTGGTTGTTTTTAGGATGGGTGTGGGTTCTCCCCCTCAGGTGGGGCAGTGGAGATGCTCTGTGCAAGGTCCAGACCTGCAGAGAGCCTGGGGCAGTCAAACTCCATCCAGTGACCACTTCTTGCGTCTTAGGTACATTCTGCACATGATAAAAGAAATTGGTAGTGTTAGTTTAACTTTAAACATACAGATTTGAAACAATGGTTCTTATGAGTCTGATTAATCTGCATCATGTAACACTTGAAAGGATAGGAGGGACCAAAAACCAGAATTTGTGGTTGGATAAAAATAGAAGTTTGGCACATTGGATCAGGGGCAAGTGGAAAACTTCAGTGTTTTCAGATATGGTACCTGTCACAACATTGCTCCTGGTAATACTTCAATAACAAATTATTTTCTAAAATACTGAGAGATTTGAGTGGCTTGATATTTTAAAGAATTATATCTACCTCATAACTACTATGGGGGTAGATAAATATAGGCCCAAAGTAATTTTATTCATCTAAATAGTTATGTCTGTGATATATTGAATGAAATTTGTTGCCTAAACAATATTTTTAGTTGGCTATGTTGTAACTAAATCATGGAAGAAAATGCTTTTGCATTTGCTCTTTGGCAGACTAAAGTCTTATTTACAGGATGTAAATCTTGGTCTGAAGAGTTGGGGATTTGGGTCATGGAGGGAAAAGTGTCAATATCTAGTTTGGCTCTGCATGTCTGTAGCCACTGGCATTCATATTAAAATATAAATATTACTGTCTGTGAAGTTCAGAGAACAGAAGTTATTTTGAGCTTTTTGGAGCTTAGTAAATGTAGTGACCTGAGAGCTGAGGCTGTGGGAATGATCCCTGGCTGCTGAAGCACCAAGAGCTGCTTTGCACAGATGTGTGAATTCTGGGCCAGTGCTCAGCTTCCAGAGGAGGATTGTCTGTTTGGGAAAGCTGTTCCTCAATCTGTGTCATTGTTTGGAAATCCTGAGCAAGCAGTTCAAAAGCTTGTCATAGGAAAAAGTTATAACAACTGCTGAGCATTTGTGGAAAGAAATTCTAGAGACTGTTGTAACAGTGTTTTGTTGTCTTTTGAAGAAATGCTGTTCCCTGTGTGATTTCAAAATCAGAAGGCAGGCAGGATTGCAGATGGGCCTACGTATGGAGTAGAAAATAGTTTTATTTCTGCAGTAAAAACAGAAGTGTACTTGAATATAGTGCAGTGACCTGAAGCTCTTGACAAGTTATTCTTCGAATTGCAAAGCAAAAGCAGCACATAATTGTGAGTTAAATAGCAAAATAGAGTATTATTGGTATTATGATCATTAATTCAACCCTCTAAATTCTCTGATCAAAAAGGCACCAGTACTAGGAAAAAATATATTTTGTTTGTTTGATTGTTTTTGATTGGTTTGGTTTGGTTTGGTTAATGAACATGCCAAAATGCACAATGCCCTGGAAACATTAATGGTGATTTTCTGACAGACTCAGAAAACAAAACATGAAATAAAAATCTAGATTACAGAGGGGGCGAAATTCTGCAGTCATACATTTCTCTGTCTCTGGCCAGTGCAGTGGAATATAACATCAGGTATTTTTCTAGAACTTCAAAGGTGTTTTGTGTCCTGTTTTGCCCTGGGCTGTTTTTCTGTCCAACCATCTGTTCTTGCCTGGGAGGGTTTTCAGCCTGTCCTTGTAGGGGACTCTGCACAGCTGAAGGAGGATTGCAGGAGGTTTGAAGGTTGTTTGGATGATTGAAGGATGTTTATGCATTAATTTCTACTAGAATGCACAATATGTTAAAGTAAGAACAGCTTGTCTGGAAGTGCCACCTTGGTGGACAAAGAGTGTTTATTGGGTTGGGCCACTTCTCCCATTCTTGTTACAAGAACCAATTTGTACCTTATGTGTGCAAACACTGATTGTTCATAAATATGGTCCCTTTTGACATGGCTTGTGTGCTGGGAAAGTGAGGCATTCCCTCACAAAGCCCCCAGCTCAGGAGAGGGCAGATAGTTCCATCCTATGACCTGTTCAACAACTTCAGAAACTGCACACATCTGAAAATGGCATGCATCTCTCATGAAATAATGCTTTGTCTTCAAATTGCTACATTTGCCCCCAAATAAAATAAACATGGTTTTAATAAAATCATTAATATGTCTCTTTAGATATGAGTACTAAATATGAGGCACTCATCAAGTAAACAAATGCATTAATGCTGTTATATATTGTATATGTCACAAAACCCTAAGAATGTTCTATATAATAGCTTCATTCAGTACCTTTTTTTTCTTTCTCTCAGGAATTGGGATTTCATCCAAATTCTAAAGGTTAAATTGTCAATAGAACTCAAAGGGTGTTTTGTTTCCATTTGTATAACTAGTTTAATGTTTTTTAAGGCCTCCATGTACACCAACAATGGAATCAGTCAGTTACAGGGGGGCTTAGCAGGACATTCTCAAAGTTCTCTTCAGAGCAAATTATGCTGAAACTAATTCAGGAAAAGAGCAGCTCTCTTCACTGAAGGAGTTACTTAGCGTGGCATAATAAATATTCAAATACAGATGTAATGTTCCGGCTTCAAGATCAGAGATGATGATGAAAATGCAGCAGGAGAACAAAGTCCATGGTTCAATCCTTTAATAATTACATTGTGGCTCCTTGTTAAAGCTTCATGTAATTTTCATTAAACATTATCAGTGTCTGAAGAATCAAGTGCCATGAATTTGATCAGCTGAAACTCGTGAGCTGAGTGCTGCAGAGCATCACTTGAACTCCCACAGCAACAAGTGGCTGAACTGTTGAACGTTATTAATTTCTGCACTCTAAAAGAAAGTGATGGAGGAATGCTGGATTTTATATTGGTGTGCTTTTAGTGATGTAAGGAACAATATATTCTCATTCTTTCCAACTGTTTAACAGCACAAATGGAATCAGGAGCATGCAGCTCTAAGCTCTTGCACCTAACAGCAGCTCTAAGCTCTTGCACCTAACAGTTATTTTTGTCTCCCATGTGTATATGACTGCGTGACTTTTACAGAATATTATTAACATTTTGGCTTTGAATATGGCAAAATTGTGTGCATTCCTTATTAGCAGTGAGTAATGCTGGCATATAATTAAATTTCTGAGGCTCTGGTGTTCTGTGGGGGCACCTGGAGCCCCTCACAGCTGTAGACACACCTGGCTGCACCAGGTTACTCTGAAGTGCTGAAGATGAGCAAAATTCTTCCTTTTGAGAGGGGAAAGTTCCTCATAGTAAACTCTTAGTGCAGCACGTGTCTTTGGTGCCTGATTTTGGTGCAAAATGAGAAGCTGCTGAAGGTTTTTGTTCTCTCCCATTCCCCTCTGTCAGAGATCACAGGGCAGGGCTGTGGCACAGGCTGGCACTGTCCCACTGTGTCACACTGGTGACACTGGCTGCAGGGCACTGCTGGCCTGGCCCTGTCCTCCTCCTGCCAAATATTCTCCTGCATTTCCTTGCTGGGGCTGCAGGCTGGGGCAGCTCAGTGTGCCATGCAGCTGGCACAGTCTGCAGGGTTTGTTCCTGCATGTTCAGGGAGCTGCCCCAGGTGTGCACCTTGCCTGGCTGCTGCAGGGGCTGGGGCAGTGCTGGGGCCATGAGAGGCTGTGATAAAATCTGCAATCCACCTGAACTGCCTCATGCATCATTTGTGGTTTAGAATGCAGAAAAATAGAAGAGACTTCAAACCTGGTTTTGTTTGTAACAGCCCAAGTGCCCTTTGGTCTGCCCCAGACGTTTGGAAACATCAAGAAACCTCAATGTGTTGAGGCACCAGTGCTAAATAGCAGGAAAGATGCTGGAGCTGTCTGATTTTCCCATCTTAAAGTATTGTCCCATGAAAGGAGCATCTTACCCATTTGTCAAGCACCTTTGCAAGGTAGCTTAAAGAAAGGTCCTTCATATTCTTTTCATCTGGTTTAGTGCTTGCTGAAAGTAAAAGTAGATTTTTATCTCCATATAATTGCATGAAAGGGTGTATGTATTTGGAAGAACCCCCTCCAACCTACACTACCACCCCCCATGCCTTCCTGTGGTTCCTAAAATGCACATTCTCATGGTGGTAGCTGCAATCACTGGAAGCTGTTTTGAACACTAAAGCAATATGTATTTTGTAGATTCAGGGGCTGGATGTTTCAAAGTACTCCCTAAAAACACTGAATACTGCTAAATGTGCTGTACCCCTGATCTGTAGGATGGGAATAGCCTTGCAAAAACTGAATGGAGGTGTCTGAAGGTGCACTGTGATCATCTCACTGTCTTTTAAAGATAGCTTATTACACTCGTCACTAGAGTGGATTTTGAAGATTTTGCAGTAGGGATGGGAGGAAGCTGCATGTTAGTTAAAGAGAAGATCCTTCACAGCACATCAGGAACAGAGCCTGTGAATAGTGAAGTGCACTCAGTAAGGCAGGTACCCTCTGGGAAGGAGTGTGGTTGGATAATGACTGTGGGGTTACATTGCAGCACCAGGGAATTAAGAGAAGCAGCACTGAGCTAGCTGGGTTCATTGGTGAAACTTCCCACATGCCTTGTTTTTGGGGTAATGTGAATATAAACTGAAAAAGAAAAGTCTGAGACAACTGCCAGCCTAATGACATTGATGCTTTGTCTGCACAGTCTGGATGTAAACTTGATGCCAATCAAGAATTTTCTCCAAACATTTTCTCTGTGGGTTCGTGCCAGCGTGGAGCTCATTGTCTTTAGCAGGATGTGATTCAGATCATAGTTTAGCTCAGTCCCATTTCCACTTAAGTTTGAATTTAACAGAGCTGTAAACAAGTGGCAAGTCATAAAAATCGGGCTGTCCTACTGAAATTGCAGGATTTTGAAACACGTGTGGGAGAAGTGACTGTCTCTTGTGTTTGAAGGTCGCTCCAAATCCCAGGGACTGCTGCAGTCTGCTTAAAGAGTTACAGTGAGCAAATGCATGACATCAGGACATGGGCTGGACTTTCTGGAAAGTCTTTTCATGTTGTGATGAGAGCAGAACTTGGCTCTTGAAATTCTCCAGCCTGTGGTGAGAGAAGGAAAAAAGCAGCATGGCAAAGGAAGACATGCAGCTCATCCAAGGACAGAAGATGTTCTTGTTGGAGCAGCTCCTGCCTTTCCCAGCAAGAAGCATTTACAAATTCTCTTTCCATATCCAGGGGAACACACAGTGTACCCACAGGTTTTTTTATAAGAGGTAATTGAATTGTTTCTCACCTGCTGTGTTGCAGTGGCAGTGAATTCCTGCTGCTGGAGGAGGAGGGTGGCAGTGAGCAGTGCCTCCGGGTCTGGCAGCAGCTGCTCCTTGTTGGGCAGCCCCAGCCATCCTGCCACCAGCTCCAACAGCTGCCAGAACCTGCTCTGAAGTGACACCTAATTATAGCATTTGCTTATCCTCTTGATCCCCTTGAGAGATTCCTGGCCCTGCCCTTGGCCAGGCACTCGAGGGGTGTGACAGTGGCACCCCTGCTGCTGCCATCCTCAGGGGCAGGTGATGTTTCTGTGGTGACCAGTGGGGTTGGGGGTCTCCAAATGTCCCAGTAAATGTAGCTACTGCTGGTATTTAGCCCAGTTTGGCAGGGCAGTGTCATGCACACACACAAACTGTTCATTTATGGGAGAACTGGACATGTGCACACAGGGTAATTGTTTCTAAAGCTAAAATTTGTTCCTGTTCATATCTTGCATTTTCCTCACCTGTGACTGCAAGATATAAAAAGATTAAAACATTGAAAAGAATGCTAGAGCTAAGGTTTTTAAGTGGATGATAGTAGAGTTTTACAGTATTGTGGGAGTTGCTCCCCTTTGGCTCTGCATCCTGCACAGTGCAGCTCCTGGAGGTGTGTGGGGCATGGCTCTGCCCGCAGTTTCACCAGAAATTGCTCTGCAGTTCCCTGAGCAAGCTCACACAATACACTCAAATGTTGGGTCCCTGAGGTAATTTTCTTAAATGTAAGAAACTTTCTGTCTGTGTAAGGGCACATCACCCAGAGCAGTATGACTGCAGTAACTTTCTTTGTGTGCTGTTTTTGTTTGCAGGGAGCAGAGGGACAGAGGGGAGGTTGGGCAATGCTCTGGCCCTGCTCCAGGGGATGTAAACAGATTTCCCAATGTTTGGCTCCAGGCAGGGAGTGTGGCTGCCTTGGAGCCAGGGCTGTGCTGCCTGGGCCACCAGCTGCCCCAGCAGCAGCTCCCCTTTGATGTGGCTCCTCCCAAAACCCACACTCAGTCCCTGTGTTCAGACCCTGATAAAGACAAAAGAGCTCGAAAGTGTTAGTCACACACCGTGTTTGTGTTATTTCAGCTGATAGTGCACTTGCAGAATAATCACTTTGTCTTTCTCAGCTCCCCAACAACCTTTTCAGATTAGTTGCTCTGAATTTCCTAATACCAGAAAAAAAAAAAGAATTCTGAAAATAGAACCCACTGAGACACATTTGTTGTTGGAGTGAGTACAAGCAAACAGAGAATTTGTGTCCCTCGTGGTGCTGCTTGCTGTTAAACTCACTGAGATGTCTTGGCTTGGCTGCAGGGGAAGTCAGGGATTAGAGCCTTGCAGTCACAAAATGCAGGACGAGGCAGCAGCCAAAATTCAGAGGAACACTGACATTTCAAAGCAGGAGGCTGACACCCAAGCAGGAGGCATTTAACACAAGCCTAAGGTGCAACAGCTGGAGCAGAATCCTGAAGTCTGAGTAGAATACTCAGCTGTTTAGGTCTGAGCTTTGGTTTAATTTTCTTTAGTGAGGTCTGCCATTGGGATTCCATTTGCCACTTGCTGAATTGGAGCTCTGCAGGACTTTATGGGAGCGCCATGATCTGAGCAGGCTGCAGCTTGTAGATGTTCTCTGTCCTATTTATCAGATTCTTGGGTCTCTCATTTGAATTGTAGATATTTCAATTTCCCTGATTTTATTGGAACATGTAAAGTTCTTGTTTGCATATGGAGACCCCCATCAGTCTCACCAGTGATGCAGAAACAGAAGACAAAATGGACATCTCTGCTTTCCTTTTCTGCTTGCTTATGAATGAAGACCTTGCTGAGAAATGGCATGCTCTGATATTAGGATTTATAATAATAAGAGATGCAAAAATTGCTTATGAATTTTAGTATGAATTTTGAGGCTGCTTTGTCATGTGTTTGAATATGCCTTAAATAAGAATCTTATAAAAGTTATAAAAATGAGTCACAGAAGTTCCTTACTTATCTACATAGTTCTGTTTCAATATTATAGGTGATTGTTGAAATTTGAGGCTCTTTGCTTCATGCACCATATGCAAGAATTTTCATATAGAAATGTAAAGAGAAGAAAAGCTAAAATGTAATAAAGATTTACAGTAAGGGGAGAATAAAGTGTTTTCATCGTAGAGAGAAGCAATAGTGAGTGGTTTAATTGTGAATAATAGCAAATAAATCCTCTAGAAGCTGCAAAGAAAGGAAGTGGCTCAGCAGTTTGAGTAACATTCATGTAAAAGTGTGATCTTCTCTTTGAGAGTTGTACATTAAATGCAAAATGTTAGGAGAAGAAAAAGGTGTAGACTGCATAAAGATGTCACATTTTTCTGTTCTTTAAAAACTGGTCTAGGTTCTTTTCCTTTTTCCTCTCCTTGCAATTCACACTATTTTGGTGGTACCTGGTGTGTACATCACAATATGACACTTGGTTGTGAAATTGGTCTGGTGATGAGCTGGGTGTGGAGTGGTGGCAGCAGTGGTGGCCCTGCCACCAGGGTCTGCAGAAGCCAAGGCAAGTTTAAGATGGAGCTCAGGAAGGATTTTAGACTCTTTTATGAAAATTGGATCAAAATGGTTTTCCAGACCCTAAACAGAATATTTAAATTTTTCTGCCTCTCGACACGTTCTTCTTAAAGACTTACCTCTTTGTACCAAAAAAGCAATAGAGGAGACTCCACAGCAGTGACCTGGTAAGTTGGTTAGGCTTGGAGCCAGGCAATCCCTTGACTATTGATTGCTTTAACTTCCTTTTTCTTGTCTTGTTTCAAATAGAATTACATACTCATCCTTAAAATGCTTGTTCTATTGAGTTCCTTACAAAACAGATGCATTTCATCGTAAACTTTCACTTGCAACAAAACCATAGTTCTTTCATCACTGAATTCAGTGGCCAAAAATATTTTACAGTGATCATTGATACAGTTACCTCACTGTAAAATTTATGTGGATTTGTGCATGACTCCTCTGCTTTCAGGGTAATACTATATATGAGAATTTGCATACTGAAATGGTAGGTGTGTTGTTAAGTGCATTGCTGTAATAAATATTAGTGCCTTTACAGAGAAATTGCTGATTACACATGATTTAATCTGCCTGGTTTAGGAATGGGAATATATGCTGGTGTTCTTGGAGACTCATTTTCGTAGTGTGGAAAGCAACCAAGCAGTTGGATTTGGCAAAACAAACACTTGTCTTTTCAACACTCAGCAAAATGACTCTTTCTGGGTGAGGAATGGCCATATAGTGAGTATTTAGAAAAAGACTGGTAGGACAAGAGCAAACAACTTTCAGACAATTAAATTATCTGAAGATGAGTATGCATTACAGACTTCAAGTATGACTATAGAATTGAACAATTGTTCAAGCAAAAGTAATTATTTAACACTAGAGCAGAAGGAATTAGAACAGCAGTGGCAGAAGATCAGAAGAAAAAGTAAAGAAAAAGAAACAACAAGATAATTTCAAGTGGTGAAGGGTGGAATGACAAGGGCAGGCGTGGAATGAGAAAAGCAAAGAGGCGTCCGTGGCATTGGGCTGAGCTGTTCATACGGCGTGGCAGATTCTCTGTGCTAAGCTTATGTTTTTGTTTCCCAGTCACATCGAGAAGATCACGACGTGGCAGGACCCGCGGCAGCCGCTGAGCCCCAGCCCCGCCCCGCGCAGGTGCGCGGCCCCACCCGGCCCCGGTGAGTGCACGGCCCCGCCCGGCCCCGCCCCGCGCAGGTGCGCAGCCCCGCCCGGCCCCGGTGAGTGCACGGCCCCGCCCGGCCCCGCCCCGCGCAGGTGCGCGGCCCCGCCCGGCCCCGGTGAGTGCACGGCCCCGCCCGGCCCCGCCCTGCGCAGGTGCGCGGCCCCGCCCGGCCCCGGTGAGTGCACGGCCCCGCCCGGCCCCGCCCTGCGCAGGTGTGCGGCCCCGCCCCGCCCCGGTGAGTGCACGGCACCTGTGGGACACACACAGTGTGACACCTGCCCTGGGTCACAGTGTGACACCTGCGGGACACAGTGTGACACCTGCATTGGGTCACAATGTGACACCTGCCCTGGGTCACAGTGTGACACCTGAGGGACACAGTGTGACACCTGCCCTGGGTCACAGTGTGAGACCTCCTCCCTGCTTGGTCACAGTGCCCTGCACTCGGGGAGGCAGCTCTGACTCTGCTCTCTCTCTGCTCTCTCTCTGCTCTCTCTCTGCTCTCTCTCTGCTCTCTCTCTGCTCTCTCTCTGCTCTCACTCTGCTCTCTCTCTGCTCTCTCTCTGCTCTCTCTCTGCTGTCTCTGCTGTCTCTGCTCTCTCTCTGCTCTCTCTCTGCTCTCTCTCTGCTCTCTCTCTGCTCTCTCTCTGCTCTCACTCTGCTCTCTCTCTGCTCTCTCTGCTCTCTCTCTGCTCTCTCTCTGCTGTCTCTGCTGTCTCTGCTCTCTCTGCTCTCTCTCTGCTCTCTCTCTGCTCTCTCTCTGCTCTCTCTCTGCTCTCTCTCTGCTCTCTCTGCTCTCTCTCTGCTCTCTCTCTGCTCTCTCTCTGCTCTCTCTCTGCTCTCTCTCTGCTGTCTCTGCTGTCTCTGCTCTCTCTGCTCTCTCTCTGCTCTCACTCTGCTCTCTCTGTTCTCTCTCTGCTCTCACTCTGCTGTCTCTGCTCTCTCTGCTCTCTCTCTGCCCTCTCTCTGCTCTCACTCTGCTCTCTGCTCTCTCTGCTCTCTCTGCTCTCTCTCTGCTCTCACTCTGCTCTCACTCTGCTCTCTCTGCTCTCTCTGCTCTCACTCTGCTCTCTCTGCTGTCTCTGCTCTCTCTGCTCTCTCTCTGCCCTCTCTCTGCTCTCACTCTGCTCTCTCTGTTCTCTCTCTGCTCTCACTCTGCTCTCTCTGCTCTCTCTCTGCCCTCTCTCTGCTCTCACTCTGCTCTCTCTGTTCTCTCTCTGCTCTCTCTGCTCTCTCTCTGCTCTCACTCTGCTCACTCTGCTCTCTCTCTGCTCTCTCTCTGCTCTCTCTCTGCTCTCTATTTGCTCTCACTCTGCTCTCTCTCTGCTCTCTCTGCTCTCTTTGCTCTCTCTCTGCTCTCACTCACACGCTGTTCCCCCTTCCTTTTCTTCATTTCCCCCTCTGTAGGCTTGGCTGCAGGTGGGTTGGTATGTTTGAGGTGAAGTTCTAATATCTCATGTTCTGTTTTAGTCTCCGTGGCTTTTTGGTGTAGTGCTAGACATAGAAGAGTAAGTTCTGTTTGTGCTTTTCTGTTCTGAGGTGCTATAAACCCCCCAAGCCCCCTGTCACGTCCAGTCTTGTCTGATGTTGGATTACCTGTCCAGTTAGCCCTGTGTCCCTTCAGGTCACAGTGTGCACCTGGTTGCTTGTTGGTTTGTTTATGGCTTTTGCATAGTGAGGTTCTGCAATGGAAGCAACTTGCAAACTACTAAAAAGTTTGCTTTGCAGCATGAATTACCTACAAAATTCTTGTACCTGGTGTGGTTCCCTTGGTGTTTCTGTTTAGCTCTTCAAGAGTAAATTTAAGTTGTCAACGTACATCAATCTGATATTGCCAGGTTTAAGCCTTAGTGAAAATAAAGCCAAGAAAACTCTAAAATTTTAAAGAAAATTTGTGAACAGAAGAAAACATTTTCATGTTTAATTGAGTTAGAAATAATCCCTAACATTTCAGTTCTGGATCTTTAACTTTTCCACTACTCAAGAAGATGAGAACAGGTGAGCTTACAGCTCAAGATCATGAAACTATAACCAAAAGGCAGACTTAAAAACACATAGCAGATGTGTTCCTGTTAATTTTTGGTCAGTTGATCTCTTGATTGTCCACTTGCAGTGTGGTTCATGAATGCTGTCTCTTCTCATGCCAAGAAAATGCTGCACATTTGTCTGCTGGTGATCACCAATAGACGTAGTGCAGTATTTACTTTTGTCTTAGATTCATAAGAAACCCCTAGGCTGACCTGTGAGGAAATTAACCTCAGTTCTTTTTTCTACCTTTGTCTCATCACCTGCCTTGCTTGCACATACGCAGTGAGAGTTTTGGTTATGTTACCAGATTTAGTGGGAGTAGCAAACCACAACCTGAGAGTGGGTATTTGCAGAAGAAATAATAAATAAACTCTGAATAAACTCTGAAAGGTCAGGGCATCTGCAGAGTGCCACAGCACATGGCAAAGCCAACAATTGCTCTGCTGTGGCTTCAAACCACAGCTGTGAGTGGGCCAGGCTGTTCATAGCAGTGCTGGAGTGTCAGGAGGTAAGAATAGGACACAGGGATTCTGTTCACAGCAACTCCCCCGCCTGGGGAAGCACCTGCTACTCTGTCCCCCTAAAAACACCAGTGCCCAAGGCAGGACTCTGTACACAACATTTCCCCCTCAGTTTATTAGTGGAAGGGAATGAAAGCCAAATCCTGGACTAAAACACGTGTAATGAGTTTTAGAGGAGGGTCTTACTTGAGATTCAAGGGATTAGAAATAAAAGTCTATACCTAATGAAAGGTCTGTTCTTAAAGGCATTTCAGGTGCCCAATAAGGGTATTTCCACAGACTTCAAAATCTGTCCCATTAAATACAGTTTGTATTTCATTCAGTACCCTTCGTTATATATATATAAAAATATATACATATGTATATATATATATGTGAAGAGGTTCTCTTTTTTTGTGTAGGTATCTATGCAGTTGTTGGCACAGTGGTTCAGATGTATGATTGAATTATTTAATCCAGAAAACATTCCATCAATATGTCTTGGTGAACTTTTTTTCATTTTGATGGCTTTCAAAGGCACACTAAATGTGACACTATTTTATTAAAAAATATATCTTGCAAGATTTAGTCCATAACCGTGTGCATGCCTGTATATCACACAGAGAAATTGGGCAGATTGCAGTGGTCTGCCAGCACTGCAGCCCCTGGCTGCTCCATGGGCAGTTTAAAACGCACGTGGCTGTGGTTACCAGGGCTGGAGCAGAATGTCTCTATTTTTAATTGCCACAGACCGAAGGAAGGGGATTTCTGGTGCTCTGTGCTGGCAGCAGAGGAGCTGCTGGGCCCTTCTGGGTGTGCAGGCAGAGCAGGGCAGCAGCTCAGGAGCTGCACTCCAGCTCTGCCTCTCTGGGGCTCTGCAGCTGATGAGCTCTGGGCATCTCTCATTTGCCTTGGCTTTTCTGTTTGTTATTTTTGGGCTTTTGGATTTTGTTTTGTTTTTGTTTTATGGACTGTAGAAACTAGAAGAAGTTTTTCTTTTGAAGATGTGCCACTTAAAAGAGAAGGATTTAAGTGTTTCAGGTCTGCACACTGGTCTGCACTTCCAATTACTAACACATGTGTTTTCCTTGTACATCTTATGAAGAGGAAGAAAATATGGTTTGTTTTGCAAGCTTGTTGTTTTGGTTTATAAACTCCTTTCAGCAATATTTGCTGGGAATTGTACAAAGGCACTTACAAACATTTTATCAGAGCACAGACTATGATTAGACACCAAATCATGGTATGCCTGTGTGGGAGGCATGCAAGAGCATATAGTGAAAGTTGGTTGAAGTTAGTACTCACACTTTTAAAAATCTGCTGTATTTTTCTACATTTTCTCTTACTATTTAAAGTAAAAATTCACTTACATTTAAAACACTGGTTTTTTTAGTGTTATAGAAAAAGGCATCAGGTGGTTTTTTCCCTTTGATGCATCTTGTTAAATTTACAGAAAAGTAACACATGCTAGGCAAGCTTCTGGGCTCATTTACACACCACCACTAAATTCAGTGACATTTCATGAATGAAAAGGAAAATTTGTCACATAGATTGAAATCACATTCTTAGGTTAGCTTATATTCAGACTTGTAAAATTTGTTTTTTCTTAACACTTGACCACTGTTATTCTTCTGGGATGTTGTGTAGATATATGTACTCAGGACAGCACAGCATTAACAGGAATGTTCTCAGTGTGTGTTTTGTTGTTGGAAGTGAACAAGACTGAAGACAAGCAGAAACTTTTAATTAAATGCTCCTTGTTTTTCAGTCTTTATTCTACATTATGCAACACTCAAAACCATTGTTATTTCCATCCTTCTCCCTTCAAAGTGTTTTAAACAGATTTCTTTTGTGATTGTAGTCTTCATCCAGTGGGTAAGCGCAATCTGGTCTTCATTTAAATATTTTCTAAACTTAACAATTTGCAACTTATTTTGCCATAAAATAATGAACCTCTCCAATAGTATTTATGTTTTCTGTATGAACTAGCTTGAATTTATATGTGAGTTGCTGAAAAAGCTCATACAAAAAGAACATCCAATCTGCAAAAAACCTCAGAACACTTCTTGCCCCCTGGGGCACAGTGGGTGTGGGATTTGGGCCTCGGAGAAAACAGCAGTTGCAGGGCACAGTTATTCTGTGTCCCACCTGGGTGACAGAAATGCGTGTTAAGCGGTGCCCAGAGTTTGCTGGTTTGAGAGTTCTGGGCACTGCCACTCTGGGTGTGGATGGGGCTGTCAGTTCATCCAGCTGTGGTTCAAAGGGGTGCCAGGTGTGGCTCGAGCCACCACAGCCCAGCCAGGGGGGTCCCTGCTGCCCCTCTGCACTGGGGACACTCCAGCAGCAGTTCCAGAAAGATGTGCCTGGTTTCACCTCTGGTGGTGCAAAGAGAGCCCGTGTGGTCCATCAGACTGCACAGGGATGGGGCTGATGGGCAGGAAGGGTTTGAATGCTGCAGTTACTCCTGACCTGGCTGCCAGGGAGGGAGTGACAAGGTTGGAGCTCAGGGACAAGCTGTGCTCTGTGAAGAGTTGGAGCTGAGCCATCTTCTGTTGCCCTCTCTGTTTTCTCCCTTGCAATGCATTGTTTTCCATGTGAGTTTGGACAGGATGGCTTCTCGAGGTCCCTGCTGGCTGGGGCTGTCCTGCGGTGATGGTTGATATATGGTATCTCTTGGCCCAGGTAATGCTGCCTTCAGAAAATGTACCTGCATCACTCTTAATTCTGTACATTGATATAGGAACTTATAAATATATATTCTCTTTGGTTCTGCCATAATGAATTCATTATTATGCACATTTGCAGGGAAGAAAATCATAAATACTGTTTTAGTTCCAGCGTTCCTGTACTCTATCCAAATCTGGAGCAGATTTTGTTGCCACAAGCAGGATGGCTGTCACTATTTAAACTCACTGGTTCTCTGAGGTGAAGGATACTGGGTATTACATATTAGAATTTTTTATTGTGGAGAGCCTCTGACGCTTGTTGTTTAATAGAAAATCATTGATGAATCTAAGAAGTTTAGCTTTTGGCTGTGTTGCTAATGGTATTTCAAATAGGTCGGGACAATTGGGAGTTATAGGACTTTGCTTTCATTTTTTTGAAGGAGCCAGGAAATCCAATCAATAAAACAATGCCAAAATCCTATCTAGGAACAATAAACACATGAACTGAAGTTTCCATATCCTGCCATGATAAAAGAGGTGTAACTGCTATTGTTTAAGGATGATAAAAGGCAGTTTTGGTAACTGTGTCAAAGCCAGTCTCTGGAGATAAGAGCACAGAAACTCCCAAAGTGTTCAAAACCAGATGAGATGTATTTTAGTGTTCATTAATGTCCATGCAAAGTGTTCACTGCTGTCCAGGATTTTTCAGGTCTTGGTTTGCATTGGCTGGAAATGTGGCTAGAAATGTGTGACAGACAGGAACATGTTTTCCCTCTCTGTAGTCTGTACCCTCATACCACCTGCATGGTGGAAAGGCTTCCTGTTCCAGGTCATTTTTAATTGCTGGATATCCTGAAAGAAGCAAACACACTCATTTGTGGTCTGTGAATAATCTTGGCCCTTTCTGATGATTGCTTTCAGGAGAGCTGGAAGCATTGCAGAGGACATGCAGTTCTGTGGGAATGAGAGTTTGTGATGCAGCTCTCAGGAGCAGGAGGGGCTCTTGGTTGTTTGCAATTAAAACCTCTAACAAGTGATTTATCAGGCAGATTTCAAACGGAGTAATTTATTTATGTTTAGGGACAGTGGTTAACAGGTCCAGAGTCTAATGGGAATTAACTTCAGTATCAGGTAAATTAAATCAGAAGACACACACCTTTAAACCAGCAACTGACCATCTAGTAAATATGAAATGTTGAAGGTTGATGTGTTCAAGAGAGATGTTGGCATTGTTTCAAATTCTAGTCATTTTAAATTTTGACACAAAGAAGTTCCTGTTGATGAAAGCATTTCCCCTTAAGTAATCCGAACATGTGTCAGGGCAAGAGTGGAGGGTCATTTCCATAGTTTCAAAGTGAATGAAATGCAAAAGCTGAAGATTGCGTGAAACAAAATTTAAAATGTGTATATATATATATATAATATTTATTTAGTATTTTAAATCTAACAGTCATCAGTAATTAATCATTAGCATTAAAGCTGACTCTGCTCAAGCAGCCACCAACATCACTTTTTGTTACTGATTTATTGTTAAAAGTGTTGGCAGAGTAAATCTCTAATCCTTTAAATAACTTCCTGGTAAATCATGGCTTTGGTGTTGCACCTGCAGGTTGTTTGTATTGGTTTTTTTAATCTTAAATCATCAAAGATGGCAAAGATTAGTTAAATGTGAATATCACAGACTTTAGCAGTTGAAACTGTTGAGAAATCTCTATATAGCTATTTTCAGCTCAGAAATCTGAATAAAGGAGTCTCTGTGCACTGGCATAGTGCAACTTTTTGCTTTAATACTTTACAGATTTTTGGAACAAAATGCACCAGAACTGAAAAGCAGCATTTTTTGCTGACCTTGTTCGAAGGCTAATGCTTCTTTCTGGGAAATAAATGAAACAAGCAGTTCTTTGTTGGCTGGAGTGATAAAAGGAGGGGAGCCCAGTCTTTTTTTCTTTACAGTGTCATGACTAAGTCAGAACTGTAATATGGCTGGGTTAATTTTTTAATTTTTTTTTAACCTTTGTAGACATTTGTTTTTGATCAGACTGTGTGAAACCTGGCTAGTTCATCTGAATTTGGGTCTGGGCTGCCTATAAACAGAGAGAAAGATCCACAGCTGCAGCCAGACACTTCTGACACTTAAACAATAAAACTTGGTGCAATCAGTTCAATGCATATGTCAAAAAAGATTGACATTTGCATGTTTGGCTTCTGCAACTTGCAGTGTCTCATATACAAAATAATCCTTGCCCAGTAAATATCCAGCAAAGTCAACAGGAAGGTCAGTGTCAGAAAACCTAATCACTAGGATATCAGTATTAATTTAGAAGCAAACAAAAGCAATACAAGAATTTTTTTATTTTTCATCTGACTGGAAAAAGAAAACCACAATGTCTAACTTGATATAAACTAAATAGTTGCAGTTTCATGGACTGCAACAAAACTGTGGTCGCATAGTTCAGGTTTGGAACTTGGTTCCATATTTTTGCTTGCTTTTTTTTTGGCCTGGATAATTGTGTAATGGCTGTTTATTAAAAGACTTACTTCATTTTGCAAAATAAATTTGGTTTTCCCCAAGAGCACTGAATCCAAGGCCACCCTGAGTCTGTCTGCTGTAATGACAAACACTTATGTTAGCCCCAGTCTCCTTCACCACAGTGATAGATTTGAGCTTTTGAGTGTTCTTTCTTTGCAGACCTTTAGAGATGTTACACGGGGGTCCCAGACCCTGCCTGAATTGCAGGTGACTGCAAGCTGATTGTTTTGCTCAGTATCTTTTGGAATTTGGCTGCAGAGCAGCAGGCTGGTCCCAGGGTCTGGTGGACTCAGTCCCCAGGCACAGCACACCTGTCCCAGGTGCAGCACACCTGTCCCAGGTGCCCTGTGCTCCGTCCCAGGTGCAGCACACCTGTCCCAGGTGCCCTGTGCTCTGTCCCAGGTGCAGCTCACCTGTCCCAGCTGCAGCACACCTGTCCCAGGTGCAGCACACCTGTCCCAGTCGCCCTGTGCTCTCTCTCCGCAGTCCTGAGCGCGCAGTCCCAGCTGCCCCCCAGCCCTGCCCTGCCCCAGCAGAGCCGCCCCCCACAGCCCCCAGCCCTGCTGGCCCTGCCTGCAGCCCTGGCCACCCACCAGCAGCACCAGCAGCAGCAGCAGCAGCAGAAGCTGCGGCTCCAGAGGATCCAGATGGAGAGGGAGCGGATCCGGATGCGCCAGGAGGAGTTGCTGCGACAGGTAACACCAAACATCCTCTCACTTTATTCAAGAGCTTTTAGTTCATTGCATTCTTAACAAGTACAGTTAGTAGCTCTGTTGCTTTGTGTCAAGACTAGCTGTGGTTTTACAGAAGGGTTACCAAAAGGCTAATATGAACAAATACTTTCATTTCTTTTCCTCTAGCACTGAACAGAACATGGAGTGCCATCAGTCAGAAGTTACTGGCATCTTTCTTACCAGCCTTCCTTAACAGTCATGTAGTGAAATTCTGCTCTGTGTCTGTCTGTAAGCTGCTAGGGCAGCTAACACTGATTCATGTGCAGTTTAACTGCATTTCCATAGAAGACCATGTTCATACTTCCCTGAAGATGAAGGAAGAACATATGGAATTGTTCTTGACTCCAATCCCTACTCTCTTAATTTGCACCCTTTGCCTTTTAGTTGAAATAAAATCACATTCACATCTTACATGAATACCTCTCATCTGAAGACTCTCCAGAATTGGTTGTTTGCGGATGTTTTGCTTATTATTCTGTTTCTTAAGTTTCAGCTCTATATAATGACTCATATTGTTCAAAATAGATATGTAACTTCCTTTATACTGCTTTAAGAAAATTATTTTTAAGAATTGTGTTTCATCTGTTACAGACAAGTTCAGTAGTAGAGTTGTGTTTTCATGGCATATTAATTGGATTCCTTAGTGGAAAAAAACAACCAGTTTCTCTCAGAAACAGCATGAAAGAAGTACACTCTATCAAGAAACATATCGTTTTTTGTGGCCTTGCAAATGCTGCAGCTAACAGTTCTAAGCAGCTATAAAATGGCAACTTCCACAAGAGTAAGGTGGCAGTTCCTGACATGGGCAGTGATCTCAATCTTTTGTGTAGCTGCTCCTTTCCCACCAGGAGCTGATGACAGAGAGGGGTGTGAGGATATCTGGAGCTGAGCCATGATTGTCACCATGCTAACAACTTTCAGCTGTTTTTACTCTCTGGCTCTTCTTGATTCAAGACAAGAGCAAGTCAGGCTTCAAAGCAGTTGTGCCATTAACACAAGACAGGGTTTGCTGCTTTGCTGACTTTGATCCAGTGCCACACTGAGCAGCTGAGCCAAGGCTCCACTCACTGTGCCCAGCACTGCCCTGTTTGTTGGAGCTCCACATTGCATGAGGCTGTGCAGCATCACTTTGCATTGCTGCAGTTTCTGCAACTGGTGTGGCTCCTGGGGAGGAGAGCAAGGCACAAATCTCTCCTTCCTGTCAGAATGTTGTGACCTCCCTTGCAACAGCCCCAGGGCACAGGGACCCCCGGGGTCATCAGTGCCCAGTGCAGCTGCTCCTGGCCCTTTGCTGGCTTTGCTGTGCCAGGGGCACCTGAGGGATAAGGGTGAGGAAGGGTGTGAGCTGCTGCTGGCAGCTGAGAGGAGGTGCAGAGTGTGTGAGTGAGAGGGGAGGGATTCCTGGGAGGGTCACAAAGCCCCAGCAACAGCTGCTGGCTCCCCTCTCCATTCCTGGCAGCAGCTGCTGGGTGCAGCAGCATGCCCAGCCAGGCACCAGTGCCTCAGGGAGCTTTGTCCCTCTGTGTCCTCCTCTTCATGGAGTTGCTAAAACCCTACAACTCTAGATTGAGTACATGCAGGAAGGGCAGCATTTCAGAAAACAGCGTGATAGCATCTATTTAGAGATTTCCTTACTCAGTTTTGTCATTCCATAAGGAGTTAATGTTCTTTTATACTAATTCGATGTTGCCAGCTTTCCAAAGGAAAAGAGAGAATCTGCTTGTTGCTTAGGAGCTTCTTGGAAATGGAAGTCAGTGAAGTAATGTCAGTCAGAAATCTCAGAAAGCTCCTGAAGAAAAGGTGCCCCAGCATTTCTCTGTGTGCACCAGGGCCATTATGCACTGTATTTGGAAGGGTACAGATAGTCCAAAAAGGCAGCACATCTCAGAGGCTTCTTTCTGATCCAGTGATTCAGAGAAGTTTTCTACTAGCATTTAAATGAAATATTTATTTTGCTTGCTTAATTAAAAAAAAAAAAAAAAAAAGTTGAGTAAATTATGGTAAACACAGAGCTTTATTATTTTAGGTCATAGGATTTTTGTTTGGAACATCCTGTTGGAGTCAGACAACCTCTGTATAGAACACTGTACCACTAGATGTCATGTGTGTTTTGCACAGATAATGCTGGAAGAATTTATCTTTCAGGAAGAGTTGTGAATTATTTCCTTTGGCTCTGATTGCTTGTTTGCCATCCTGCAGATAGCAGACGTGGGACAGGTCATTAGGCAAATGCTTATTATTAGGCAGAGTGTTCATTCTAAAGATTGTTGGATCCCAGTCTTGGTTCTAGTGTTTTCTTGCAGCATGTTTAGCAGTTTGTGGTTGCTGAATTACAGGCCTGGCTTCCAGACTGGTAGAGCTGACAGCTCAGTTCTGTGGAGCTTAGAACAGCCAGGTAGGGGTGAGCACTGCCTGCCTGCAGCATGGCTTTCTTCATACCAGTGTAAACAAATTCTCATCAGTGACAGAATCACTTTCCTTCAGTGTATATGTTACATGTTCCCTTGTTACAGGACTGCAGTATTTCTGAGCTGGAATAACCATTCCCATGTGTTGATTTGTCTTCTCAGGAAGCTGCTCTTTGCAGACAACTTCCTATGGACTCAGAAAACATGGTCCCAGTTCAGACAGCTGTGAGCAGCCCTGCCATGGCACAGGACATGAGGCCTGTCACAAATAATGGATCTGATCCTTTCTTGAGCAGGCAAGTTCATTCTTCTTCATTAGGCAATTGCTTCTGTTGCTTTCTCTAGACTGTTTCAGCTCTCCCTCTAAAGAAGTTCCTACATTATCTTTTTTTGTTTACTAACTGCAAACAGGGGTATGACTGAGTGGCTGACCTGAAATCTTTCAATTTATGCTTCAAGAAGGACTCTTAGGAAAAGCAATCTATTGTAACGGGTGGTTTTAATTCTGTTGTTAGTGTGTGTAGAAGACTGGATAGAATAGGTACATTACCTGAGTGTAAATACACACAACATTTTAGGCTGTCAGAACTGATTTCAGCGAGAGAGTTACATATACACGTGTGTATTTCAAAATTTAAGCGTGCTCTGCGTTCAGTTACTCTGTTGTTTGGGCTGATGTGACCCAAGGATGATGTTGGCTGACCAGTGGCAGCAGCTGAGGATGAGGCAAATGTCTCAGTATCTATTTCTAGCATGTACCCTGTGCTCCCTCCTGCCCTGTGTGTGTCTGTGTCTGCAGAGCATCTTCACCCACTCTCTTTCCTGTCTCCATTTGCAGTGGGCCCTACCACTCCAGGGAGCAGAGCACAGACAGTGGCTTGGGGCTGGGATGCTACAGCATCCCAACAACACCTGAGGATTTCCTGGGCAACGTGGACGAGATGGACACAGGTAGAACACTCGGGCTGAGCTTGAAGTGCAGTCCAGCTGACAACTTTGTATATGACTAGTGATGTTTGATAATTACATACTGAACAATAATCTCTGGCTGTCCTATCCAAGAGAACAGGCTGAGACTGGGAGAAAATGCCTAGAAGGTGCTTAGAGCCCAGAGCATTCTCAGCTTTAACTTAGATCCAGATTCTGCCCTTCTGCCTCAGACTGATATTAAACAGAATAACACCTGGAAAATGCGAGCCTTAATTCCTGTTTTCATTCATTGGTAAGGGAAGTAAAAATATTGTTTTGGGTTACATGTACAAATCAATACATTTTCTAACTCTGGGAAATCAGTCTTGCTTGTAAGTCTCTTACATTGGCATAGTTGAATTTGCCTTCAAGCAGAATGTATTTAGCTAGCTTACGTTTTGATACACATTTATTTTATGTTAGTGTCTCATGGTGTGTAAAACACTGAAATAATTTACTAGGAAATCAAGGGTTTTTCAGAGAGTAAAATTCTCAGCATTTCCTTACCTAAACTTCTTTTTGAAGTCATCAGAAATTTGGTATTATGCAGAGAAAGATGTATCTATTAAACATTTTCATGCATGTTCTTATTAATTTATGAAAAAAAAAAAAAAAAAAAAAGAGTAGTGTTAGAGAGCTAAATTGCTGTGAAGCCCTTTTGTCAGCTCCTTCCTGCAGGGTGTGTGGGGGTCCCTGGGCACACCAGGACACAGACTTGAAGCTGTCCTGCCTCCCAAGGGACAGCCAGGGCTGGATGAGTGAGCACTGCTCAAGGACCTTTGTGCTTTTGGGACCAAGCAAGGGTGGGAAATGTATTCTTAGAAGAATATGTACTCTGCACCTAAACAGAGTTTTGGGATAGTATTTGTGGTGAATAGGAGTGCTCACAAGTGCTCGTGGGAAAGGGGCAGTCAGTTTTCCTGTCAATCCTGTTGTTTTAAGTGGCCCACCATAAGAGTTTGGTGCTCCAAAGTAACTCTTTCCCTCCTAGGAGAGGCTGCAGCACAGACAGCACTGGGCATGAATCCCCAGCACACTCGTTTCCCCGATTTCCTCGACTGTCTGCCCGGCACAAACGTGGATCTGGGGACTCTGGAGTCAGAGGACCTGATCCCCATCCTCAGCGACGTGGAGACTCAGCTGGAGTCAGTGCTCAGCAAAAACGAGCCCTTCCTCACCTGGCTCTAGCCCAGGGCAGTGCGGGGCAGATGCCTCCTCCTCTTGGGCTGGCACAGAATATCTGAGCAGCCTCTGCAGATACAGCACACTGCCCTGATGGCTTTTGTTCCACCATCTTTATGATCAGTTTAATATCTGTCTGGATTTTTTTATACTAATTTAAGTATAAAATACATATTTTATATATATGTATACACACATATATTTATATATATATATAAAATACATACATGGATATATAGTCCTTAAAAAAACCCCATACCACTTTACACATCTGTGTCCTTTTCTGCCTTTTCAAACCAAGCAGAAACACTTCACTTCCAGGACAGGAAGTGGCTGATGCTTGTGCAGATCCCTGACTGCTCTCCTGACATCACAGACCCTTTGTGAATCAGAACACCTAACTCCTAGGTCACTTGGTTTAAAAAAAGTGCAAAGCATCAGCACATGAGAGCAGCTTTATTATTATGTTTATGACAAAAGTATCAGAAGCTATTTTAAAATCAACTTACTTGAGCCTTAAAAATCTTCTTTAGTTCTTAGTAACTAACTAACTGTTCTGTGTGGAATACAGGTCAAATCTGATCCTTAGCAAGCATAATTCCTATTATATATCTGTGAAGGCACAAACAATAATATAGATGTTTCTTTTCTCAGTAAATTACTCCATAGTTTTCAGAAATTGATTGCTTTCAATCTCAAAGTACCAGAATTGTTTATCAACATTTTTACACTACAATATTGTTACAAAATAAACCAGGCTGGTACTGACTGTTGCCTTTTGAAAACAAAGAAATGTATTATAAGCAAGCATTTTTTAAAAATTCTTAGATTTTTTTAGATTATTATATTAAGCACTACAGTTTTGTAACTTAACATATGAACAAGCAATTTTTTATATATATAAAATCTGTGGCAAGTATTTTAAGTGCAAAAATATTCTTTTAAAATATCAGTTCTGGAAAATGTGGCACAACTTGTTAATGTCATATAAAGGGGGAGAGCAACCTTCCTCATGCTGTTTTCAGTGATGTTTTTAACTGACAGTGTCAAAATACATGTAGTTGTATACATGAAAAAAAACCAGGAACTTTATCAGGGCACTGCTAAAGCAGCATTTACCAGGACTCACCTGGTAAAGCTGCTTAGGTTTTATGTCTTTCACTTACCATAATTGTCATATATCCTACAAAACTCCCTTATCAGAGTTTTGGGACTGAGAAGACATCAAGAACATTAAGCCTGCAGTTCCCCTGAAGTGCAAATGAAGTCCTGAATATTCTTAAATGTTTAGAAATTATCTTATTTATAATTAATGGTTTTAAGCATTTTGTATCGAAAAATATGTAATTTTATGAAAGGCATTATAACTTTTCTCTTAGCTTAATCCAGGCTATGTAAAGAGAAGAAGAGATGTAGCACTAAGTGTAAATGTGTGTTTGCCAGCTCTGATAACACTTAAAAATCTTGCTGATGTGTCAGAGTGTTGACCCCTGAAGACTTTTTTCCATCTGGTTGGGTGGAGGTAGGTGAAAAGGTCAGTGATGAAGTGGTGGGAATACAGAGTAGATTTGGAAGATGAATGATAAGGTAATAAATGTAGATCCTTGCTGAGAAGGACATACAGCAAATGAATCCTGGTGTTCAGTGAAAAACAGAACAGAAGCACCAACAGGGAGTGACCGTGTCCCTGGGGAACTGCTAAGTGCACGTGGTGTCACAGGATGGAAAATGAAAAGCACACACACTGAAATTCTGAAAAAAGAGATGTCAGGCAAAGACCTACGCTTGTGGAATTTTATTGCATAGCAAAATGTAGCTTTTTAAAATTTTTTTTTTTGTTTTTTTAATAAAAAAAGAGATGTAACAGCAGAGTTGTGTCTGCGCAGAATTTAATCATTGAATGGGCATTGTGTTTCTTTATTCTTCTGAGGGTTATTAGTTGGGTTGTTTGTTTTATTCTTGCTAGTTTTGCTAACTGTTGAGATAGTGTAAATTTCTTTTCAGTAAACAGGGGACCGGGCAGGGCTGACCAATATCACTATAATTAGTTTTAATCTCTCTCTGTCAAGGATTTCTTCAGGCTGTCAGCCTGAATGAGAAGCAGATGGTCGTAAGGCTGTGTTCTTTATTGCCAAGAGTGGTGCTGGTAAAATGGAGATTTCCTGGCCATGGCAGAGCTGGGGGTGCTGGAATTGGCCCCGCTGTGTGGAGCTGCTGAGCTGAGCCCAGCTCAGGGAGTGTCCAGCTGTGCTGCAGGTGCAGTTTGCTCCCTGGAGTGCCTCTGCCCCATGGATGTGCCAGTTTCTCATTCCAGGTGCTCTGGGCTGAGGCTGCTCTGCTGCAGGGAGAACTGGTGCAGTTTTCTGGAGGAATCACACCAGGGATTTCTCAGAGTTGTGAAGCTGCAGGCTTGGTTCCTTTTTTGTTTGTGTTTCTGGGGGTTGTGTCTGGGTGCAGGGGAGGGTGAAAGCAGTCAGTGTTCTGTGCTGCTTCCATCCCAAACCAGCAGCAGGTCTGGAACAGGAAGGTGTGAGTGCAGCAACACCTCAGGCTGAAACATCTGCCAGAATCTTGGGTTAGATCTTCACTCAGTCTTGAAACAAATCTTGGTTAAATGAAAAGTGATTCTTTACACTGTCAGCTTTTAATTTTTATTATGGAGATGATGCATCCAATGAAGTGCAATGACAATAAAATCTGTTTTTCAAAGTTATATTTTTAAAAAGGTTTCTGGCTTTAAACAGGCTTATGGCAGAACTTTTCAGTATTCAAAGCATACGTAATATGAAAATAAATTTATTGTTGACAATATTTCACTGTACTATTTCAGGTTTTGAGCATTTCCTGTACTCAGTTGTACACTGTCTGCTTGTAGTATGAGTACAACCAGGTGGACAGTTTTGCTGTGACCATCCCTGAGGGGGCATGTGTAAGTCTTGGTGATACAGCAGCACTGGGACATGGTTAATTACAGCTTGTATTCTGGTAATACTGTTAGAATGTAACTTGGGGAGAGATTGGGTTTGAGTTTTTGTCAACAAATGCTGTTTGGAGGAAGGGAAGGATTTAATCTATATTTTAATTACAGAAAAATTTGGGTGGTTGTCCAAATAAACTTGTTTCCTAATACATACATCCATGTACATGCTAGTTCTTTAACTATTTTATTTACTTTTACATTTTTTATATGGCTTGTGTGAACATTTGTTTTTAATTTTTAGTACCTTGAAATGTATTATTAGAGGCAATCAGATCAAACTGTTGTATCCTGGGTTTGATTCTGTTTGTTTGTTTGTTTGTTTGTTTAATTATTCTTTGTCTTTTACATGAAAATACAAATGAACTTGAAAGATTTTGGATGCATATTGGTTTTTTAAAATAATTTCTTTAGGGGAAGGAGTGGGTTTGAGGGTTTTAGTATGGGCTTTCCAGGGAACTGTGAAACACTGCTTAGAATAAAGGTGCAGCCATGCTATTCTGTGAAGAAGGCATACATTTTGTATTAAAATATTCAATTTTATATTGTATATTAAATTATTCATGTATGTATATACACATTCAGTATGTATATTCAATTCAATATAGATTTGAATTAAAATATGGGGGCAAAGACCCCACCCATACCAGTGCCATGGGAGAAGTCAGCCTTCCCAGGCTGAACTTGCCATTGCTTGCCTTGCAGCTGGTCCCACTGGGCTGGTGCACAGTCCTTGGGAGGGAGCTAAAGCTGGACTGGAGACAGGTGATGAACGTGCAGGACTAGAATGCTGTGAGAAAACACCTTCTTCTGGGCTGAGCAAACTGTGTTTTCAGCACTGTGTGTTGCTTCTTCAGAGAGGCTTTTGCAGAGTCTCCAGTCAGTGCTCATTCCCCGAGAGGTGACACTGTCCTGGTTCATGCATCGATTTTCTGCAGCCTGTTAACTGAAGACAATCCAAAAAGAGAACTAACTGTATATGGCTCAGCTGTGCAGGGGCTGAACCAGATTTGTCCTGCTGAAGTGCATGGCTCAGAATCATGTGCACACTCCACATGTTGCAATCTGAGTTGTTGAATAACCAGTGTGTGTCCTTCTGTGATAGCTCTCACCTAAAACAGCCCTGCAATGTGAAGTTGCCATGCTCTCAGCACCCTGGTCACCCAAGCCAGGTTTTATGGGTCAGCAGTGAAGCTTCAGCCAGTGTGGCTATGGCAGAGATTTTACAAAAAATACTAATGTTCTTTCTTTTGGCTACTATTATTTTTAGTTCTGTATTAGTGTGTGTTGATATTTCTACACACTATAGCACAGTGGTGTCTTTAAGATGGTCAGGGTTCCAGAGGTCTGTTAACACTTTCAGTTATCCCTGATTGTGGCTTCTTTCTTACCATCATCTTCTGTCCCTTCATAGCACTGCACTCTCTTCATCTGTGCCTTCTTTTCCAGAATTAACACTGGCTTTTTACATCATTCTCTGTTGTGAGGATCTATGATTAGTCCCTGTCCTCGATTTTACTGGGTGCTTTGTGCAGTAGAAACACAGAACAATCTCCAATTACTGCAGAATTGACACTGCAGATGTGATTTGATTGAAATTAAGAGTTAGGGGAGATCCTCGGGTGCTTGCTGCAACTGAATCGATTTGGGAGCACCACTGTTGGCTCTGTGAAGAGTGAGCTCAGCTGGCCTGCTGGTTCTGCCTCATTTACCCTTCTCAATACTCCTGAAGGCCGAGGTGTGAATGCAGTCTGCATCACAAGATGAAATGTGTCAGGATCTGCTGTGTATGTGCTCCTGTTAGAAAACCATCGTGTAGCTGCTGTCTCTCGGATGCAGGATCTCATTGATTTTGGTTTTAGGTTCATAGCTTGCTGCCTGTTATTTCTTATTCCATCTCCCACAAGGATTTCTGTACTCTGTCTGTTGATAAATCAAAGCTGTGCTCAGTGCAGCCACCCATCCCTTTGTTGAACACTGATGAGAAACATTCCTTGTTCCCAAAAGCTTCATATAAATCAAATGACAAATCTGAGACGAGGTGCAGGACAGCTGCTCACCACAGATGAAAGAATAGATGTGAGATGCTTGCACAGTGTGTGTTGAAATAAAGGGGACCCTCAAATTCCTGGACAATGCAATAGAGCAGGTGGGACAGACAGCTGTTTCTGAAGAGGGTTTTTTTTGCAATTTTTCATCTTGTACACCCTAGTTGTCAGTACCTATATCGAACTGTTCAACATTTCTGCATATTTCTGAAGAACTTTCAGTGCTTTTAAGTATTTCTAGATTCTTCAGACATCTCCTAGTGTAAATACACAGTACATGAAATGCATTTTCTGAAAGCACAGGCCACAGAGTCATTATTTCAAGATAAAAATTTTAGGAAACAGATACAGCCAATATCAAGCATTGAGACATCCAGCCTGGCAAGCTGGTTTGTGAAAATTTGTTTCAGAACTTTTTAAAGAAGCACATTAGTTGATTTGAATCCCTCAAATGTCTCCAATCCCTCTTATTTTCTCCTTTATTCCTTTGGGAAGTGGCTTTTACTTTTAAAGTTTTTAAACTTCTTTCTAAAAGGTATTTTTGCCTCTCTCCTGTCTTTCCTATCTCTTTCATAGCACTGTGCAAATGCAGCTAAATCAAACTTCTGCAAAAAGTTTAATAAGAGCATTTTATTTCAGTCATTTTATTCCAGGATGAGGATCTCGGGAGGGCTGGAAGGGGAGTCAGGGCTCCACAGCACTGGTGGGAGGAAGAGCCCTTCATTCTCTTGCCAGGCAGTGCCCGTGCAGGCGGGGGCTGAGCCCTGCACCAGCATCCCCCCGGGGCAAGGAGAGCTCTCTGCAGGGTTCCACTGGAGTTACACAGTTCCATCTCCCTGGAAAATAAAGCATGGAGGTAATTTCCTGGCTGCTCGTGCTGTGACTTCCAAAGGCTTGTGTTATTTCCTAGCGGAGCAGAGCGGGGTTTGGGCAGTGTGTCAGGAATGGGGACCGTGCGGCTGGAGGAAGGGCAGTTTGGTTTTCTGGCTGCCAGCTGGAGCTGCGTGCAGCCCAGCAGGACACAGAGCGGCAGGGGAGGGTCGGAGCTCACCCCACAGCAGCACTTGCAGTCCCCGCAGAGGGTTCCAAAGAGCCCGTTCACCACCTGGATGGCGCAGAGCCCTGCCTGGATCCCGCTCATCACCAGCAGCAGCGAGAACAGGCTCAGGTGCCACGGCACGATGTGCTCGGGGCTCCCGCAATCGCTCCACAGGGAGTGGTCACCGAGGTAATCCCTGCGGGAGAACCAAACAATTGCAAGAAGAATATGTGAAGTGGCAGGGGAGAGCGGCGCTACGGTGACTGGGCGGCTGCTGCTCCCTTCAGCAGGATGCATTCGATACAACTGAACCATTTTGAGTGTTTTGGGAAGAAAAGGTCTTAGCCAAGCGTGCACCAAATAAGTTTTATCTGTTCCAGTGTTCTGTCAGGGGCATTTTTGCTGCTTTTGCTGGATTGCAGCACTTTCTGTGTGTGAGAGTGGCAGGGGACTGTGATCAGGGCATGAAATCCAGTATCTCAAAGTACAGTTGGGAACAAGGAAGTACATTGTAATCAAAACAACTCAATTATCAACACAGATCATGAAATTATGCAAGTCACCTCTTGCCCACTGAGCTGAAAGTAACAGTTCTGTTCTAGATGTCTCATCTTAAGTTAAGGTAATAACTTCCATAATTTTTACCTCCACATTTTGATTTAATTGTAAACTGCTTAAATATTGGCTGTATTTCATCTGCACATTCTTAGTGCTGACTTGTTTGTGTTCTTGTCAAGTGATTTCTGCAACCAAAACCATGTTTGAAACAGAGCATATTTCCGAAGAATCTGAGAATGAGACCAAGGGAATTGGTTTCCAGCCCACACTGACCCATGAACAAGTAATCCTCTACCTGTATACTTCTTGTTTTCTATGTTTTTCTTTTTCCTTTTCAACCTGGAGTATAATTGTTTTGTGTATTATGTGAGAATTGCTGCCAGGTCACTCTTGATGGAGGCATTGAAGGTTCTGAGGTGATGAGGAGTTTACTGCAGCCTTGCTGTTCTGCTCCGATTACACCTGCTCCCCTCAGTAGCACATTGTTAAACTTGTCTTGACTTTGGTCTGAGCAGTGGGATTGCTGGGGTTAAGTTATAATTATACATGGCAGCAAACATGTTTGAGTTGCAGAGCATGAGGAGCAAGCAGCTTCCAAATGCCATAGCCAAAATAAAATTACATGTAGATTATATTTATTATTATTATATTGTATTATATTATATATATAATATTAGCAGTAGTAATTATTTTAAATTTCACTATAATCATACGATCACGGAATGGTTTGGGTTGGAAGGGGTCTGAAAGATCATCTCATTCCCATACACCTGCCATGGTCAGGGACCCCTCCCACTGTCCCAGGCTGCTCCCAGCCCTGTCCAGCCTGGCCTCAAACACTGCCAGGGATCCAGGGACAGCCAGAGCTTCTCTGAGCAGCCAGTGCCAGAGCCTCACCACCCTCAGAGGGAAGGATGCTTGATCTAAACCCAGTCTCAGTTTAAAGCCATTATCTTGCCCTGTCACTCCATGCTCTTTCAGAAAGTCCCTCTCCATCTTTCCTGCAGGCTCCCATCAGATACTGGAAAGCCACAACCAGGTGACCCTGATTCTCTTCTCCAGGCTGAACAATCCCCAGGCAGTTCTCACAGCCTTTCCTCATAAATCATTCCATCCCTCTGATCATCTTGGCAGCCTCCTCCATCTGTGCCATTAATGAAGATATGGAATAGCAGCAGTCCCAGGAGGGATCCCTGAGGGACACCTCTTGAGATCCTTAAGGATCCTGGGCCACTGACCACCACCCTCTGGGTGTGACCATCTGACCACTTTCTTCTGCATCTAACAGTTCATCCATCAACTCCATCTCTCCAATTTAGAGAGCAGGATGTTTTGGGGGACTGTGTCCAGACAAATGACTTGTGTAGTTCTTCCATGATCCACTGGTGGAGTCACCCCTGGGCTGGGCAGGCAGGGCTTGCCCTCAGTGCTGCTTCTCCCAAATCACTTCCCTGTCCTCCTTGTGCACCACCAGAGCTGGCAGGAGCTGTGCCATGACCTTCCCAGGCTGACAGGCTCCTCCTTTCTACCTTTTTAAAAGATTGGTGCATTATTTCCCCTTTTCCAGCCACCTGGAGCTCCACTTGGCTGCCAGGACCTTTCAAATATTCAGAGTGGCTTGGCAATTACATCAGCCAGTTCCTCCAGGACTCTCAGAGGTGTCTCAATGTGTCATTGCTGCTCATCTAATTGGAATTCATCCCCATGTTGCTTGTCATCCCAACAATAGCCCAGGAGGAGGCTGTGCATTTCTCTTTATTGGTCCCTTTGAAACTCAGTAGTTTTGATTGTACTTGCTATTCTTGGCATCCATGCTCTTGAACCTTGTGAAGGGTTGCTGCGTGCTGCAGGCAGATAGAGAGTTCTATAATTTAGACAGATGGTATAATTCCCATTTTTATACAATGGATTTGGAATTTAAATCACCTGACAAGCTGAAAGCATGTATATCTTTTGTTTTCTGGTTGCCTTGTCTTACCCATCCTTGAAGGGGTAGGTCCAGTTTCCTTTAACTTCACATTTAGGGCCATTGTGTAGGGCTACTGCTGATAAAATAAAGCAGTATCCAGCCCCCAGAACTCCAACAGCAGCAAATATTATAGAAGAAAACATCTGATGAAGAGAAAAAAAATGTTACTTTAGTTGCCATTCAAACAATTCAATGCGCCCTGTCAGTGAACGTTCCCTAAATCCAGCTGTTAATAGTCAGTCAACACCTGTCAGTTTTCACTGCACAGTAAAAGGGTAACACCTGTAATTGTATTTTGAAGCTTTTCTAGCCTTGGCCCCGTGTGCCTGAGGAGGGAAGGTGAGGCTGGCAGCAGATGGCACTGCCCTCCTGGGGCTGCTGCTTCTTTCTCAGAGAGCAAGACTGAAGTCTTGGACCACTCAAGGCATTAAAAAAAAAAAAAAAACCAACAAAAAAACCCAAAAAACCCAACTACAGTATCCTTTACAAGTTAGCTTTGGTGTCTTGTTAAATTTGAACTAAATAATGACAGTTTTCCTTCCCAAGTCCCCCTTTAGGTTTCAATTAGTGTTCTCTATCTTCTTACAAGTACTGGTTTGTGTAAGTTCTAGTAGTGCAATTGAAATGGATGGGAAAGTATGTCTTTAATTTTCTGGTTACTCTGCAAAACAAGTGAAGCTTTTTCAGCAGTAAATGTTAATTGTGGTAGTAACTATAAGTCTGTTGTGATAGCAAAAACCAGTGAGTACTGCTGTGGTGAAACATCAGAGGCACAGTGCAATTCTCACAGCACCAAACAAACAGCAGGGCTGTGTCCTCACTCCAGGCAGCCTCTGCCGAGAGCACAGTGGCTGGGAGAGGAAGATAGGTATGTCAGTACACAACATACAGTGTATATGTATTTATGTACAATTTAATATACATCAGTAACCATTTCACTTCTCCTTTTTCTGCCCTGTCTCTTCCACTTACCGCAAACCTCTTCCCGCAGCCCCGATTGCCGCAGCATCCACAGCAATCATTATTCTGAAGGCCCAAAAACACTAAGGCAGGGAAGATCATCTACAAACAACAGAAATGCAGCCTGAGTTGGGGTGAATTCAAGTTACATCTTATTTTAAATGTAACAATCTATGGGATTTTTTTTCTTGTCATTAGATTAAGTTACTTATTGCCAAAACTTTGGATGACTTATAACTTACTTGTTTATCAAAGAAGAATTTGCAGTCCTGAGAAAATTCAACAATGCAAGTCATGGTTGTGGGTGGGGGGAGGTAGGAATGTCTGAATTGAGGTACTTACCAATACACCCGATCCCAAGATCCCTCCAAAGTACCAAACTTCATCTGTAATGTGTTTGCTGTCTTCAGCCACTGTTCCTCCAGGGAAAAACAGCAAAATGTTAGCAAGGGTGCAGAGCACGGCCAGGGGGATGAGGGTGATTCCCAGGCATTTGGCACAGCCTCCCGTGCACATGCTTCTTCAGAGGAGCTGCAAACACCACTGAAGGCAAAACAAAGTCTCTCAGATCTGATTTGTGAAAAGAAGCTCCTCGGTGTCCTTTGCAAAATCCAGTTCCTGTGGTGCTGTTAGGGGAGCTGAGACTGTGGAACGCTCCTGTTCCTGTAGTCAATCCAAAATGCACCGTGCTGGTTTTTATATGTCCTTGCAGCCGTGATGTCAATTGTCTGAATGTCTACAAATGAAATTACGTTCAGGGCAGCCTCTCATTTTACTGTGACAACCCACAAATTCAGTTAATATTTTACTAAGCTGGCTAAGACACTACATAATCTGGGCTCAGGTCATGGGTAGATATCTGTCTTAGTTCTGGATCATCATTTTTACAACACATGATCTTTCTTCATACTAGAAAATATTTCTTTCGCAAGGACTGACATAAAAAATGCATAATGAGTCAGCTGATATGAATAACATACTCATAGTCAAAGTTTTTACACGTCATGAGACAGTTCTGTAATTGAAACTTTAGAGAAATTAGCTAATACAAAGGTGAGACATTACAGGCCAATAAAGATAAGCATCACAAACCTGAGAAAGTTCCTGGGTTGCTGCAGGATGAGAAAAACTTACTTCTTGATGTTAGGCAGTTGGACTTACCTCAGGGTATGTGTTTCTTCTCCATTCATGGGATTAAAAGGTTGATTTTTTTTTGTGATTTCATTCTCTACATGATGGAAGACTGTTTGCAGGAAAGACTGTATTAGAAATGCTGCAACATTTAATAGCCCTCCTCACCAAACTTTAAGTTATATGATGAAGATTAATCAATCAGCATTTTGAAAGGCACATGTTCATCAATGTAACTTTTCATCTCAAGAAGGACAGCTAGTATGCAATCGAAGAGCAGGCAGAGAAAAAAAGTCCTGAGAGAACAGTCTATGTGGCATTCAGTAACAAGTCAGCAGGGTCAGTGTAAGCAGTTTGCATGCCTTTAAAATCCAGTTATTGATTCTGTGGCAAAGATTCAGGACCTGAAAACTCTCCTTACGTCACTTGATACATTAAATAGGCTTTCATAACATTCTTTTTTGGTAGACAGCATCTGTAATTTGGCTCCTGCTTGTGGCTCAGTAACAGGCATAGGGAAAATGTTAGCTGTAGCTGGAATGTAAATCCAAGTTGGCTTTCTTCCCCTTCTCTCTCTGACTAGAATGCAGCTTTTTTGGCAGTTGTGAATCCTGGCTTGCAGTAAAGATGAAAAGTTTAAAGCTGTACTGCATCCAGCACCCTGCCATCCTGATTCACAGCAGGAGGTTCAAAGGCAGCTGCTCCCAGATGCTCCCAGATGTTGCCAGGTGTTCACTGCACTCCTGCACTTTCCCTTCCTCCTCTCACTAACATTGCCTGTGCCACTGAAGTCTAGCCAGACCCCTCTCTTCAACTATACTCATCTATGCATGGAGTTTTTTAACTCTTGCCAGCTTTTATGTGAGGGCTACACCTCATTTTCAGCAGGGAAGGGGCATCCAACCAGAGCTGGAAAGCAGCACTCAGATTGAGTCAAGTATTTTCCCCAGGGAAAAGCTGAGTGGCTTGCACATTCAGCTGCTCTGAAAGGAGCCTCTTCCACTCCCAGACATGTTTTCCAGCTGTGCCCACCTATCTGGGAGGAGTGAACCATTGTCAAGCATGAGCCACTATTCCTGTTGTGGAATAAATGCTCCACCTTGGAGGCTCTGAGGGCTGGGAACTGGGTGAGCCAGTCTTTGGACATTGTGTCATCCTGAACTCTTGAACAGTATGTCTCTAGGACCTGTGCTATCATAATGGAAGGCACTCCTGTCTGCTGTGTTTTGGGAGGGTGTTTCCTTTACTCCTCATCTCCTGAGTCATACGAAGTCCATGCTGTGCAGAAAAGTGAAATGACTTTATTTTCCTGTGGAAAATCATAGCAATATCAGGCCACTCCATTTTGGTAGTTTCAGGAGGATGTAAGCAGTGCTGATACCTTTCAAATTTTGTACTTTGATGTATGGCATGGGAGAAGTTAATTCCCCTTCCTGTCCCAGACTCAGACCTGGGCTGGCTTGTGTGAGGCACCCAAGAGCAGAGGGGAGGCTGGGGGCCAGGGGCTTTCTCAGAGCAGCTTTTCCTGTCCCAGCCCAGCTGCTGCACCCCCAGGCTCTGAGGACAGACTGCTGATGCACAGAGCATTTCCCTCATACCATTTTGACCTGTGTCAAAGCTCAGATAAGAGCTTATGGCAAATGCAGCTCAGACTGGGTGGTGTCCCCAGTGGCACAGGGACACCACGTCACCATCAATACAGAGCAGCCAAGGGTGCTGGTGGCTGTCGGGGGAAATTGGGATAGAAGGCACATTAGAACTAATGTGTTCAGCTTTACTGTAACTCAGCTTTATTGAGTTTATTTATTTACTTCTCTGCTGTTCTATTACTCTGTAGTCATGTTCTGGTTTACATGTCTCTCTTTCACATGCCCCCTCTGCCTGCTTGCCAGCTTTCCCACAAATACAACATGGACCATCTTCTGTAAGGGTTTCAATAAAATTTCATTCCTTCATTCTCCTCAAGGCATATTCTGAATCCGAGTCCAAAAGTAAATGTCAACCAGTCGCAAAAGGGCATGTGGGCTCTAAGCAATCTCCAATTGCTCCTTTAATTTATATTACTTTAAAGTAAGCAAAAATTACATAACTATGTGTATGTAATACCTCTTTTTTTCCTACTGTTACGTTTCATGAGTCTTGCAATATTTATTTTTGTTCATTGGTACAAAAGGTGTGTTGTTATGTATTAATGAAATTGCCATTTTTGAAATCCACAGTGTTTGTAGGAGAAAACAAAGGAACTTCAGAATTGCTGAGGGCCATCTAAGCACCACTGAAGTACTTTAAATAATGAGGACAAAAATTCCACCTAATGTATTTTCCAAAACGAGGGAATTGAAATGAGGAATTGTTTCCTTCGGGGCTACCTGTTATTTATTTCTCTGTGGGGGTGTGTGCCCTTTATTGTCTTGTTGTGAGTTTTTGCCAAGTCACACAAATTATTATTTAGAGGATGTACAGCATTTGCAGTTATATATTCTTCCATCACCATGCATGCAGAAGTGCACAACTGTCCATCGAGTACAATCATTCTCTTGCTGATATAATTTGGTTCTTCTTCTTCTTGACTCTACAAAAGCAGGCAAACAAGCAGGAGATACCTGGGAAACCATTCCAGTTGCTTCAAGTTTTAGAAACAGATGAATCTGCCTCCTATTTTTACCACATAATTTATTCCCTGCTTTCCTGGGAAGTGTCACTGGATGCTACCACTGGGATTGGTTTTCTGTAACTTCCTTCTCAAAGTGACCATTTGTCACTGATTTATGTCTTCAGAGCCCAGTGTTCATGCTGATTCAGTGTATTTCTGAAGAGTGCAGCAATATATGATGTGTCTCCACGTGTATTATCCTCACAAAAAATGTCCCTTTCATGCTTTGATCTGCTTCTAGGTTCATTTACTCAGTCAGAGTATCTGGTGTTTTGCAAGAAAATTTCAATTCTAAGTAAGGACTATAAATATTTGAAAATATGAGCAATTGGAATTACCATTGCTTGAGTGAAATCTTCACTACAACTTCAAATACATAGCTCCCATCATGTTCAGCAAGGGCAGATTTTAATTCTTGTATTGTTGGTTTTGACAGGCTTTTTATGTCTGCAGTTTGAAATTATCTTATCTCCGATAAATATTTTTAAGTTTTCACATCACATGCCCAGACCTGGAATTTCCTTCTTCTCTTGTGAATTACCAGTGTAATTGAGATGAAAAGCCTTTTGTGAATTCATTAACTCACCATAGCTAGGAACCATATGTGGCCCCAAATATAAAGCAGGAATAATTCTGCAAACTCACTCTGAGTTGCTTTGCTTTCATGCTTTCATGGAAGAGAACACTTCCCTCTCATCTTTCTTCCTCAATTTGGAGGAGATGGGAGTAGAAGAGATCTCGCTCTTTCTTACTGCAGCTTGTTTGTGTTGCTGATAAACAGCTTTCCCTGCACACTGGCTCCTTTGGTAATGAGAGGTGTGAGCTGCACATCCATCAAACCCAGTCCCTGTCCAGGTCCATCCCTGCTGCTTTGCTTCTTGTTCTCCACTTGTGCTGTCCAACTGTTCACATGCTCCATGGAAATGACATGACTGTGGCCAACTGGCTCTTTTGTTTCTCTTGATTCTCCAGAATTCTGTAAGGGACATGTCTGCCTTAAGAGAGAGGAAGGAACTGTTTCCATTTTGGAAAGGCTTATAATTTTGAATGTGTTCAAACTTAAGGACTGCTGTGGGTCATTCCAAGCTCTGTGTCTCATGTACTTAAATGCAATTCTGTACAGATTTTGATCAGCAGTGAGAGTGTTATATGCACCATTCTCTTCAATCCATCTGCTGAGAGGCTGGGATGTATAATGCCTCATATTTATCTTACTCATAACTGCAAACATGCCTCCAGCTGGCTAGCCCACCTCCTGTGCTGATTTCACCAGGACATTTGTTAAGAGTGGGGTCATAGTCCATGTTTACAATTTATTTCCTCTTCAGTTGTTTTCTTTGTTATCCTCATGCTGTAATTCTATTACAGAAATAGATTTTCAAGACTGAATAGTATTTTTTTCTATGTTGATCTCCTCTGATAGCAAGAATCTAGAAATTCTAAAGGAGGAAGCTGATTGGGGTTTTAGCTGTGGAATGCCTAGAACTCACAGCTGTGACTTTTTCTTTATTTTTCCAAAATAAATAAAGTATTTAATTTTCAATTAAAGCTAATACATTTAGAATCTAGTTGCATACCTTGGATCCATGGCTCCCAGGAACTTCTGTAGGAGGTCTTGCTGAAGAAGAAATGAGGAATTGTCTTACTCAAATCCTTCTTCATCCACCATCAATTTAAATGCTGTTTTTTCACTCAATATGCTCAAGCTGGTTGTGGCTTGGAGTTCCTGTGTTCCTATTATCAGCAATAGACTCCACAGGCTCTTGGAGAGCAGTGTGAGACATGCTTGTGGCCTTGCCTGCAGTGGATTTATTCACCAGTCACTGTGGTAGTGGAGATCTAAGGCTGAGAATTCGCTTTTGCATTGTTATAGTAGTTCATTGACTTCTCAGTTAACAATTAAATTAAAAACTGAGACATATCATGCAACGTTAAGTCTGATTTCAAACACACTTTGTGTAAGTTTGTGTTCCTTTTCTGAACTGGTTGAAAATGTATGCAAACTCAGGAGTTTTGTGGATTGCGTGCTGTTTGCTGACAGCCCCACTATCCAAAGAAAAGCCCGCAGAGCAAGGACATGGCATGCTATTCCTGTTATCAGACCATTACTGATTTGGTTTAGCTTGGATTTCTTAGTCAGAGCTTTGGAGGGGAGACAGGACAACCTCTAGACCTTCTCCCAAGCTCTTTGCCCCTTCAGTCCTTTCTGTGCTCAGCTCTGGGCAGCTTGCCCTGTTCCTGGAGGATCCACAGCACTGGGAGTGCATTTTCCCTGCTGCTCCCTCACCTCCTCTACACCCTCAGCAATCCTGCAATCTGCATCAGGTACAGCAGCAAAGTGGTTGCTCTGTAAACAGACATCCAGATGGTCCAAGGCAGCTGCTCTGGGTTAGACAATGTTTGTGCCTGGTGATTGTGGATTAGTTGCTGTTAAATTTGCTAGGCTAGGAGTAGGATTGCACTGCTGGTTGCACTATCCACATTAAGCTTCAAATGAACCTTAGCAATGGAAATCTTGCCTCTGGCTCTACCCTGTCCCTCACATCATAATTCTTGTCATTGTCACTATCCAGTGTCATTTAGGGGTCTCTCACTTCATTTAATTACACCTTCCTACTTTTTTTGCAGACAAAGTTTGTCTCAGCTTGAAACCAGATTAGCTATTACTCTCTCACTGAAAGCCCATATGGTTTCTAGGTGTAGTATGCTGTACACAAGTTTGAATGTGTTAACTACTTCACAGATGGCTTTTATTATATTCTACAGTTTGAAGTTTCTTTCCTTTTCTGAGACTTATATGGACCATTTCATTTTGTCAACAGGCATGATATGTGTTTCTAAAAGAATTCAATAATTTTAATTTCAGGAGTAGAAACAAACTTCAAACCTGGATTTTAAATTCAATCTTTTTGTTTCAAAACAAGTAAAAACCCTTTATTGTCATGAACAAGTTATATTCCACTTTACAGCTGAACCTTCACTTGGCTTCTCAAAGTTGTCACAAATCACGAATTCATTTTCACCACTTCCATTTAAACTCTACCATGAACTGTTAAAAGTGGTGCAAGACTGTCTGCTGATGCCTTTCTCCCTAAAGCAGGAAATCTACAGAAGACAAGAACAGGTTTATTTTTCTTGTTGTATCATTCGAATACTACACTTATTGAGAGGAAAAATTACTTTACCATAATAGGTTAATTAATGGGGATCTTTCAGCAGCCTCTGTTAAATTGCTTTTATTTTCATGGCAACTCTTTCTGTTTCACAGGCAGCTTCGTGTCAGTAAGGTTGAGCTGAGTGGAAGATGGTGCAGTCCTAAGTGGGCACTGCAATAATTTCCATATCATGAACAGATTGTTGTGCAGGGAATGTAATGTTGCAGGTTGCTGAGAAATAAATGTCAGCAAAAATAAACAAGTAATTGAGAGTGAGCCTGTTGATAATGCAGGTTCATCCAGGCTAAAAGCTCATACAGGATCTCACTGCAGAAAACAATACAACGTCTCTCTTTCTCCCTCTCTTTCACACAGATGTTTTCTCACAAACCTATAATGTTGCATGTTTTACAACAATTTATGTCCTCAGTCTACTCTTTTTTTTTTTTTTTCCTAAATCATTAAAAGTGTGGTCAGAGTTGACTCACCTTGAATAGATTAGTTATCACTTGTGTTAATATTTAATGGTACAGTACCAGGCTGTACCCTGCTCCTTTCAGAACACTCCCATATTGTTTTGACAGATAATGCATCTCCTGCATTCATACCAGGGATCTGGGATGAAGTGTGCTGTATTTCTGCTGTGTTTATCTTTATGTAAGGGCTGCCATGGATCCTGATGGATCCTGACAGTGCAAGCATTCAGATTCCAAGAGCCTAACTTTGGTCTTAAAGCGATTAGCAAAAATATTAGAAATAAATCAGATTTCTTTTTAAATAGAGATAATTCTTGTTATTTATCTGTATCTCATTGTGAAAAATATGAGCTGGCCTGAGGTCAAGAGACTGTGACAGACCTTGGAGTTCACGTTCCCTGTTCTTCCTGTCTGTTCCTCAAGCTGTTTTTTCTGCCATCTCCTGCTGTCACATATGCCAGAGATCACTTGCACCCCTGGGATGTGCTGCCTTGTGCTGGCCCTTCCCCTGGCCGTGGCTTTGCCTCCCAGCTGTCCCCTGCTCACCCCGTGTCCCCATGCCCAGCTCCATCCCTGTGCAAGGAATGCTGCGCTGGTGCCACGGGCTGCAGGAGCAGGGATCTGGAATGGCACAGATAAACACTCATCCTCTCTGCTGCTTAGCCAAGCTTCTCCAATGTCTTCCCCTGTTCCCTTTGTTGTGTTGTTGGTACTTCACCAGCAAGACAGAAAGAGCATTTTTGCAAGAAATCTGCTGCTGGACTTGATGTCTGTACTGAGTGGTTATTTTCTCCCTGTTCCACTTGAAAACAAAACATCTTCTTAATAGTGCTGGTAGACCCAGAAATGATACCTCCTTATGCTGGTGAATTTAGGTCACATCTGTAGCCATGTGGAAACAGTGTTTTCAGAACTTCTGTTAGTCTTTAAAAAGTAATAAATGCAGGAGTATCAAGACAAAGGCTTTTCAAAAACTGTTCTATATTTTCTTGGCTATTCCAATCATTATCCCCAATAACAGGCATTTCTGCTAAATGTATAGTGGATATTACAATGTAATAAGAATCCTAGAAGGAAAAAAAACCCCACAAAAATAAAGACCAATATGTTTAGTTCTAGGTAATATTCTAGGGTATTTGATACACAGGGAGTTTGTTCCCAAGTTATTTTTCAGTTGGGATGCTTCTACCCAAAAGGTGTAGATACAATTGACTATGTATGCCTCGTAAGTACTAAGAAGAGCAGAGTTGCGTTTTTAATATTTATTAGATATTTATTTCTGATTAAATACTTCCATTTTGCCTACTTATACTTCCTAATACTCCTCATACTTCTGAAAACTTGTGCGTCTCTATAGTGAGGCTAGGTAATGACAGTTGAGTTGCAAAATGTGTAGGAAAAGGGAAGGCTTTTATTAGAAGTTATGAGTGACATTTCCTCAGCAGGCAGGCCAACATACTCTGCACACCCCTCTTAGATGAAGCTCCCTGTAACACCAAGTGCAAGCATTCCATCTCACCCAGGGCTCGCAGGAAAAAGCTCCTAGTCATCCATCCAGTGGCACACCCATTGTCTATTAAAAGGTATTTTTGGAAAGAAGCAGGAGTCTGCAGCATGACTCACAGAGACTATTTTGAAATATCTGGCTATATCCACACCCATGCTTGTAGCCTTTACTTGAGGATATTTTTTAATTGCATCCATGAGAGTTGTCCAAGTTGAGCAACAGAGGACAGACTCCTGAACATAATGGGCTATCTGTTGGGCAAGTGAACTGACTGTTTTCAAGGAGGGAACACTCATGTGCTCAGTGCTAAATCCAAAGCATCCAGGTACATAGCATCTTTGAAAGCAGACATAAAACTTGACAAGATTTTTATACAACTTAGCAGGATAGTTTGGGCTATCTTGAGGTCAGGGTGATGTATGCTGGAAGAGGAATGGAAGTGCTTGATCTGTCTTGAGAGACCATTTTAACCAGGTGCCTGACACATTGAGAGTGGCACCTGCAAAGACACCTGGAGCTGCTCTGATTTCCAGTGGGAGTGGGGATACCTGTGCCAGAGCTGACTCAGGGAGAGAGCTGACTGCTTGAGCATGGCTGGCCAGGAGCAGTGGGTCATGCCTTCAACCTGGGAAAAAAACAACTAGATTTTGGAAGCTGGGGCAAATCGGTGTGTGCAGAGACACATTTTAAAAGTGAAGCAAACATCATTGCTTTTGGAGTGCAGATGTAGAAAAAGCTGGGGTGCCCAATTCTTGACAAGAGGTCATTAAAATGCCTCCTCAACATGAGGAAGGTCACAGGCCTTCCTCAGCCTGAGGACTTACTAAACCACATCTTCTTGTCAGACCTTATGAGCAGGCAGGTCATGCTGCCTTCTTGTGCCCCATCTCAAGCAGCAGAAGATGTTGGGATGCACTGAGTGCAGCAGAGCAGCAGCTGCCCAGGGAGCTGTGCCCAGAGCTCAGCACAGGTAACCCTTCCCCACTGAGCAGTTCAGGTGTGAGTGTATTTGCCAGGACTCAGAGGCCACTTGGCTTCTACTGCTGTCCTCTAGCGAGCAATCAGACTGGCTCTCCAGGCCTTGACAAGTCGTTTAGAGATCATGTGCTGAGGGTAAGAAAGGGCTTTTCATAACTTTACATATTTCTCATCAACTGTTTTGACTGTTACATTTGACTGTTACATTACATGTAAGCAAATTTCAAGTGCATTATGAAAACCACCCTTCTGTAACTCATCTGCAAGTGAAATCTATCCTGTGTGAAGGAACAAGATTTCCCCTCATGTAACAATAATGACAGTATTAGAACTTTCTTACATTGCATTGGGCAAATTGGGGTGCTGCTGCAGAACACTGCTAATTCATAATGGCTATATCTTATTCTAAAAGATAGATTCAGAGAAATGGATAAAGACTACCTTGCTTTTAGGAGTTGGTATTTTAAAGAAATACATTCACTATCCTGGTTTTAATATAAAATTTTAATAATACCTGTTTTGTTTGTTTGTTTGTTTGTTTGTTTAAAGCGGGAAGAAAAAGCCTTTTTTTCCCTCCCTATAGTACATGAATATTTGGGAAATGCCTCCAAAAGGAGAAAGAGTCATGGCTTTGACTCTAAACATTTTGGACAGTTCTAATGTTAAAGGTATGTCTTTTGTATCCAGTAAGGAATTTCAGAGGCATGTGTTTGTTTTTCAAGTCTGATCAGCTCTGAAGATGTGATTCAGATACAGAAGAGTGACAAATGAGCAAGAGTTGTTTCAAACCATAGATCTCAGCCAGCACAAGCAGAGAAGCAAGTGGGGCACAGCAGGGGCACAGCTTGGGCTGTCGGGTGTCTGTGTCTGCAGGTGCTGGCACCTCTTGGCAGCAGTTTTGCTCAGAGCTCTCTGTCACTCGGGGCAGCACCTGCAGCATCCCACTGCCCTCCCTGGCTGGAGGGGAGGAGAGTCACTGTCCTCACACAAGGAGGAGGCATCTCCCCAAGAGCTGCTCTGCTTTCTGTGCCAGATGTCCAGGCCCAGAATTTCTGAGAGCTCAGCATGACAGGAACTGCACCAGTGTGTGTGGAGCAGAGCATGGAGGAAGGACCCTGAGGTGAAGCTCTCCAAAACCCCACCGTGTGGATCTGCTTCCCAGCAAACTGCCTGCCAGCAGAGATCTTACTATCCAAGAGTTTTGTTTCATTAGTGTATTTGAAGGGCAGAAATTAAATATTGGAGGCTGATGGGGTTTGCAGTCAGGTTAAATTCAATAAGGTCCATGCTTAGTAAGATCTTGTAGCTAAAAATGATCTTAATGCTTTGCATAATGACAGCTTTATTGAAGGAACGTAAGAAAGTCCATGAGCACAGTAATTACTCATGCAGAGGAAGAAATTCCCATGTGTGTAAGTACCAGGCTGTGTTAGTCTGAGTTTGTGTACTTTAGATAGATGTGTTTACTTTATTTTATTGGCAGGATTGTGTTTGAACCTAACCAATTATTAGTTATAAAGTTGAGATGTCTTATGGATATAGGCACTATATAGCTATTAGAGGACTTTGGCTCCATGTAGTACTTTGTATTTCGTATAACACCTATCATTTCCAAGTGTCTATCTAAACCTTGGTGTGTCTCAGTTATCATACAACTATGGAATCAGTTTATTAAACCCTCTGGGACCATTGAGTCCAACAACTCCCCCAGCAATGCCAAGGGCACCGTAACCCTTGTACCCAGGTGCCACATCCACAGAGCTTTAAATCCCTCTGGGGATGGACAAACCTTTTGGTTAAGAAATGTTTCCAAATATCTCATTTAAACCTTCCTTGGCACAAGTTGAGTCCACTTCCTTATGCCTTATACTACCAGTTTGGAATTGCTCTCCTTAAATTTTTCCAGTGCTGTACTAGTGTGGATCATCTAGTCTAATACAGTCCTTTGCTTTAAGAAAGTGAGTAAGGATTAGGTTCCTATTTTTGTCATTTGCCAGTATGAATATATCCTCTGGTTCCAGTAGGACAGTTCACCATAACACAGGGGTCAGTTTGTCTTATAGGTATATAGTAGCTAATTTTTAACTGAGACAGAACTTTTATGGGTGCTAAGTTTTCTTTTCTGCATTTCAAGCAGTAGGAAATCTTGCTCTGAAAATGTATTGCCATCAGAACTGAGAATTACTTTACTGTGGTGAATCCTTGAGCTAATGCCTTGAGGCCTGCTCTCTACCTAAATGCAACTGCAGGGGCTTTGGAGTGGGACTGGTTCCAGATAGCTAAGAACTTAAACCACAAGTGAGATAGAACTTACCAATGGAACATGTCCTAGTGTCCGTGAAGAGTATTTGAGAAGATGATCAGAGAGTCCAAACTATACTACTCTTACATGGCATGATAGTTAATTTTCATATTTTAAAATTACGTATTTTCTGTTAATGATAAGCTCTGCCGGACTAAAGGAACTCATTTTTGTTTCACACAAAGCCTTCTTAATGCAAAAGGAGGATGGGAGTGGAGTTCCAGCCTTTCCTGGCTGTTTTCTCCCTCTGCAGAGGTGTGAAATTGCAGGAGAGGCCAGACTGGCAGGTGAGTGCTGGCTGAGCCCAGGTGGTGAGGGGCTGGACCCCCTCCTAGCTCAGCTCAGGTGATGAGGGGGCTGCACACCTTCCTAGCTCAGTCTAATTCAGCCTGTGCCGTGGCTCCGTGCAGAACTATTCAAATGCAGTGTTGGCCAAGTTACTCTTGTGGAGCTGTGGCCAGAGCTGAGACTTTTTTCTTTAAGGCAAGGAAAGACAGAAGTGTCTCTCATGACTTCTGAGGTACTGGGACTCCTTATAATTAAGATAAAGAAGTTACTCCATTAGCAGTGCGAAGTTATATAGCCCTGACAAATGTGTACCTTCTAACCAATGGTACCTGCTTTTCTTTTTGCTCTTTTTAAGTATAATTTACAATGTTAAGGATGATCTTTGAGTTCTTTGCAAGATGAGCTTGCAAATTTTAGGTCCTAATTTCATTTTGACAGAAAAGTAGAAATGTCTTATGTTTTTCAGATTACTGTTTCATAATATTAAATAGTTTTTTAAAAATCCAGGTTCTGTCTCGGCAACATGCATTCATTCATTCATGATCCTAGCATTATCAGGATTGAATGACTAGCAATAAACTTTGATAGAACCTTGTAGTTAATGTTACTTGGCAACATACTCTTTATACACTTGTCATGGTTCAACCCAGCCAGCAGCTCAGCCCCACAGAGCCCCTTGATGACTCTGCCCTGGATGGGATGGGAAGACAGTTGGAGGGTTAATAGTGAGAAAACTCATGGGTTGACATAAGAAGAGTTTAATGCTTAACATAATAATAATAATAAATTGTAATGAAAATTGACTGGAAGCTAATTTTTGTTGTGGTAATCTTTTTATTCATTGCACATTAATCATAGGCTGGATTAATCATCAACCTACTTTAAAAGTCTGCATATGAAGAATGATTAATGGCTTTGTAATTGTAATGGTTTCACAGACACAATTTTCCTCGAGCCTTTGTTTGTAAGCCCTATGTCTTCATCTTAGAGAGAGTGTAATTTATCAAAATCCTGGGAGTCAATGGAGTGTAGCATAAAAGCCTGGGATGTTTTGCCTGACAGGCAGCACTGCTGTTGGCATTGCTGCAGTTTCCTCAAAGGGGTGCCTGCCTTTGTGGAGGGAAATTCCATCCCACTCAGTGCAGACGCTGCGGCAGGACTGTGGTATTTTGATTTTTTTTTTTTTTCTCCTCACCTGTAGAGGAAATTTCCAGTTTATTTTGTTTCTTGTGTGCTTATGGAGAGCAGAAAGCAGGAGCCCTTTTCTACAAAAGAAGAAAGTTGGTTTATTTTCTTTTTTAACTTATCATTTTTAAGTCTGTTCTTGGAAGAACCCTCTTTCGGAACTAGCAGCTGAACCAAATGCCAGCAGTCCTGTGGGAGCCTCGGGGGCTGCTGGCACGATGGCTGAGCTCAGTTCTCTCCCTGTGAGGGCTCTGTCTGCTCCTGGCGCCAGGAGCTGCCACGAGCCTTGCTGTTCTCCACCAAGGGCAGGTGCTCTCACCTGGGGATGCTGTTTCGGGTGTTTCGGGTGTTTCAGGTGTTTCGGGTGTTTCGGGTGCTCTTGTGGAAGCCTCGGAGCCCCCTGGGTGCGGCAGAACCTGTTTGGGCTCAGCCTGGGTGTCACTAGAGGGAGCTGATGGAGTTCTGGGTTCCCCAGTTCCGTCTCCTGAGCACTGGCAAAGTCCCGCGGGCAGGACCCGAGCCCTGGACTCGGACAAAATGCTGCTCTGGGATGAGCACGTCTGTATTTCTGCAGCTAAATGCCATGTTTTGGTCCCGAAATGACACAGCTGCTTTTAGCTGTAATTATAGTACAAAGGAATTGAAAAGCCCCAATTCAGGAAATTAGTATTTCCCCATCCTCCAAGAAAATGACAGTCCATTAGAATGGCACCATATCTGTGAGTTTTAAAAATTTTCTGAAAAGAGCAGCTGCAGTAGAGTGCTGTATCATGTACCACACGATTTACAGGTTTACAGAGGACACAGTCTCAGTTGTGCTGTTCCTTAAAAAAGACTAAGGATTAATTAAATCACAATCAGCATTAAATGTTATTTTCCTGTGCTTTTCTCCATTAAGTGTTACTTAGCTGAAAAAGAATCCTCTGTAGACTAATTTATTCTTTAATAATGGTTTTTAATTGGTTCTTTTAAACTGTTTTTAAAAATATTTTTAAAATCATGTTTTGGGGGTTTTCCTAAAAATTCTGTCCTACTAAAAATGTGTGCTACCTTTGGATAGCATTTTTGAGGTCTTGATGTACCCCTTGGAGGAACATGACCATGAAATAGTTGGCTTTATTATTGACAGCCATTTTTAGGAACATCTTGTAGCAAAGATTCTGTGCACTGAGTGTATATTGTTAAATGGATTTCTGAATTCCAATTTAAATTATGATAGCAGGATGGATGAGGGTGGGATTGCAGTCTAGGAAATCATCTTTTAAGAGTCTTGTGGTCATGCCTGGTTTGCTTTTCTGATTGTGATGTCTGATTCAACTGCTGAGGTGCTGAAAGATATCTAAGTACAGACAACATGCTGCAATATCAGTCATGCTAGTGTCAACGACATGTTAAATTCATTCAAAGATTTATTTCCCATCCTGCTGCTATGGGATCAATATGTAGACTGTTTGCAGATAAGTAGTAGTTGTGAGATTGCTCAGCAAGTATAATTTAAAACATTAAATTGGCAAGAACTTACGAATGCCTCCTTCCAGAGGCAAGACTGCATGGGCAATGTATGAAGCATGTGCTAAGGGGACAAAAACAGGCAAATAATTTGGTGGTTTTAGTTTTCTTTTCTTTTTTGGGGGGGGTGGGGGTGGGGGGGGTTGAGTTTATAGATCTAAAATACATGGTATGATAGAGGTAGGAGTTTTTTCTGGATTTGAAGTCCAACAGGACCACTTTATGAGAAACACAAAGGCAAGTAATGACTGACCTTTGCAGCACAAGATCCAAAGCCATAATGCTGGTAATTTTTGTTCCATGTTTTCAACATCTGTTTTCAGTGGTTGCTCTGTTCCTTGGGCTGTGCTGGGCAGACCTGACACACTCAGCTGGTGCCAGTTTTCTGATCCCTACAGCCATTACAGACACACAGTGTAGGGGAGAGGATGCTTGTAATACTGAGATGGAAATATTTCATACTTGTTTAACTTTTGCAAGAGCATCACACTTTTAGGAATGGACTAGAAACCTAAATGCAAACCAGCGTGTTAGTAGTACAGTCCAGGGGAAACAAACTTTTGCTGGCCATTTTGCAAGGTCAAGGTTTCGCACACAGGCTGTTGCAGAAATAAAAAAAGGATTTGTTTGTCCTGTGTCCTACTTTTACCATAATAACACTGTTGGGAGAATTAATGAATGCAGGCTACAGCATGGCTTTTGTTTGTCACCAGAAAACAGTGTTTGAAGTGGTTTATTTGATTGTGGTATTGCAAGTCTGGGGTCAGTAATAGTTGTTCTTGAGTAAGGTTTATGGGTTCTTCTTTAAAGAGAGGAATTTCTATACACTCATTTAGTGGTAGCTCTGTCCTGATTGTAAGTTTTCAGTCTTCAAACTAGCTGGTTAAATGGCAAAAATACTTTTGTGCATTGCTGCTGACTCCTTCTTAGGACAGCATTATTACTAATAAATGTAATGTTCTCTGTATGTGTCAGTGTGTGTTGTTACACAGAAGTGTGAGTGCTCACTCCAAGCTGACCCCTCTGGTTCAGATCACTTCAGATCTGTCTCAAAGTTGTGGCAGAGATGGCAAGCAGGCACGTGCACCTGTGATACAGCTGTGCTAGCAGCACTTGCTCTCATCACAACTGGTAGTTGATTGTGCTCATAAGTAGCTCATTAGTTCATCTGAGGAGTCGTGATCTAATTAATAAAAGTAATCTGGGGACTTTCTTCTGTCTGTGGCCAGAAGAACCATAGGCACCAAGGACTTAAAGATGAGCAGTTTCCTCTTGTGACTGTCCAGGTTGAGTTTGGCAACCAATGTGTGTTTGAGAGGGGGTGAGGACAGCTACAGCTGCATCACAGTGTTTTTGTGGGTGATTACTGGAAAACACAGCTAATGCATCATTTGGACATTGGGAAATGGATGGCAGCACGGATGGCTCAAGGGAGTTGGAGTTGTCCTAAGGTCACCAGGAGCTCCTCACAGCTGCAGAGTCTGACCTTGGTTTAGCCACCAGGTGACCACACATTCCCAGCACATTCCCAACAATTGCCTGAGCAAGCCCTGGCCTCCATGAGCAGCAACCTATTCAACAGCAGAAGACCAAATGGGAACAGCTTACAAGAGATGCAAGTGGGAATTAATGACTTGTGTAAACACATATGTTGTGTTCCCAATCTTTCCCAAAGAATTGGTGAAGCCCATGCCTTCATTTCCTGTGCAGTGTCACCCCTCCAGATGCCATGCAGTTGCCACAGCTGGCCAGTGCCTCCATAAGAGGCCCTTTCCTCCATTAACCTTTTTCCTAATAGTGGGTGGATCCACCAGAAAATCCGCAAAGAAAAGTTACACTGAGACTTTCTGGCAGAAGCTCTGCCATAGGGTGTCCAAATGGCAGTGGCATTAATGAAGTCCCCTTGATTCACACCTGACCAGGTGTTTTAATGTAAAAAAAATTGTATTTGCATCGAATACAGTGCTTGTTTTGTTTCTTTCTTTCTCAGACTGTTTTCAAGGTCATCGGTACACATATTAAATATAGAATGGATTTTAAATATAAGGTGTTCTTGATGATGTAACTTTTTTTAAATGAAGTATTTAGAAAACCATTATTTAAGTTACAAATAAAACAGTTTTCCAATATATGGTTAGAGCTAGGGTTTTAAATCCGTGTCCCAGAGGCAATATCTTGGTGTGGTTGTTGAGGTGGGAGGAAGGGTATTCGGTGGTAGGTTTGGGGAAGGAGTGGTTTGGGTTTTTTAGCCCAACAAAATAAAGGAAGTTTTCAGTTGAGCCTCCTTCCTCTTCTGCAGAGGAAACTTGCAGTATAATGTTTAGGGTTGTTTTAGTCATCAGAGGTGAAGCACACAGTAATGGCCAGCCTGTGTTTGCACAATTGGAGGATATTTCTCATCCTGAAGGAAGTCTCCAAGGTCAGCAGCTACAATACCCGGAGAAGTTACATCACAAAGCCACAGCTGCACCAGCCTGCTCCTCACCCCCCGCCTTTCATTTTTGCACATTCTTTCTCAGCATAAATGTTGCTCACATTTCTTGCAGGAATACCATGGTTTTGACCTGGGCTTGTGTCTACTGTGTTATTTAGCTATTAAACACACCCTACTCCACCTTCAAGAAAAGAAATCTGAGGGGCTTTTAAAATTTCCTTATAGTCTTCCAATAAGCTGTACATTCCCGAGCTCCATTTGTCCATCTTCTGGTTTTGCAGTGAGAATTGCATTGTGCTGTGATGATGGCAGCAGCAGCACCTGGGTCTAGTCTGGGCCTGTGCATTTTAGTTACCTCCTGCCTTGTGATGGCAGTGGGCATGGCAGCTCATTTCTGTGTTGGGCTGTGTGTGAAGAAAAAGGCCCTGGGCTGCTTCAGGAAAGTTTTCATGAGGAAAAAGAGAAAAGGTTAGATCTTAATTTTTATAGCTCACTTTGTGTCTCCATTTACTATGGAAATTAATATTACTGGTACATTTGGAAACCTTGGATTCAACCTGTTTCTTTCTCAGAATTTTTCTTTTTATGTGTGTTTCTATACATGATATTTCAGTGCAAGGACTTTCTTTTATAATCCTGCTCTTTTAAAGCAGTTTTTTTTCACGAGTGTTTGCTTGGTTTAACTGTTACCAAACCATTTACTAATCGACTGTTAATCTAAATTCATCTCGTCTTATAATGGAAAGAACAAGGACAATCCTAAGAAGCCTACATGTTAATTTTGTTTTCCAACCTCCTGGTGAGGTTTTCTGTTGTTCCATCAACAGGATAGCAAAGTGAGATGTTGCTCTACATACTTCTCATTACTTAAGACCTTATTCTGTTTATACCCAAAACTCTGACTCAGTGTGGTTGAAGTCAGCCAAGTCTTTCCCTGGCTTCAGGTCGTTCTGAATCAGTCTATAAATCTTAAATTCAAAGCTGCTTCTAACAAAGAAAACAAAACATTTTTCCTTCAGTTCCTAACAGAACTTGTATTGTGGTTTAAGGCTGTTACACATCCAATCGTGTTCACCACTGACTATTCCAGGCATCATATATTAGTGTGAAATCACCTAGTACTCAATATTTCCTTCACTGCATTTTGTTCATCTACAATTATTGCATTTAAAAGGGCGGTGGCGTTTCTGCCATCCCTGCTCTTTCACTCTGCAATTGGGAATGGTGGTTAGGAAGGGTTGTAAACGTCATCCAGGTCATTAGGTAACCCCAGGTATTTAAGGACGTGAGAATAAATGCTGATCTTCTTTTAGGTGTGGACAGGTGCGAGATAGGTTGAATTGGACAAGTGGAAGGAGGATCTTTAAAGCTGAGAATATGTGTTTTGGAAGGTGTGCTAGATGTGTTGGTTATAAGCTGCTCATCCTTGCCCTCCTCTGCATTGTGGCCAACACTTTACTTTATTTTCCCAATGGCGAAACAAGATTTGCTTCCGAGCATCACCTCAGCAAATACGTGGAGTGCCTTCATGGCATTCTGGGTGGAGGCTTTCTGGTAAGTAATAACCTGGTGTCTTCTTTCAAGTTTGTTTTGGAGGTACTTTGTACTGTTCTGTTACCTGAATTTATTTGTCAAATATCTTGTCAACGAGTGTCTCTGGAGTTGTATAAAAAAAGAGCTATATTATCCCACAGCTATTATTAGTTACTATTGACTATCTTATCTACAACATTATGTCACTTTAAAACTAAAAAATCATAGGGCCTAGGGCAAAGAATCTGAATGTAAAAGTGAAACCAAGCCTCTCAGCAGGTCACAGTTTGCGTAAAGGGTTAAATCTTAAAAATTTGCTATATTATTGAACCATGCCCCTTTTAAATGTCTCTAACTAATGAGCATTTAGACACAATTTCTTAATTTCTATTATTTGACATGCTGATGGGTATTTCTCTGCCTTAGATCTTTACCTGGAAGAATCGAGTGGTGGTTGTGAAAGCTTTGCATTTGAAGAACAGGAGGCAAGGAGTGTGGGTGCTCGTTATAGGATATCATTAATCTGAAGCTCTTCTTTTCCAGCTGTTCAGTTTTGTGAACCACACTGCAGAATATCCAAGACCCCTAACACCAGGCTTCCTTTTTCATCTCCTTTTAGAAGTTCTCTTAGAAATAGGTCATAGGTCCCTTTCAATTCTTAACACTCTGGTTCTATGATCTCAAGGTACCTGTAAATCTCAGGCTGAAAACAACTGCATGCGAAGGTGCTCTGTGTTGTGAGAGGTGCTCACAGCTGTGTGACAGTCCCATCGGGACCTGGAGTGGGATTTGCAAAGACTGGGCTTTACAGGCAGAATTATGCAAGTGAAATCAGTGGAATTTCTCCTGCAGCACACTTGTACAACCTCTTCTGCCCTTGAAGCACTGGGGCTCAGCAAAAGGTTTGAGCAAGGGCTGACAAGTATGTGTCTGCAATAGGATAGTTCTTATTCTGTTTTCATGTTAAGTAAGTCTGTGGTGTTGTCAAATAACTCTCTACCCTCTCTTTATGCTTTTCCAGAGTACTCTTGGGTGTAGAGTTTTATAAGTGGACACTGTTAATTACTATTATTGCTGGTGGGAGGATCCTCTTTTTAATCAGCTCCATTCATTCTTGATTTTATGCTGAAAACTCTGGAGTATGGATGGTTTATGTTTCTCATGGATAGCTTCTGCTTTGTTACTTTGCATTTCTGTCACTGGAAACTGGTTGTGAAATCTTGGAAAAAAGATTCCTCTACTAAGATGTTTGTCACTCAGACAATGATGGTTACTCTTAAGTAGCAAGTATATTGGCAGTTTAAAAATCTTTATTTTGTAGTCCTCATTGAAATAACGTTAATGCTTTCCCCCCACACCCACTCTGCCCTAAAACATTCTATTTGCAAATACAGAGTTTAATGTAAACAGAAGCTTTTAAAGCTGAAATACTTAAGATGCCTCAACAATGCAATGCCCCACCAGTCTCTTTTTGTGCTTGAGTGCAATATTGGCACAAAGTGGCAACAGAAGTATCCCTGTCCTGGGGTTGGTGATGCCAGCAGCAAAATGTCAGCTGCGTTAAACGGGTGTAAAGCTGCATCACCTGTACAGGCTGGCTGCCACGAAGCAACACGAATGAATCAATTCGAAGAGTGTATTTTGTCTGCCCTCTCTGTGCAACCCAAAGGAACAGTGTGGTTTGTTTGCTCCGTGCCCAGGTGCTCATCCCAGCTGCGGTGTTCATCGGGCTCCACAGCGACGGCGGCTGCGGGTGCCTCGGCCGCGAGGGCGGAGGGAAGAGCTGTGCCGTGAGTGAGCCCGTGTAGCCAGCCCAGAACCCCAGGGACAGGGCTGCTGTCCGTGTTTCTGTCTGCTGCGCTCACAGTCCGTGTTTCTGTCTGCTTTGTTCACAGTCCATGTTTCTGTGCACACAGTCCGTGTTTCTGCTGCTCTCAGTCCGTGTTTCTGTCTGCTGTGCTCACAGTCCGTGTTTCTGTGCTCACAGTCCGTGTTTCTGTCTGCTGCGCTCACAGTCCGTGTTTCTGTGCTCACAGTCCGTGTTTCTGTCTGCTGTGCTCACAGTCCGTGTTTCTGTGTGCTCACAGTCCGTGTTTCTGTGCTCGCAGTCCGTGTTTCTGTGTGCTGTGCTCACAGTCCGTGTTTCTGTGTGCTCACAGTCCATGTTTCTGTGCTCGCAGTCCGTGTTTCTGTGTGCTCACAGTCCGTGTTTCTGTGCTCACAGTCCGTGTTTCTGTGCTCGCAGTCCGTGTTTCTGTGCTCGCAGTCCGTGTTTCTGTCTGCTGTGCTCACAGTCCGTGTTTCTGTGCTCGCAGTCCGTGTTTCTGTGTGCTCACAGTCCGTGTTTCTGTCTGCTGTGCTCACAGTCCGTGTTTCTGTGCTCACAGTCCGTGTTTCTGTCTGCTGTGCTCACAGTCCGTGTTTCTGTGCTCGCAGTCCGTGTTTCTGTCTGCTGTGCTCACAGTCCGTGTTTCTGTGCTCACAGTCCGTGTTTCTGTCTGCTGTGCTCACAGTCCGTGTTTCTGTGCTCACAGTCCGTGTTTCTGTCTGCTGTGCTCACAGTCCGTGTTTCTGTGCTCACAGTCCGTGTTTCTGTGCTCACAGTCCGTGTTTCTGTGCTCGCAGTCCGTGTTTCTGTGTGCTCACAGTCCGTGTTTCTGTACTCGCAGTCCGTGTTTCTGTGTGCTCACAGTCCGTGTTTCTGTGCTCACAGTCCGTGTTTCTGTGCTCACAGTCCGTGTTTCTGTGCTCGCAGTCCGTGTTTCTGTGTGCTCACAGTCCGTGTTTCTGTACTCGCAGTCCGTGTTTCTGTGCTCACAGTCCGTGTTTCTGTCTGCTGCGCTCGCAGTCCGTATTTCTGTGCTCACAGTGTTCTGTGTTTCTGTGTGCTGTATTCACAGTACGTTTTTCCGTGTGCTGTGCAGGTGCTGTCCGCGGTTCTGGCAGCCTTTGTTGGGATGCTTGGCTCTGGATACTGTATAACCATTTCAGCCCTGGGCTTATCTCAAGGACCATACTGTTTTACCCACCTAGAGAGAAACTGGATGTATCCTTTCACTGACTCCTCTGGAGGGTAAGTTATCTATTCCGGAGGATGTTACCTCTACCCAATGTACACATGGGCTTCATTCCAGTACCTTTCAGCAATGCCCAGTAACCACACACACAGTTCTAAGTGGGATCCTTCCCACTTAGTAAGAACTTAACCGATGGCATCAGTTACCCTCGCTGCTACAGTGTAAAACCAAAGCCTTAGAAATATGTATATGTGAGGAAATCTATACGTCATATACTGTTCATTTCCATGGACATCTCTAACAAAGTACAAAGTTTTGGGACTTTGAAGGATTTAAAAACTAGCAATAGTGGCTGTTAAGATATTTGTCTTATCATTTAAGTAAGAGTCTGTTTTGTCAGGCTTGCTTCTGAAGTTGCTTTGCACCAGCATGAGGCAGCACAATGCCCACATTAGTGACAATGGCATAGAATCTCATAAATGAAGCTTGAGGTTTATAAGAATCCTTGGACACTGCAGGGCTCCTAATTATCCCTAATTAAGAATCTCCTGCAAAAATGTCTCAGTGTGCTGTTCCCCATTAATGCTCATAAATCCTGATGTGGTTCATAACATGGTATGCTTTCAAAGTGTCAGTATGTTAGGCAGCCTCAAGGCTCTATCTACCATCTTATGGCTGCTGCCAGGCTAGAGGCAGTTGGAGTACTAGGAAGCACATAAAGCCCTTTGCAGCAGAATTTGGATTTTATATTTCACTTGTATCTCTCCCAAGAGGGGTCATTCCTCCTGCTCCAGCCTCCTGACCATTACTGAGTATAGAAGAACTAGATTAAATTCTTGCTGAACTAGACATTATTTGGTTCTAGTATATGTTAAGTATCCCACTCTGACACAATGTTTTATGCTTTTAATTGCTGTGTCCAGGTACTTGTTTGAGTATAACAAGTGGTCTGAATGTCAGGAACCTCAAAACATCGTGCAGTGGAATATTACCCTCTTTTCCATCCTCCTTGTTTTGGGAGGAATAGAATTCATTCTGTGCTTCATACAGATAATCAATGGCATTCTTGGAGGATTGTGCTGCAGTCATGAGGAGGTAAGTAATTTGCAGATATACGCATGCTTCTCAGATGAACATGAAACTTGTTACTTATACTACCGTGCAGTTTTACTCAGCAGTTACTTTATAGGTATTCTTAAGCAACAATTAGTGTATGGCTGTTTCTATAGCCCTGCTGTGATTAGAATTTCCATGTAGTGTTTGATCAGGTGATTTCTGCTGATTCCTCAGTTGTCCCAGTGACGTTAATCTCCTGAGAGCTAGGAGCTAGGGGGCTTTTGTCTGTCTTTTTGGTCATCAGCAGTGTATAGGTGATATAACTGAGACACAGATCTCCTGGTCATTGTGGTCTTTGCCTAAACCATTTTTGCACAGTGTGATGGTGTTAACCTTGTGCTTTGTACACAGCATCTCATAAGCTACTGACAATAGGCTGCATATGATGAAAATTGCAGCATTCTGGCCTTGCTTAGTGGAAGTATGACAAGAGAAATAATTAAATTCCACATAGCTAACAAAATCTGCAGATATATCTGGGGGGTTTTTGAGGGTGGTTTTTTTTTTTTTTTTTTTTTTTTTTTTTTTTTTTTTTGGTGAGGAAAGGAAATTCTCTCCAAATTTCTTTAAAGCCTTGTTAAATAGTTTGGGCATGTTCCAAAGTCAGTATCATAGTGCTAGTGTTGGAATCAGCACAGCTTAAAGTATGAATCAGGTATAATTTGCACCATACACTATAGTTAATCATGCGTTTCACATTTTTAATTGACGTAGTTGAATATTGAGGTTCTTTCAAAGCTATTACTCTTTTCTTCCTCCTGTCTCCTTTCTCTAACTGCAGTATAAAAGGGCTAATGTATGGTTTTCTAAATGTGGTCAGATTTGCATTTTTAGTTGGATACAATATTAGCATTCTTTCCAATAATATGTTTCTTTTTTTTTGTTCCCCCTGCAGACATATGTTTGCTAAAACATGACAATACATTGACATCGGTGCACGTGTTTGCTGTAATGAACATATTGTGGATTTTTTTAAACATTCCATGTGTACTGAAATACACATTGTTGTCAAACTGTGCTGTTGCCACAAATTTAACTGATGGGGCCTTTGTTGATGGAGTCATATGCAGGTTTTCCACTAACCTGCCTGAACTGAAAGGCAAAATGTATCCTGAATATCTTTGGTTCATTTCATCTTGGCACAGGCAACTGCCTTAACACATGTCACTAAGGTGACTTTATTTAATTTTCTCTTTCTACTGACACAACACCTCTGTACTTTGTCCTGCTTTCCCAATAAAGTTGCTCTTTCATTCCAATCTTGGAATGAATACAAACCAAGTCTAGCCTGGCCTGGATAAAAGGTCTCGGTTAGCTGGATCAAAACCAAAGCAGCATTAAAATGTGGATGATTGAGGGCTTTTCAGGATTTTTCTGAACTTCCCCTGTACTTCACAAATAAAGATTTGTATTAAAAATACCCAGGAGGTGTCTGTGATTCCTACCCTGCCCATGCTGAAACACTGCTTGCCTGGTCTTGGAGTAAAGGGCAGTGGTGGAATGAGAATATGGATTTAATATATAGCTATATATTATAGTTATATAACTGGCTATAACCTGTCCTTCCTCTCCAGCAGGCTCTGCCAGAGTAGGAACTGCTTCCTTGCTTGGTCTGGCTCATTTAACTGGAACAGGTGTGTTTGTTCATCAATAAGGGTTCAACAACAGCTCTGGGACAGATAGAGCAGCACACGTGGAGTCTCAGTCCTAGGTCAGGGCTGGCAGTTCCCAGCCAGGGAGCTGAGGGATCCCTGCACTGCTGACCCCAGCTGAGCCCCTCCTGCCCTCCCAACGGGGATCATCTCCTCCTTGCTGCACTGCAGGCTTGAGATAAAAAACAAGATGTGGGCATGACTCCTGCTTCTCATAATAGTTATTTGGTTTTCTGATATACGCAATTAATTAAAGAACTGAAACAATTTTACCAATTCAAATACACAGAATGATCAGGCTGGGGGTTAGACTTGAAACACCAGCACAAGGCATGTAGCACCAACAGATCCTTGTAGTACACACAGCACTACTGCTCACTATTTATATTGCTGTGTGTAAAAAATGGCCAGCTGGATTCTTTTGTTGCCTGGTGCATAAGACATGTTTTAAGAGATTTAGTAGTTACATTGTGAAGAAGTTACTGGTTTAGGTTGCCTTCATTTCAGCTGACAGAGAAGTCACTCACACAGAGTAAACATGACTTTTCGGTAACAGGCTTGGAATCAACTCATGAATAATGACAGCAATGGAAAAGCAGTGCTTGCAACACTTGGCAAGATGTCTGAGAAACTGTCTTGCATGTTTGCCTAATTCTTAGTATAAAGTAGTTGTTTCCTGTTCTAGCAGCATTGTGTGCCAAAAAATAAGCATGCTGTGATATGATATTTGCAGATTTCAGTTTAAAAACAAAGTAATGAAGCAGAATGCTGTACTGCAGAGCAAATGCTTCTTCAGACACCATTTTCCAAGTTAGCTTCTTCTAATCAGAACAGGTTATAATGGAAATAGCATCAAATTTGATTACAACATAAGATGCTTACTACTAATTTTGGTCTTTGCTTTTAAGAAAATATTTCAGCCAATTATATGGTCATTTTGTTTTTTACTTAAGAAACCAGTGATGGGTATTGGATGTGCAGGATTTTAATGCAACTGGTCTCCCTGCTCTCTGTGGCATACGCTGATGACATGAGTTCTGTCTCTGAGTCTGGAAAGGCAGGTTTGCCACTAATTCTGTTTAGAGCAAGACCTGAAAAAAAGTATCCATAGTGATGAGACAGTAAAACAGGAAATATGGCAAGATCAAGAATGAGGACTTCAAAATGAAATCTTCTAGAAAAAGAGGAGAGTTACAGCAGAGAGAGAATAGGTTGAAAAATTGTTTAATTGTTTGAGTACCACCATGCCCATTTCCTTGTGTGATCTCATGTTAAGTGATAGTATGGAATTAGTTACACTGTGCAATCCAAACAGCTTTTATGAGGGGATGAAAGAAGCCTCATGTGTGAAGAGCCTGAAACAGCTCATGAGGAAACACAAGGAGAATGTGTTGTGATGTCATTGCTTCTAAAATCAGCCTTCCTACTTTTGATAGAGCCTTTTTGTTTTTTCTCTGACTACAACTTTCCTATTGAGTAAAGTATAAGGTCAATTTTGAGTTACTTTTCTGATGACTCACAGGATAGACTGAAGGCTTGGGTTATGCTGCGAGTGTTCAAACTGCTCTGGCTCTGAGTTACTGGGATGGTGTTTAGATGTTCAGGGGCTGGGGAATGATGACATGTGACAATGGGAAAGCTGTCTGACTTTGGCTTTGCATAGTGCACTCAGCAGTCATTTCAAAACAGCAGCCAGACCTTTTGTCCTGCACAAGAAGTCACGTGCAAATAGGTCAGGTCTGTAGCTGTGCAAACTCAGCTGTAAGTACAGAATGGAACAATTGGAGAAATAGCAGGATTTTATTTGCAAAGCACTGGAGCCACATAATGCTGTGGGAAAGAGTAATTGATTAAAAGTGTGAAAAAAGTCTGCCTTGCAGTTTCTAACCAGAGTTATTTGAGTTTCTATACTGTCTGCAAGACAGCCCAGACTCAGCCTGCTCTTGCACGTCCATAACATATCAGTTCCTCCTTAGAGTTCTCTGAATAAATCCTGGTAGTATGAGGTGAAGTGTGGCCTTCTGTACAGACACTGGGCATGTTCATCCTCTTACAGCTCCCTTCCCCATGCCGCAGTAAGGCTGAAAAACCTTGCTTCTGTCACAAACTGTGCTGCAGTTTCTGTCCTGGGGAGGAGGACATTTTTGAGCAGTCACTAGGAAATGAGAGCTTTGAAGTTCCTTCCTGAGTCTGACTCCTAGACATATTTCATTTGGAAGATCACAAAGGAGGGTCTTTTAGAAGGGAAATGGCTACTTAAGGACGTGCATCACACAGGACAGTGAGTTTACAGAGTGATATTCATCTGCTGTTCTGCTAAGTGTTAGCACTTCTATCCCTGGAATCACACCCCAGTCACTGGTTCCTGTGAATATGAAATGACTGAATCAAGCTGGGGAGGTCAAAACTCTTCATATGTTGGAAGTCTTGTAAACTTTTGTTAGCTTAGAGGAGCAAAACTTCCACTCTTGAGAAATGGTTTTGGAGACATGTGGAAGCTGTTTGAGCTGCGTGCTGGTGCCTCTTGCGCTTTGGAGCATCGTTGTGAACATCCTCCTGTACTTTCCAAACGGGAAAGCTCTGCAGGCTGCCACTTACCAGCTCCCCAGCCATGAGTGGTATTTTGAAGGGATCTGTTTCTCAGGTGTGATGGTAAGTGGATTTTTAATGAATTGCATTCTACTGCAAATAATATTGGATTAGTCTACAGCGATGTAATTACTTTTTAAAAAGAGCATATGGATTACTTCAACAAAACCCACTGCAGGCAGAAAACCTCAAACAAACAAAAAAAAATTAGTATGCTGAATGACAAGTTATGTATGTTACTAAGTGCAATTGATTTTGCAGAGTGTGTTTGGGGTTTTTCTGCTGTCTTTTTGTTTATATGCAATTTATGCTTGTATTATGGAGGCAAGCACTAATTCAACTTGCAGAGGTTGAATTAGAGTTCTTTTTTACCCAAATGAAAAAAAAAAAAAGAGCTTCTCATAATTGTTCAAATGTTTTTAAGAGCTGTACACAATCCACTGTTCAGAAGACTTAATAGAGTTCACAATGCATCAGGAGCTGCTGTCATACTAAACACAGAAAATTGTCTGACTGTGACTGGCGTAGTGGGTTTCTGCCTGTTACATATGTAATATGTAATATGTAATCTGCCTGTTACATCTGCAATAATAAACTGCTATGGAATTGCCCACTGTTCATGCTATTCACCATGTTCATAAAGAGCTGTATCCTCAGGAGCAGAAAGCAGTTATGTGATTAAAAGTGCTTTGTACAAAATCAGTGCTTTAAGAGGGTTTATCTGCAAAAGTGAGATTTTTTTAGGAAAGTTCTGAACTGCTATTAAAACATTAGACATTCCTTTGAAATTGTGTATTGTCTTCAAAGCAGAAGAACAAACTTCTGTTCTAGCAGAAGAAAAAAACTACCAGGCAGAGGTTTCAAACAGAAAAACAGTTGCAAATGGATGAAAAAGTTAACTGCAACAATGATATTGATATTTTGAAGTATTTTTAGCCTTAAGATTATTTCCAATTTATTAAAAATGCATGTATCATTTTGTTACAAACCAGTCAGCAGTATGTGAGAGGGTAGTGCTGTGATTCAGAAATATTCTCTTCTCATACTTCCCTTTTCAAACCTGTGCCTCTCTGAATGGCAGGTTGTGGTTCTGGAGCCCAAATCTTATTTATTAAAATTATTTTAGGATCAGACTTAAATAACCCAGTAGTCTGAAAAAATCAGTATGGATATTTGTCAAACAAATAGAAGTCCAGGTGAATTAATCTCAAGTTTGCGTTATTGACTTTTTCTAGCGTTAGGTGTGCTGGTAAGGAAGGCAATAGCCTGATTTGTGTGCGTGTGTCAGCAAGAAGGAGTTGAACTGATATGTCTGTATCAATAAAATATCCTCCTTTTCACTGGTATTGTTTGTTTTGCTTGTGAACTTGGTTTTATTGTTCCAGCTTCACTGGTGCCCAAGCCTGTAGCACTTTTCTGTGATGGGAGATGCTTTACTCTTGTCTTTCAAGTACCAGACACAAGTACAGCAGGAGCCTGCTGAAACCAGTGCAGCTCCTTGTGTGCAATGGATCAGCTTTAAAACATCAAGCAAGACAACAGAGGAGTTGCAGTCCCTGCCTTGGGAAAGTGAAGGAGGCTTTGGCTTAGAGTCTGCAGTCATCTCACTAACCCTGCCATGTCCTCTTGCAGATCCTTCTTCTGGCAATAATTCTGATAACCCTGGAGTGCAGTGTGTTCTATCGGTGCTGCCAGAGTGAGAGCTGCAACAAAACCTACAGGGTGAGTCTCTGCTTTATTTCTGTGCAGCTCCTTAGCATTTGTTCCAAATGCCTTCCTGCTCCTGTGTTTCCAGCATATCCTGCTGCCCTCTCCACTGCTCTGTTTCCACTTCCTTTCACATTGCAAGGTCACAGAAAGTGTAGCTTATTTCTTCTGAAGCATGAACAGGAGGAAAGAAAATTAGACACACACTTCCCTCAAATCCTTGTAAAATAAAATAAGAACATAGAATGAAACATACCAGCTAAACAGCTTCATCTCTTTGCCTGTATTATTTGGAAGTGGGTTTTTTCAGAAATTACACAAATACGCATTATCTGGGATGCAGACTTGTTTAATACATGGTTATGTTCTTCTGGTATTTTTGGAAACAACTTTAAAAAGATGAAAGTTTTAAAACCCCACCCAAATAATATATAATTTATAGCTGTAGAACTGTCTTTAACTCTGTCTGAATATTTATTTTGTATGTGTATTCTTACTGTTCTTTTCCTGCTATTTTTCTTTCTGAATTTTGAAGACTGGGAAAATAAAATGTGAAATTCTGCCCCAAGGAAGTAGCTAGATTGAATGATCATATTTTCTGTTGGCACTATCCCCACAAGGTAACACTTCTCTCTCTCTTTACTTCAGAGTTTTATTTCTATTGTGCTAGCCCTGCTAGGAGTTGCTTTCTCAGGATACAGCTGCATCATTTTTACCCTGCATTTGATTAAAGGCCCTTTCTGCAATTCATCAAGTGGATGGAATTATATTTTCAAGGACACCGCCGGGGGGTAAGAAACGCTGATGTAACTCTTCTGGAAGAAATTGTTCATCAAATCAGTAGTCAGAAACATTCTTCTTACTTCAGCCTGGTGTTTCTCTGATAGGTACCTCACAGATTACCCTGCCTGGTCTAAGTGCACAGAACCTCCCAACATAGTGGAGTGGAATATCATTTTGCTCTCCGTTTTGATAGCTCTCAGTGGATTGCAGTTGATCATCTGCATTCTCAAAGTAGCTGCTGAGCTGAAACGAACACTCTGTGGGACCTATTCTGTTTTTGTGCAGGTAACAAAACATCAGAAGTTAGTTTCTTCAGCATCTCCTTGTCTCTATAGCTTCAGCAATTTCTCTCAGCTGGAGACCTACCCTTTTGGTTTATGCATTCTCTATGCTACTGCATATTTATCCAGAGAATGTGTCCTGAGAATAATAATAATACTTCATTTGTTTTGACTAATCCACTAATTTCTTGTGGTATACAGAGGTTGGTGGCTGCTCACTCTGACCTTGAAGACTAGGGCTGAGAAGAAAAAAATGTGATTGGAAAATTAATACTGATGCCAAGTCCATTACTCTTACATCAGCAGAGGTTGCTGAACACCTTTGTTTTAACATTCCACTAGCAGACATTCTCACTAATCTATGACTTTCACAGCAGTGATGGGAAAGATTAGTACTTTGTTTTTTACTTGCAGGCTGGGATTCTCTGAAAATGGCAAGGAAATTGTTGCTGCTTCTCCCCCACCACCAGAAAAAGAGAGAAATGGCCTCTCCATAATCCATAGTGGTAGATTTGAGTGCTACAAAGGAAAATGAAACCTTTGTCTTAAATCTCTGTCTGTCAAACTTCTCTATTTTGGATTAAGTATATTTGAACAGACATCTGTTCAAATGTTTTTTCACCTGTCCTGTTGCACCTGGCAGGGACACTTCATTTTTTTACCCTCCAGCTTGTTGTGACAATAAGGATGTTTGAATATAATGGAACTGCTTTTGTATTGAAATAACTTTTTCTTTTTTTTTTTTTTTTTTTCAATAAACTGTTGTAGAGCAGTTTTTGTACTCCCTTGTGATTGCTCAGACCATATAACTATTTGCTGTTCTGAAAGGGCCTGGCTCAAAGCCCAGTACATCAGGAGGGGTTGGTTGATAGTTCACTGAGTGAAGCCAAGATTTCTAAATGAATGAATTTTAGTTACAGACAATGATGTTGATGCAGGGCAGAACCTACCCTGCTTCTTCCAACTTAGAGGCTCTTAAGTGCAAAAAGCAATTACTGAAAAAACCTATCAAGTCTTCTTGTGGTAAAATGGGCACCTGGGCCTGACTGACATGCTGGACATGCAGGTCTGGGCTCAGCTGTGCGAGCTGTAAATGCTAACAGCTGCACTGGGCTTCTTCTGACTTTACACTTAGAGGCAAATTTTTTCTTTTAGTCAAGTGTGATTCGACTTGAGTGAACATATGAGGGAATCTTGTGAGCACCCAATACTAGCTTATTAATATTCTTCAAGTATCCTGTCCTTGCTGCAATGGAAGGCTAACATTCTTGACAGTAATGATCAGGTGAAAGAGAATAATCTGTTTTGAATATCTGTAAAGATATTTTTACTTTCTCATAGAATGTTTTTTTCATTGCTGGGGTAAATTAAGGAATCCACAATGAAGCAGACACCTGGCTCATTTGCAGTTGCATGGGCAGAATTTGGCTGTATTTAGCATTCCAGTTTTTAGTCAATGGACACCCAGAGGAAAGAGAAGTATGTACTTCAGCCTTGCAGTAATGCATGTATGCCTACTACATCACAGCTAGTGGGATTCAGGTACACTGTCATCAAATAATGAACACTGTTAGAAATGCAAACCACACAATAACTGTGAACTTTGAGTAAATTATTTAGAAAAATTTAAAATATTAGTAATTTTATTCTGTTTTGAGGCAATATTGAGATTTTGCCTTCCTATTATTTTATCAGATGGTTTTGAATAGCTAAATTTTTCCTGTAGGATTTCAAGAATTCATCTAAAATTTTATTGTTTCATTTCCTTTAGGTTTCAAGAAGTAATAAAGTAATTAATTATATTTAAGAATGGGGTTATTCTTTTGGGAGATGTTTCAGGGTGGCATGGCTTGGCAGAGGTGCATGATACAAAGGCATGGTGATAAAATGAGGACTGTGTCATTGCACACTTGTTCTTCTCTAGGCTTAAATATAATTTATCATTTATCTTAAATTATGATCCTGCATTTTTATGGACTTGTAGATATTGTTCCTGGACAGAAGGAAAATAAAAAAAAATTAAAATCAGCCTGTACTGCAACTAAATATCTCAGAGAATCTTGCTAATTTCTTGCCTGCAAACTCTGGATCTGTCCTTAATTTATAATTTTTTTGTGTAATTTTGTCTGGTGAATTTATATTTTCACTCTATCACAGAAATATCTTAATTTTGGGGCTTAAATTAAATAAAGAAACATGTAATGTAGTTGAACTTCCTGACCCTGCAACCTTTTTTACCCATAATCCAGAATCTGGCATCAACATTGCCATAGCCAAATTCAGCTGCAACTTGGTGGTTCAGCTTTTAAAGGGGCAGTTTATTAATTTGAAATTGTTGTTAAGAGTACTAAAGGTTAACAATGGGTTGTATTTCTGAATTTAACAGCCAGTTTTGCACAGTGCTTTTGTATGTAAGGCAAAATTAACCTTGATCTAATCAATTTAAGCCCTGATTCAACCCTGAGTATTTAGTCTTTAAAAAGAGGTTCTATGAGCTGTGCCTGGCAGCAGAACCAAGATTTCTATAAAGAATTTTAATTAACTGGCTTGAAATCTGGACACAACCCAGGATCCTGGCAGTGGCGTTTGGGGCAGCACGAGGATGCAGCGGCAGAACAGACCCAGCAGCAGAAGAGGCCTCGGGGCAGGACCAGGCTGGCAAAGCTGGACGTGAGAAACCTTTGCTCAAGAGCTCCTGGGCGTGAAATGCTCGTCCTGCCTGCTGAACCCACATAAAGCACAGGAGGGGCAAAGCTACCGTGTGAGTCTGTGAGCTCCGGCAGGAGAGGGATGCTGCATCTGCTCCAAGAGTTCAGCCTTGCTTGCTCTTCGCAGCCAGCGCATTCTGCAGAGTGTCAGGACTCTGCAGCAGCACCAGTGCCGTTCTTTTAAAAGACTGCAGCTGGAAATCGCTGTAGGCACAGTGGTGCAGAAAAATACTGTGGAGCCCCGTCCACACCTTTGCATTTCAGGGTATTCTAATACTTGTGTGGGGAAAAGTGGCTCTTGCTGAGCTGCAATTTGCTGATTGTGCCCACCGTGGATGGAGGGCTCCAGGCTGAGGGCAGATGGAGCTGCAGCTGCTGCTTCAAGGGTGTTTAACTGCAGAGAGCTGCAGGCAGCCAGAGCAGCAGCTTGGGCAGCAGGCAATAGGCACACATCGTTCAAATGAGGGAATGTGAAATGTTGAGGGTTCAGCTCAGCCTCACTCTGTGATCTTATTGAGACCTGTCATCAGAATATTCCATTTTGGGGTTTGTTTATTCTTTTCTTTAAAGGAAAAATTTCGAAGTAAAATATTTGCTTTATCTTTTCAATGCAATTTTGGGGATTTTAAAAACAGTCGGAGTATTTCTGCATCCTCAATATGAGAAATGAGGTTTTATGGTTTCAAACAATAAAGAGATATTCGTGATACCAAACTGCAGACTCATAATGTAACCAATTATATAGGGTTCTTTTTATTTAGGTCCTGAGAGAAATGTCTGCTTTTTGGACACCCTCTGAAGATAATACAGACTTGAGAAGCTGAGGTACTTTGGTCAGTTTTCTGAGTTCCTTAAGATAAAGATGAGTGTGTTTAGGCATAAAGACAATATCCAAGTTTGGGGCAGATGAGAATAAAAGCAGGAGTGGAAAATATTGCCTGTCAAAGTTTTTGTTATATTTTTACATAAGAAAAACCTTCAGTTCTTTTGCAAATCAAGGATAAGTAATTTAGAGTATTCAGGGATGTACAGCAAATTAAAGTGTATGTTTTTACCCTCAAATAAATGTGGAGATTTCAAGGGTATTGCTTTTGTGGCTTTTCTTTTCCTCAATCAAATGGAAACCTTAACAAAAATACATCAAAAACCTACAAATGTATGAAAATTCATTTATTAAAGAATGTATTAAGGAATGACTTTGTATGTAAGTATTTTAACAAGAGGTAAAAGTTTCCTCATTTTAACCTCACTTAATTTACAAATGGGGCATATGTAACCCGGATAAAATGATCTTTCCACTGTTCTACTTGTCTTCATCCAGGGCAAAGGAAAAAATTCCCTACTGAGGTAATTTTGAACATGTGACATCAAACTGTGAAACTCCAGAATTTCATCACAGATTCGGGGAGATTTCAAAATCTCAGCTTTGGCTTTGTCATTTAGAGAGAGGTAGAATCCTCTATTTAATCCAAATGTGTAGAAATGTGAAGAAATTAAAAATTCTGACAGTGCCTGATAAGAATAGTGATTAAAATTGGCAAATTATCTTATACCACACTCCTGGTGAATAGGACTTAGATTTTTATGCCATTAAAGGAAAACTGCTATACTTTAGTTATATTCTGAATCATAGTCTTCTATCCAAAATAATCATAATTTTTCTGACCACTGTTAAAATAGCTGCAAAGGATATGCTTATTAAAGATAATTTTAAGTTGTCATACAACAGAAAATTGTAATAGTGTCAGGTCTCAGAGCACAGATTAATTTTTTCAGAGTTCCCAAGTGACTGAAAACATATATTTTTTAATAGAAGTATGCAGGTCGCTTTGTATGCCTTAAGTTTCAGACATAATCAGGTTATAATGTATATATACTCCAAAAAGTGCCATTACAACCTTTTGTTAGATGGTTTTTAAGTGTTCCATGTTTAAGATCCAATTTTGTTCTCATTTTTCAGTGAGACTGATATAAAATGTTTACGGAACTCGAATAAAGCAAAAGAAGCTTTTGGCACTGGGTAGTGCATTTAGATAATGGTAACAATTAAAATTATCTGGATCTTATGTTTTTAATCATTGAAGGATGTGGCTTATCCTGCCCAGCAACAGACTAGGAGGAAGAACACAGCAGGGTCATTTTGTGGAATTTCTGAGCCTCAGTACCAAAACTGCTTGGAAAGGGGATGCAAACCTCTGTCCATGAACAGCTGCTCCTTTCCATCTCTAGCAATATGTGCCACACTTTGTGCAAAAATTACATTTCTAAGGGAGCTGGGGTGAGTAGCAGAGCTAACCCAAGCATGCACTGGTGGGCACACTGGTCCCAGTCCTCCCTTTTCTGCTTGTGCCACACCAGTTTGGTGGCATGAACAGGAGCAGACTTGGGCTCCTTGTGTCAATGCAGAGCAGATACATAGGGAAAAAGTGCCATAGAACTTTTCACAGTGTGCTTGAGAAATTGTCTTTTTGTGCCAAATATCATATGATCATTTTCTCAGTTGTATACAAGCTGTAGAGAGAGTCATGAAGATAGTGAAGAATGTGACAAAGCTTAAGTTTGTAAATCCATTTAAACCTGCTTTTAATTCAGTGACAAGATTTATACTCTACAACAATCTGAATGTTAATTTGTGTGACTGTAGGCTGGCAGACATACAAAAAATTTCTTTCATTTTCTGAACTGACAAAGTTACCAGAATCTCTTGTTTGCCCTTGACACACAGAGACATTGTGCAATTGCTTTTATTGTGTTCACAAAAGCAAACAGGAGCAGGAGAGGGAGGTGAGGATGTGGGGAATAACAGAGATAGGAACATATAAAAGGAAATTGCTTGTGCCCATCCTGTGTTTTTGTTTCATGTTTTCCACAAGGTCCAAAATGAAGCTATTTCTCCTAAGCTTCTTGCTGCTTTCCTGCTGTTGCCGAGCTGGGGCAGTGAACCGGGAGTACTTTATTGGCATTACAGAGACTGTCTGGAACTATGCACCTGGCAATGCCAATGCCATCTCTGGGCAGCTTTTTGCAGAAGAAGAGTAAGTAAAGCAGCATCACTGGTTGGGTTTTATTTTATAACTTAGACACCGGGGCTGTACTGAAAACCTGGTGAAGGCAGTGAAATGGGTCTTGTTGGTGTCCGTGGATTTTCTGTCAGACATGTATGGGAATTTTGATTTTTCTTCCTGGCTTGCTTGAGAATTGCATTCCAATGTTCTTCTAATTTAAAGCATTGGATTATGCAGTAGAATGTGAATTTGTTGTAATGAAATATTTACTAAGTAGAGGTTAGAATAAGACTCTGAATATCTAATGTTGTTTAATTTTGAATGTCTAAGGTGCTAGTGTTGAAGAGATGGTTTTTGTTTTTAAATGTGGAATCTTGATGAATTTAAAACTTTCTCACCGAGCAGAGGTTTCCTTTTTAGTTATTCATTGTTGTCAGGGATGGTTTCCACTGGTGCAGAAGCACAGCTAGGTACTTCCACCCACAGGGGAGCAGCCGGGCTGCTTGCCACAAGGCAAAGAGGGTCCTGTGCAGAGTGAGAGCAATAAGGAGGCTGAGGATATATAGGGAGAGAAGTGCCCAGGAGACCTGAATGATCAATAAAGAAAACACAGATATAAAAGGCATCAGAAAAATACTTGAGAAAAAAAAACCTGTTCCTTTCTTCTCTTTTTTTCAGTGCCTTTAAAATTAAATAGTACTATATAAAAGCAAAAAATAATTATGAGAGAAAATAGAAATTAGAAAAACCTTAAAAAGGCAGTTCTCATTTAGTCTGTGGATGAGGGATTACAAGACTTCCTGTGGCTTGTTTTCTTTAGTGACAGCCTCAGCCATAACTTGCCACTTGATCAGGTATGAGATGAAGCAGTCAGCTTTTTATTTTTTCCACTCACAAACTTCATGAGGTGTAAGACAGGGATTCAGGAGGCTACTAATTCTGTTTGGGGGTGGAAACAGAGCATCATGTCTGAGAATTGCAGAGCTGTGTTGTAATATAACAAACCACTGTGTTCACTGCATTTCACTGCTTTTCTCAGATCTGTGGTGGCCTGCAGCACGCTACATTAATTTCAGGTTTTCAGTGGTTGTGTGGTTGCAATGGAGCCAGTCCCTTGTACTGCCCTTTTCAATTTCAGCTTCTCTGATTCCCTTTCTCTTCCTGGATGCTTTCTGAGGCTGAGCTCATGTGGAGATTGGTGTTTACAGGGTCATGGAAAAGCACAGTGCAGAGGGAATTCTCTACAGCCAAACAGTAGCTTTTCAAGTGGACCAAGAAGAGCCATGCCACACATGTTCAATTTAGGTTGCAGCTCAAAAGCCTCAGGCTCTCAGAATTAGAGTAACTGAGCCTTTGCTCCCCAAGTGGTGCTCTGGATTGGCATTTTAATTACACTTCAGACTGTGCTTGCCAAGGTACCTACAATTCTTTCGCCACATGATCAAACAATACTCCACCTCATGGAAAATGCTTTGCATTTTGGGGCAATACTAACTTTCTTCACCACAACTTTCCACACTTTCTTCACTAACTTTCTTTCTTCACTTTCTGATCTTTCTTCACTTGCATGTGGTTGTGTACAGCGCTGCAGAGACCTGGTGTTTATCTTAGACTATTAATTAAAAACCACATGACAGATGCATTTGTGTATTTTCTTCACAGGCAGGCTGAAGTCTTTCTCAAAAGAGGACCACACAGGATAGGAAGCACCTACAAGAAGGCTGTCTATGTTCAGTATACCAATCATTTCTATGATGTGATAGTTGACAAACCTTCCTGGCTGGGTTTTTTAGGTCCTATAATTAAGGGAGAAGTTGGAGATTCCATTACTATTCACTTGAAAAACTTTGCTTCTAGAAACTTCACTCTGCATCCACATGGTGTAAGATACACAAAAGAAAATGAAGGTAAGCTTGATTCCATTCTGTGCCAGAATTTATCAAAAGTTAATCGTCCCTCTGAATATAAGAGGTATTCTTCCATCAGAGAGAAGAATGGTCAAATAGAAAGGGATTTAAATTAGGACATGATCAATTTAAAATAGGAGCTTAGTTTGACAATTTTTCAAGAGTGAAATACAAAGCCAAAAGTGGAAAAAAGCAGGTTTTGATCAACATTTTACCTGAAATAAGAATTTTTGTGTTTCAACCAAAATAAGGGTAAAAATGTATGTAAGATATTCAGGTATGGAGGATATATAAAAATTTGATGCTGTGAGGAGACACTGCTAACAGTAATAACGTACTGTTCCAAATTCTTACCACTAAATTTGGGTATATGGCATATAAGATACACAAGAGTTTATTAAAATAGAGTCACAGATACTGCTGAGTAATTAGTTTTGATTACAACTGGTGTGTGCCTCGATAGACACTCACTCTGTCGGGTCAGAACAGTGAATTATGCATGTATGAACACTTTTCAGAATTTTTTTCTCTTGCAATTGTTCCAGCAACACCTATATTCCTTCAGGGCGTATGCAATTTTTTAGAACAGTTTCCAAGATTAATATTTAACAGATGTTTACAAATATTTGAATTGCTATCTTTTCACAAGAAGTACATAGTCCTCTCCAGATAAATTAAGGACTAACTTTAATGAGCCACTAATCAAAGTACTCTTATGGACTTCAAAAGCAAATGAAAAGATTCCTAAGGAGAAAGCAAGCATGTGCTCATGTGATTTAAAAGCTGTGTGTGTGTAAGCTGTGCCAGCTGCCCAGCCCCTCCTGCTGCAGCAGCTCCAGCTGTCCTGGCGCTCTGCTGGTCTGTGCTGAGGCTGGACCCCGCACTCCTGCAGGTGCTTTCTATCCTGACACCACCGAAGGTGTGCAAAAGCGAGATGATGCTGTGCAGCCCGGGGGCCAGTACACCTACACGTGGGATGTGACAGAAGACCAAGGTCCAGCCAGAGCAGATGCAGACTGCATAACCAGGGCTTACCACTCCCACACAGACGCTCCCAGAGATGTCGCCTCAGGGCTTGTTGGGCCTCTGATAATTTGCAGGAAAGGTAAACCATAAATTAATAAGTGAGTAAATAAATACATATGCAAGGTGATTGATATTTATAATTGATAAATATCAGTGAAAAAACTTCATAGAAGAAAAGAAGATTACAATTTATTTTGAAATAACTGCTTTTGGTCTTCTTAATCAGCTGTTTTCAATACTGTAGGAAGTACTTTGATTTTGTGTATGAGAGTGAATGTAATTTTCAGAATACTTTGTTCACAAGTCCACACAATTGAGATGTGCTATGCTAGCACTGTGAAAGGAATTGTAAATACTAACATAAGAAAAAGGTTAGGATGCAATATTTACTCTCTGTACTTTTATAGAATCTACGAAAAGGGATTTTTGTTTCTTAAGTGTGTCTGTAAATTTATGTATATAGTCATGCTCAAGAAAGTGTCAAAACATTAAGCAAACAGGGTCCAGCTCTACTGACATTAGAATTAAACTGACCAAAAAAGTCTGCTACCAAAGATATTTTATATATCGCTTTATTTTTCAGGTACAATGACTAGGGACAGTGATCAACACTTTGATGGTGAATTTATCCTTATGTTTTCTGTGGTGGATGAAAATCTCAGTTGGTATCTAGAGGACAATATCAGAACATACTGTACTGAGCCTTCCAATGTGGACAAAGATGATGAGGACTTCCAGGAAAGCAATAAAATGCACTGTGAGAGAACATTAATGTTACTTGTCACTGGTATTGTGAAGTAGTATTTTTCCCTCTTGTCTCTTTTAAAGATAAATTGTAGATTTATTTATTTAAATCAGGAATTTTTCTTAGAGGACTACGACAAATTCTTTTAAATAAAAACTAAAAAATTAAAAAGTGATGGCAAGTATTGTACAATCAAACCTTTGGAGTTATGCAAAATTCTTAGCAGCCGAGAAGCTCTTTGCCAGTATTATTTTCCCAGGCATTCTAAAGAGAGTTGTGTTATTTTGTTCTGTTTCTTAGTCCTGAACTCTGCGCTATAATTTCACAGTTTAGAAAAACAGGTTTTGCTGTTACTGTAAGCAAACGAGATGCCTCTGGCTCTGACATGTATTCCAGAATCATGGCTATGTCAAGGAAGCATGTGTCTGATACTGGCAGTTATTTTCAAAGGTGGGGAGCTTGCTTTCAAAGCTCTTTCTATTTTGAAGAATAGGGCAATGGCTGCATTTGAAACAAAAATCCTAAGGTCTGTGAAGTTAACTATAATAAAAAAACCATTTATTTTAGCAATCAATGGGTTCATGTATGGATACCTCCCAAACCTCACAATGTGTGTGGAAGATAAGATAAAATGGCATCTTTTTGGCATGGGTAACGAAGCTGATATCCACTCAGCCTACTTTCACGGGCAGACCTTAATCGAAAGGCAGCATCGAGTTGACACCGTCAGCCTGTTCCCCGCCACGTTCGTCGATGCTGTCATGGTGCCCCGCACCCCGGGGCAGTGGCTGCTCAGCTGCCAACTCAATGACCACCTTGAAGGTACAGTACAAGTTTCAGCCATCAGAACTTCTTTAGCTTGAGTTAAGATTCTACTGAGTCACTTTTCCAGGGCTCTTGATCTGGTGATATGCCAGGCAACATTGTCCTCTAGGTAACAAAATCTCAGAGTACTTGAAATGCCTACGCATCCGTTAGATGGGTTTGAGCCTGTAGCCACGGGAATCAAGGGGTTCTTTTCTCTAATGGCCATCATCTTCAGCTGGCAGGAATTAGCACAGCTGCATTTTTGCAAGCCTCACCTGTGGGCAAAAAACTAGCATGATGTTTGCTTCCTGCTGGAGATAACTAACCACAATTTTCTGTTTGCCAGCAAAGTTGGGACTCATTCCATGTTTGACAAGGACAGGCAGGCTAACTTGCCTGCTGACAAAAACATGTTCTGAGAAGTGCATTCATGAACAAGAAGAGATGTTATTTTCTGTTCCCTGCATTATCCTGTATTTTCAGTTTTAATAACCAGATGAAATACTTAGAAGTTAATTCCACGCTTTTGAATGATCTATATTCCTGTAAGTGAGAGAAGTAATTTGTCACATAAGTGGGGAATACCACAGAACTGAAAATCATTTTCCAAGATTTGAAAATGCTGAAATAAAAAGAAGTGTGTAATCTACAGATTCAACTACACAGAGGTTCCAAGCTTTATCAGATCAAGCAACATCCTAATATGGCTGAGGCATGCTGGCCAAGACTTAGATCCTACAAATTGACCTGATTTATAGCTGTGAATGGTTCTCTTCACTCTATTATTTGTATCTCCAGCAAGTAGATTTGCTAATGCTTCTCTTAGGATGCAGGCCTGGGACTTCCCCACGTAAGCTGTTGATTATATTTAGATGGGTGATGGTAAATCTGGTAACATCTCCCCTGGGCTGGATTGCTCACTGACAGCACTGTGTCCACTTCACCCTGATCTTCTCTGTCATGTCAGTGGCAGCTTCACAAGCAGAATGCCCTTTGCCACACCAGTCTCCCTGCTGTGGATACCACAGCTGTGTTTCTATATCCTAGCTCAGCTGGCATGCCTCCTTTTACAGCATTTATCTCCCACTTTGTGATTTGCATATCCATCGGTGTGGGAATTGTCCAGGGAACAAAATACCTGTTGGAGGCAGGGAAAGAAAAAACAAAATGCTGTTCCTTCTCCCTAGGTTTCTCTACCTCTTTTTTTCCCAGGTGGTATGCAGGCCGTTTTTAAAGTAGAAGACTGTAAGAAATCCACACCAGGTCACAAGGAGAGTACAAAAATAAGACACTACTTCATTGCTGCTGAAGAGATCATCTGGAACTATGGCCCATCTGCAGTGAACCGTTTTACAGGACAAGAATTAATCATTGACAGGTAAATGCCTCTAATAAAAGAATTTTTATTTTCCAAGCAGAATTGATTTAAGTATGCTAAATAAGGTAAACCATATGGTAGAACTGACTTTTAAGCAGAATTGCTCATTGTCCTCATCTGTGCTTAAATGTTAACACTAGAAAAAAATATTAGACCAAATTAGATCATTAGTTTTCCTTGTAATCATGCCTTAAATTTTGCTGCTGTGTTAGTAATTACACTGGGATCAAGATTAATTATTATGTTATATGTAGGCTGTGACTCCTGATTATTCAAGATGGTTAATTATTCTGAGTTGGGGAACAAAGAAGAGTTCATGACCACTGCCTTAGATGATGAAACTCATGCTAATGGTATCTCATCTAGGAAACACCTTGCATGAAATAGTTTTGTCCTTTGCACTGTGTTTACATATTTAGGATCTGGATCAATTCACTAAATACACTGATTCCTCAAATTTTTCATCTGTAAGTTAAAGCATACTTACCCCTTGCACAAGCAATGAGGTACAGTTCATTGTTTGAATAGTTATTGGAAAACACTGAAAGGTCCTTTCTTAAAGAGTGGAAGTGTAGATTGAATCTTCTCACTTTGTATATGGATGTTACATATTCTTGGTGTTTGTATCTGCTCCTGTTGAATTTTTGGAACTTTAAATTAGAAGAAGAGTAAACTCTAGATTTTGAAATGTTGACTAGAAATAATTGTTAATGAGTCTCTAAGCATACTGGCTTTTTAAGGGCAGTCCAGCACAGTGTTTTTTTTTTTTTTAATGAGAAGTTAGTGAAGGATAATGGATTCCTGCACATCTTCTACAGGACTGCATGTAAGTGTGTGACCATACCACTGAAATGAAACCTAAAAGACAAACTCAGCATGTCATACCTCAGAAAACAGGGTTGAGGTCCAACTGACATTTTGCACCTGAGCATTTTGACTTGAAATGTTTGCGTCTATTGTGATTTCTTTTACACAGTGAATCTCACGGTTTTTTTGAGCAAAGTGAGACAAGAATCGGTGGCTCTTACAAAAAAGCAGTTTACAAAGAATACACAGATGGTTCTTTCACTGAACATAAAAAAAGGCTTGCAGAGGAAGCTCATCTTGGACTCCTAGGTAAGAGAGTCTCAACTTTTTCCAGGTCAAAGATTTATGAGAGTAAACAGCCATTTCCTCTGGTTAGTGAGCAGTGCCCCCACGTCCAAGGAGAAGCCCTTAGCTCTCCCTGCCTCCACTACTCTACTGCCTGTGGTTTCCCCAGGGTGTAGGGAAGCTCTTGAATTCAACCCTATCATGGTACCCAGCTGCCCTGTAGGAGCATCCCATGGCATCCAAAGGTCAGACTCTCAATTACAAGGATAGGCAAATCTAGTCCTATTGATAACCTTGCTGCTCCTGGCATGGGCTGGTGCTAATGTCTTTAAATCCCTTTCCAAAGGGAGAAATGGTCCTGAAAGTCACTGGGCCTCCATGGGAGCTGGGATTGGTGGCTGCTGGGCTGTTGAGTGATTCAGGCCAAGGACTTGGTCTGTGGCCACAGAGGCTCAGGGGTATTCCTCGTCCAAGGGGAAAAAGCAGCCAGCCACTCAACGCCAAGTTTGTGGTGGCCTGTACAGCATTTGATAGAAATACCCTGTAATTAGAGCATGCACACCTTCCCAGGACCTGTGATCAAGGCTGAAGTGGGTGAGCACATCAGGGTGACGTTCCGGAACAATGCCAGCCGCCCGTTCAGCGTGCAGCCGCACGGAGTGCGCTACGGCAGTGGCACAGGTGAGCCCCGCCCCACCTGCCCCGCCCCTTCAGCTACGGCAGCGGCACAGGTGAGCCCCGCCCCACCTGCCCCGGCCCTTCAGCTACGGCAGCGGCACAGGTGAGCCCCGCCCCACCTGCCCCGGCCCTTCAGCTACGGCAGCGGCACAGGTGAGCCCCGCCCCACCTGCCCCGCCCGTTCAGCTATGGCAGTGGCACAGGTGAGCCCCGCCCCACCTGCCCCGCCCCTTCAGCTACGGCAGAGGCACAGGTGAGCCCCGCCCCACCTGCCCCCTGGGACACGGGAGGAAAGAAACCGTGCGCGCCTGGCATTGCTCCCAGCACTGATTTCTGTCGCAGGGACCGGATCGCCAGCCTCGCCTGTGAGCCCCGGCACCACCTTCACCTATGAATGGGATGTGCCTGAAGATGTGGGTCCCACAGAGCAAGACCCAGACTGTTTAACCTGGCTTTACTACTCAGCTGTGGATTCAGTCAGAGACACCAGCTCTGGCCTTGTGGGCCCTCTCCTAGTGTGCAGGAAAGGAGCTCTGCTTTCATCTGGGAAACAGGTCAGTCAAAGGAGAAAAATGGAAACATTTGCACCATCACAGCTGAATCTGCTTTCTCCGCCCAGACTGTGCCACCTCCTCTCCACAGCACAGTTTCACCCGCGTCCTAAGGGGAATAAACAATAAGAAGTAAGGGGGGTTGTTTTTCAGTCTAGCTCCAGATAGTCACTGCAATATGAAAACATCATTGTCATGAACAGCTGCTGGCATTTAAGTATCAGCTATGATGAGAATCTCCAGGAAAATACAGAGATTTTAAAGACCAAATACAAACTCACTTCCAGGGTGGTCTCTGCTGGTAGAAAGAGCATTAGCATCAGATACTTAGTTACTAGATACAGCAACTGCAGAGCTTTGAGATTATCACAATGAAGTATCAATACATGCACTTACTCTGCTTTGTGATTTGTACTCATAAATTATTAGGAACATAGCATTTTTTTCCCCCTGACTCACTCATTTCTATTTTCCTTTCTACTATTTCTTCTCAACAGAAAAACGTGAACATGGAGTTTTTTCTACTTGCCACAGTATTTGATGAGAATCTGAGTTGGTATTTGGATGATAATATTTTGATGTTTACACTAAGTCCTGATAAAATTGACAAAGATGATGAAGACTTCCAAGAGTCTAACAAAATGCACTGTAAGAAAATTATTTGGTAGCCAGATATTAATTTCTACAATAAGGTTTTTACTTTTATGGTTTCATGTTTGAGGCAGGGAAGCTGTATAATGCAGAGACATTTCATTCCTTTTCAGAGGGAAAAAAAAATCCAGAACATTTCAGTGCAATTAAGTTTCAACTAAATGTGGCAGTTCAAAATATAATGCCAGCTGTTCAGTGTCTTGCAGGGCAGCTGAGGATTTAGGATGGTTATGTGGCACTTTGAGAAGGAAGAATTAGGTCTTTAGTCTGTGTTCAACCAATATGAGCGTAACCAGGCAGCAAGACAAAACCGACCTCCGCTTTGTTTCTTTAATAGGGCAGAACTGAGTTTCACACTGATTGGGTTTTAGCACTGCAGAAATGTTTTTCAAGTTTCATGCAAAAAAGACCTTTTTACCCTCAGGCCCTGCCAGTAAGTCCTAATCTTCCAGCATATATTTGTGCATTTTAAAAACTTTACCCTCGAGGCTGTTTATGTTTACAGACTCTTGGCACTGAGCATTCAGTGGTACCTGAGAAAGCTAGATTGGAAAGTTTTGCAAAGGAACATCTAGAAATCAGTTCAAGTTAGTAACTCAAACTAAAAAAACCTTCCAATTGCCTCCACTGTATAGCTGGAGGTGTTGCAGGGTATAAAAAGGGATCCTTTGTGCATCCTGTATACGTGACAAGAAGAAAGCAGGGAAATTTCCAGCTGGCCAATGAAGCAATATGTGCTGTAGACACTGAAAAGGGAAACAGTTAGAAATTATTTTTAAACACTGGGGTTTGAAATTTCTTTTGCTTGAATTGATTCTTTAGTTTTGTTGATATGATAAAGTATTTTATTATTGATATTTCTGCCAGTCTAAGGCATGACATTACATATTCATTCATCTCTATTGTAGAATTAAGTAATGTATTAACCAAGGTGGATTTTGCTTTCTCAAATGTTCTATAGCCATTAATGGTTATATGTATGGAAATCAGCCTGGTCTTGAGATGTGTAAAGGAAGTGTTGTTTCCTGGCATTTGATGGGCTTGGGTTCAGAAGTTGATGTCCATGGCATATACTTCTCAGAAAACACATTTGTAACTAAAGGAACAAGAAGGGATACAGCAAATCTATTTCCACATACATTTCTTACAGCTATTATGAAGCCAGATTCTGAAGGTAAATGTCTTATTTTAAAATCCTGTCATTAATGCAGAAACTGTTACCTATGAATGCTTTGTGCATAAAGACAAGCTTTAAGTAGCTGGTATATTGATCTTGGTGCTAAAACTGTATACAGCTGTGTTTGAAGGGCAGCAAACTATAAGGACATATGTTCTCAGTGCTTGACTCTTCCAGCTCCTCTGTATGCTGAATTTTATTACTACAAGTAGCCATACTGCACAAAGATTTTGGACCTTATATGAGCAATAACCTTTGTCTCAGTCTCCTCAAGTCTTTGTTTCTTATATGACCCCTTAGGAGTTTTTGAAGTGTCTTGCCTGACAACAGACCACTACACTGGGGGCATGAAACAGAACTACAAAGTGAAAAAATGCCACTGGTGGAATGTAGATGTATCTATGTACCTGCATGAAAAGATTTACTACATTGCTGCAGTGGAAGTTGAATGGGACTACTCTCCTAACAGGACATGGGAATTTGAGCGCCATCAATACAATGAGGAAAGGTACTTTGGAATAGATACAGGGGGAAAAATGCAAAAAAAGCAAAGGATCAACTCACTTCTCTTCCAAACCTTTTCCTCTTCCAGACATTTCTAGACACACTTTCTTTCCACATATCTTTTTTACGCTCACTTGAATTTGTCCTTCCCAGTAGTGTTGCCATGTAACTGAGCCAGATGGCACAGTTATTGAGAAATAGTCCAGCACAGGTCTTCTGTGGGACAGATGTAGATTTTAATGGGTCCTGGATCATGCAGATGTATTTGTTATTTACTGATGTTGATAGTCCTTGATGTGTAAAGCTTAAAATGTTTATTCTCATCTTATCTATAATGACTATGTCCTGATAAACAAGGTCTTTGTCTCATGTTTATTTGTAGTCTAAGCAAGGTTCTTTTTGACCCCTCTCAGTTTAATGAGCTTACACAAGATACATCCATGATTGAATCCACTTACCATGAAGCTTACTGTCTTGGTGCTCTATTTCCAGTATTTTAATCTCAATGAGAGAAAACTGATTGGATCAATAATTCATGCCAATTAGCAGAAAAGGCTAAATAAGAATGATGGATTTTTCTGTTGCACCTGAATCACTTGAATAGCAGATTGCAACCGTATTTTGTTATTAATTGTATCTTCTTCTTTTCCCTCAGTGATAGTGCATTTCCTTGGCCTGTATACCAGTGGACTCTGACATATTTCTAAGCACAAGTAATATGGACTATGCTGTTACCAGACTTTTTTCCCTGTGAATGTGTCCTGCTCCCATGACCTCAGCAGAGAATCCTCCCATTTAATGTCAGCAAGACACTTAAGCTTTACAAGTTTTAGGCTTCATTTCAGATGTACACAAGTTGCTGAGGGCTCTATTTTTCTATACAGGTTGCTGTGTGTCTTCTTGCAATTTGAAGCATTTGCCAGGCCAAGCCCTCATGGTTTTTTCAAGTACCATAGAAACTTGATCTATTTATAGTGGGTTTTTTCACCTTCTAAAGAGGAACCTTCCAGCTTAACAAGAATGTTTTCATGTTGAAGATACTAGCAGTTTATGAGATTACTTTTTCACTGAGCCAGATTTGATAGTTTACTGACATACCTGCAAAAGATATAATACATGAAGAAATGCATTTCTTTCTTCTTTTGGCAGCCCTGGCAACCCATTTTTAAATAAAGACGACAAATTCATTGGCTCAAAGTACAAAAAGGTAGTATATCGTGAATACACGGATCAGACATTCAGTACTCTCAAAAACAGAGCAAAGGAGCAGCAGCACCTGGAAATTCAAGGTAAAGTCATCACGTTCAGTTTTGAAAATGCAAAAAATGCAGTGACACAAATAAAAAGATACTATTTAAATAATACTGAGTACAGTTCCACCCACAAAAATGGCCTCAAGCTAAATGGAAAACCTACTTGAAATTGCCACTTTTATTGTGGTGCTTTCCCTGCAAGATAACATTGCTTGCTCTACAAGGAAAAAAAAAGGATTTTGGTTTGCTCCCTGATCAGAGGTCAGTTTTTCCTTAGTCAGCATAAAACTGGGCAGTAACATCCAAGCTGACTTCAGGCACACAATAGGTGCTCAGAACTTGAGCCTAACATCAACATTTCAAGTGGAATGCCATCGTGAACATTTTCTTTACACAGTTTTCAGCTTAATTATAGGCCAATGTTGTGTATTTGAACCCAACATGCTGCTCTGCCTGCTCTGACATTTTGTAAAACCAAGTTAATTTTTCTTTTCAATCCATCAGGGCCACTGCTTGTGTCAAATATTGGAGACAAAATTAAAATAGTTTTCAAGAACTTGGCATCAAGACCTTATTCTATCCATGCCCATGGAGTGAAAACAGACAGTTCTGTTGTTGCTGTAACTAATCCAGGTACCAAACCACACTTTTTTATTTCCAGCAGGTAACATTAAGACTTCTGGTAAGATTTAGGAAGCTTCCAGATATCAGGAAGGACATTAATTTTTGTTTGTCTCATGTCAAGTTCTTAAATCTTTGATGCTGATTATTACAAATATTTCTACAGTTCAAACATCCCTGCTAATTATTGCTATGTATCCTAATCCTTGACTGATGAGTAATTTCTTGACACAATGTGGCTGCACCTTTCATGAAAGCAAAGAATTGGCTCCATAGGGAAAGCATAGCTTATGCTACTACTTCTCAAGTTCCACAGTGATGTTTACAAAAGATACAATTGACTTTATTAAGTGTGGTGAACTGGACAGTGCAGACACATTCACACACATACAAACCACGGTCAAGAAGAATCAGGGATGTGCAGAAGGGACCATCAGCTTGCCAATGCAGTAAATGGGAAGGCAAACTTCAAGAAAAATGCAAGCTGTAAATGGAGATAATATCTGCTTCAGGATGACCTCTGGTATTTCAGCACACCTGAAAACTTCAAAAATTAATTGATACTTATTTAATTCAGGTGAAATAAAAATATATGTCTGGAAAATCCCAGAGAGATCTAGTCCTGCAAGAGGAGATTCACATTGTATTGCATGGGCATACCATTCAACAGTGGACATTGTTAAGGTATATTATTGATATCAATTTTGTCACGTCTCCAACAGAGCCAAAAGAGACGAGTTTGAAACCTTTTCTGCTTTCTCTGCCAAGTTATTTTCCCTATTACCATACCTTTGAATTTAAATGTTTCTTGAAGGTAAACTGCAAAAAAGGGCAGAAATTCAACAACACAGACATTCATGGTTTTGCTTCCTGGTTGATCTGCTGTTGGCTTAGACAATCTCACATTCCCTTCTTAATGCTAACACTTTACAGCTTGTTTAATATCTATTCAGTCATTTATGGGAAAACTAAAATGCAACTGTGAAACTCAACTCTGCCATTTTTTACCAAGCATGAATTAGCTTAACATAGTATATTTTTAATGGAAATGAATGAATTTTTGCCCTTGTCTCAACAAATACAAATTAAGTGTCAAGAAGTATATTTTGAATGGAAATCAAGTTCAAAATTATAAAAATTTTTTATAAAGAGCAATAAATTAATATGGAATAAATGTTTATTTATAGCAAGAGATGAAAATGATGCAGTCTTCATTGAATTTGATTCCTGGGTAACATATAACAGTGGAGAAATAATTTCATTTGACACTGGCTACTGTTATTCCCAGATACTGACAGTTGCTAAGATAGTAAAAGGATTAATGTATGTATTAAATATGCTTCTGCTTAGTTACATCTTGTAATTATGTGGGTTTTCACTTGTCATTTCAGGACACTTACAGTGGATTAATAGGCACACTCGTTGTGTGTCATAGACATTACCTGCCATCATTTCATACTAAAAATAAAGTTCAATTTGCTCTTCTCTTCATGGTTTTTGATGAAAATGAGTCATGGTACTTGGATGAAAACATTAAAACGTATTCTACCAACCCACACCTTATTGACAAAGAGGATGAGGAATTCCTTGAAAGCAATAAAATGCATGGTATGCTTCCCAATTTAGTTCTTGTAGCTCTGCGAATTCTATAAAATCATATATTTGAAAGTACTGCATATAAATTCAACTTTCTCAGCCCCCTGAATTTCCAGTTCCAAGACAGAAGGCCTGAAAAATATTACTCAAACTGTTTGAAAACACTGCTAATGCCAGTGAATGACTTTCTTTTTTTCACAAGTTAAAAAGCTCTTAACAACACCAAAAAGACAAAATGACAAAACAACAAAACCCCCAAGTGTATTCCCATGTTGATGCTATGAGTAGAGAAAGAAATGAAATTTGAAGTTCTCATTTGATGTCAGTAAACAACTGTTTTGGATATGTTGGAGAGACTACATGCACCCTGAAAATGTGTCCTTGTAAAGCTAACTCTTTTACAAAGTTCTACAGCTCTTTAAAAACTGCAATATTAGCAATGGTGTACAGCAAATAAATTTTCTTTATTATGTCTTTCTTTCTAGTTTAATGTGGAATATAAACACAAGCATTCATAATGTACTGCCCAAAGCCATTACTTCTGTCTGGCATTAGCTTTCAAATCTTTCAATTTGTATTATATTAGAGATCAAGAGTACACATTACCTTATTTCTTTTCTGTCTTACTTTCCTTCTTTTTAGCCATTAATGGAAAGGTGTTTGGAAATTTGCATGGCCTGACTATGCACGTTGGAGATAATGTCAGCTGGTATCTGATGGGAATGGGCAATGAGATAGACATTCACACAGCACACTTCCATGGCCACAGCTTTGACTACAAGGTATCAGGTCTTTTTCACTTAGTTCTTGCTGTGTTAAGAATGAGATGCAAGTCAAATACCAAGGACTGTCACCTATGGTGAACAGCCACAGATATTAAGCAGGGCTTGTACTTTGACCGCAAGGGTTTTATGCCTCAAGCCTCTATTGGATCAACATATAAGAGCCAGATAGTATCTGCCAATAGCATTTGCTCACTGGTAACCTCAGAAATTACTTCAACAAGGTAATTGTGAATTTTTCATGGCTACGGTAAGATAAAAGCTACAGTTTTTCTTCATTTCCACTTAGCTGCCAGTTTATTAAACTTCATAGCATGAGGAGGATGTACAAAGAGATGCTTCAGTTGAAATGACACAGAGAAACTGTATTTAATGCAGTTAACTGTTGCTTCTTTTTGCTTGTAGCAAACAGGGGTTTACCGGGCAGATGTCTTTGATCTGTTCCCTGGGACGACTCAAACTGTGGAAATGACCCCACAGAGCCCTGGAACCTGGCTGCTGCACTGTCACGTCGCTGACCACGTCCACGCGGGCATGGAAGCGACCTACACTGTGCTCCCGAGGGAAGGTAAGAGCACACACCTTGGAAATGTTTGTTATGTTTCAAGCTGCACAATGGGGCTCACAGACAGCCCAGAGAACTTAGAACCAGTTGAGGCACCCGGCAATATCCCATTGTAGACACCAAGATGTGTCAGGATACCTGGTCACACTTCTCTCAGCGCTGCTCAGGAAAAAGGACTGGATGACAACTGACATTACTTCAGCTTACCATCCATGAAATCTAAGTGACAGATTTTTTTATTTAAAAAGAATTCTTCATAAGACAGAGTATTTCTGCACCCAAAATTGCCAGTACTGTCAGACTTCACCTCAATCTTTGTTCAAAACAAGCAGAGCTGATAAAAACAGCTGAATTAACCGTCCCCATGCAGCTGAAGTACTGAAAAACTAAAACAGTGTTTACTTTCTCAAGGGCATGTTGTAGCTTCACAGCCACTATTACCTTGCTTTAGCAATATTACCAGTGAAAAATCTTGAATTCTGAAGAACCTCAAAAGTTCTTGTTTCTAAAAAGTTAATACAATTTTAAAAGCAACATTTTCCAGTGCTCAAAAGACAGAGGATAACAGGTATTGTTAGAAACAGAAGAAATAATTCAAAATATGTGATGTACATGTATATATATATATATATATATGATTATATGATTTACATTTATAGCTATACTAAAAATACAGAATGCAATGTTAAATGGAAAATCTAATTTTCTTTGATAAACTACTGGAAAATGAAACACAACCTAATTCTATTTCATAAACACTAAAGCTGATTTGCAGAGTATGTTACACCAGACCTCCAGAAAACAACAAGACTAATTTAAGAGAATGCCATGTAAAAAAGAGATTTTCAACTTAGATCAGCAGTATGTCAGACTTTTTATTATTAGCTATCTAGACTGCACTAAAATGTACATTTCAGTGCATCTTAAAGTTGTTTTAAATCTAACTCACAACGTCCAGAACGTACCTGGTACTCTGTGCTCCTTCTGGACTCAGCTGGCCACATGCACAAACTATTCTTTTGATGAAATGCAAAAAAAGCTGTTTTCCCCCTTCTAGATAAACTGTCTCTGATCCCAAGACTATTCAATCAATTCAAGTGTAAAGGCATTGAAAGCACTCAAGAATGATGAAAGAATTTTAACACAGTGATCATCCAAGGTCTTTCTTCATTTCCTGGAAAATACTCTCTTCTGGACCACTCATCTCGACATGTTTTGGAAGATTTCACATAGTGGCCATGGCTAAGCAAAGAACCACATTCTAAGACACCTGAATGCATGTAACAGCTTATAAATATATCTTTCTATGAGTGAAAATAGTACCTTGCAAGTGAAACACTCTAGGTGATGGCTAATGCATGTTATTTAGCAGCTGAAGAACATGGAAGAGCTAATGAAATGCACTATTTTTAAAGTTTGCTAATAACTCTGAGTAACAGCAAAATTGGGGGTATCAGTCATCATACTAGACACACACATTTTACTAGACAAGTATGTCTGTAGTGAGAAGATACACAGTATTGTATAATTGAGCAGTTAACAAAATACTTAAATTATTTTTGTTAATTTACAATTTTATTCTGTATTTAAATAATATTTAAATAATATTTTATTCAGTGTATTTAAAAGATTTGGTTTGCTGTTATGAAAATAATTCCAAGGCAAAATTAGGCTGAAATAAACCTGAAGAAATGCAGACAGTGAAAGCCAAAATATGGTGACTATGGTACTGAAGAGGTTTGCTCTGACAACTTTTAAGTAACTTGTGTACTGGAATAATTTTTGCTGTTGCATCTCTTGGAAAAGGAAAAAGGAAGTGTTTCCTGGCATATGGAAGCAGCAGTATTAGAGCATGGCTGATTCTAGTCAAAAATGAAAACAGTAAGAGTGATATGGTTGTGTTCCAATAACTCAACTACTCACGTTATATCTATGCCAAATGAGAAGGAAAGATGTATGGGACAGGCAGGGAAAGCAAGACACCTGTAACAATGAAATTGCTTCTCTGTAACAAGCCTAAATCACTTGGGTCTCTTTTAAAGATTACACTGAAACCAGCGTAATACCTACCAGTAAATTAGAACATTCATCTTACCTGAAGCAGGAATGCTATGTAAGTTAAACTACTTTTGATTTTTTTTTTTTTTAATGTATTTTAGCTGACATACAGATGATATCTTCTGACTGACTTCTACAGGTTTGAATAACATTGCAACTCCAGTGAAAACATTTTTATAGAGTCACCGTCAGCCAATTAGGCCTTTACATGGTTTAGATAGTGATGAGATAATGACAGCCATTGTATTTTTGGTAATTGTCAAAAACTCCAAACTACATTAATAAAAAAGTTATAAACATTGTGACAGCTTATTACGACTGAATTCCAGCTCTGAAGGAGCAGAAAGATGCTTTCTGCTCACATGACAGACAAATATCAGCACAGACACACATAAGCACCTGATATGCTTATCAAAAACAACAGAAGAAATAAGTGTTTTTGGCTGGATTTATGGCCTAATGATACTTCAAATACTGCCTACTGACTGAGCATAAGAGAAGAAAGAAAACAAAGACCAGCAAGACAACTGTAGTCTGTTATCTTCCACTTCTATTTCTCTTTGATTAATAGCCTTTCTTGTGAATTGCTAAATTAAAACATTTTCAGCGTAATACTTGCCTGGGTATGTAACTAAGATGACAGAGCAGTGGCCTGATTTTGCAAGGCAGAATTCAAGGAAATGTCTGTGTTGCAATATCAAGTCAGTTGGGCCCAATTCCTCTTGGAAGAGTAAGGGACTCACCTTTTACTCATACAGTTAGACACATGCCTGAACCTCCCTAGGCCAGTGATCCAACTAACAAAGGTTTAAAAATGACTTTCTATTTTGCTTTCAGTGAACACTGTATGTTCAGTTGTACTGCAGACTCTGTATTTCCCAGATGCTTTGGCACCAGAATTAGCTTCCAGATGCTTTGCCTCAGGAAACAGCTGTCCTTCAGTAGCTGATGTAGGATGGATGTGAAGGGAGTCCCACAGCACCTTATAAGGAATTCTACTGCTTCATTTACTTTTTTAATACAGCATATTCTTTGTAGTTGAGTGGATAGCAGATCCACAGGCCATTGTCTTAGGTCAGCAGCTTCCTCTGGCTGCAGTGAAGGAGATGTGGCAGAAAAAAGGCTGCAGTTCCATCCTCTGGTAGAAGACTGAGGAAATCCCTTAGCTCCAGTTCCATTGCAACAATAGATAAAGTTTCTGCTCAGACCAGGGGAAAAAACATTGTTTAGGTATTTTGAGTTTAGAACAAAGAAAAAACACCAAAGCATTAACAATGTAATTATTAATTAAAGTAAACAAATTATTTAAATATTGCAACTGGAATGAAATTTGAGACATAACAATTTGGGTGCAAACACCACTATGGGAAATGTAAAAAGTAAACTGAAATTATGACTTCAATCAAAACTATTCCTGTGTCTTGACTCATCAGGTCTACACATGGCACTAACACCAATGAAGTCTGATCTAGTATTTCACATTTTGTATGAAATGCAAAACAAGCCCTAGAAATGTTCTTAGTACCCTAACTGAACACTACCTGTAAAATTGGATGCTTTGCAAAAAGCTTCTCAGACCAAGCTGTGTAATGTTATTTTCTTAAGCAATTACAGCACAGTTAGTGCATGAAAATAAATCCAAGTAAAAACTGCTGGCACCAGAAACTAGAACTTCATGACAGAGTGTGGCAACCTGTGCTGTACAATGCAACCCCACAGTGCTGTTCTTCTCAGGCATTCCAATGGCATACTTTTAACAATATATATGCTTTATCTAATATTCCTAATTTGCCAAAACAATCACACTGGCCCCCTCACAATACACAGTACTATTAACTTCTTACAAACACATAGCAATAGGACTACAGAATTATTAGGGTGTAAATCTCTACTTCTAGTATTAACACTTTTTCAGTCTATGACCTAATCATCAATACATACTTATTCCTCCCCTGCTCTGTTATCAATAACAGCCTATTACCTAAGGACAAAATAGTCATTTAGCCTAGAAAAAAAACCAACTAGTTTTGTTTAGTACGTTTTTAAATGGTGTTAATTTTAATTAACAGTGTTAATTTAATTCTTAAATTAACTCCTAACCTATATACAAAAGGAGTATGATTCCAACAGTTTACCTGTTTTCCATACCAAATGAATGCCATGAGTTTTATGAGGCTACATTGCCTATGTTGCAGAATTCTGTGTTAATGGCCAGAAAGGCTGCTAAACTGCACTAGCTTTAACTGAAGAAAAAGATCCCCTTTTTTTTCAAATTATCATTATCAGTAGTCCTTAGTCCAAACAGTTATTAAGAATGTTAGCTGATGTACAAGGCCTTCTGGAGTTGAGTTACAACCAATTAATTTACCTTTGAGTGATGAAATAAGAACAGGGCAGTCATTTCCAGTAAGTCTAGTTCTCTTGCAAAGTTCAGGAAGTAGCTTGTTCCACCACAGAGCCTAACCCACAAAACCCCACAGCAAAAGTGTAAATCAACAAGGACTGCAATTAAGAGTATGAAAGACCTGCTAAAAGTACCCTGAACCAAGCTCAGATGTGTACAAATACACAGGTCAGTTATTATGAACTCCATAATTAGTTTATAGCATGCTATGAAATGCAGTGATTTTGCATATGTTGTGTTTTTTCATCTTCAGTGCAGCTTTTTTCTGCTCAAAAATCTTTATACAGTGTCCCTCACACCTCTATAGAAAGAAGTTTAGAAGACAAAAAAGTCACATAATTAGCAATACCAACACAGTCAGAGAATTTTTTTTCTCCCAAAACAGCTCCATGGAGAGTAGTGAATAGCATTGCTCTGTGTCCAGACCTGATCTGTCTCATTCCAACAACTGTAGAAGTAAATTAGGTTTTGTGTACAATTTTGCAGATAAGAATGGAGAGAAGGAAAGGGATTTCTTTCCTCCTTTAGAAGTTGGTAGCTATTTTCTTTCACTTGTGTTTAGATTCAGTACTGCAATCTCACATTCTATTCTAATGTGGAAACAATCACAGAAACTATTTTCAGTTCTGAATAAAAAGCTCAAATCTGGTTCTGAATAGAGTTCTAGTACATCCATCTGGTGGAGATTGCCTTTGCTGACTCTGGTCAGCAGAGCTGCACACAATTAATTAAGTTGCTGTGCTGGGAAATGGAAATAAATTCCTGTATTCCTGGAATACTAGAATAAAATCAGTTCCAACACTAGAACTGTATAAAGGCCCAATGGGGAAAATGGGACATAAGGACATAATCTTTCCACTAGTGTACTGGCACCATTCTGATTGCTAGGTCAGAAGATGTCACTAGAACACAGGAAGAACATATTTAAGTGCAATTTTATTTGAAGGACCATGTCCTCTTATCAGCTAGCTTATTACTAAGACTTCCCATTATAAACACTGACAAATGATTTAGAATGATTTAGTTAATGAGAAACGAGGTAGCTTTTCATTTACAGTAGGAAAAGAACATATCACTCTCTTTTCTGAGGCACTTTGCCATCTGAAAAGACTGTGCTTTAAGTTTCCTATAATGAATGGAGTAAGTGGCAAAAGAAACTGAAGGAAAAATATTCCATTACAATTACTGGGGACTGTGTTAAGGAATTAAAATGCCAAGGAAGAGGTTGAACAAAAGCTAAGCAATTAATTTTGCCTGAAAGCTAGGCTGTGTGATCCATCCAGAGGCCGTATGTACATACAGTATTTCAGTTAGGAAAAAAACCCCAAATGCTAGTGAATAACTGCACTGAAAGTAGCCCACCTGATTGCCACCCTTCAGCTCATGCTGAGCATAGAACACAAGTGCATCAGGACACCTTCTGAGAAGCTGGTCAAGGGCTTCCTCATACTTGCCCAGACGGGTATTGCAGAGAACACGGATGGTGAGGCCAACGTGGTCAGCCTCTGTCAGGGGCTCCAAAACAGGCAGAGCTGAAGCTATATTGATTGACTGACTACATAAAAGAGACTGAAGATAAAAAGTATTATTTGGATTTAAGACAAACATTGCAAAAAATGCTAACCATAACCTTAGAACAGAAGGCCTTACTTCTTGGAATAATCCTGAAATAATACTTCCTTTAATCAATATTGCTGAGAACTGAGACAGCAAGTTTAAAGTAGATGCAAATGTAAATACTGTTATCAACAGAACTCTTCAGTATGTTTTCCTTCCATCATTTCAGTCGACCTTTTATTTTGACTTTTTTATGTTGTTCATACAAACATGAACATTTGCAGAATGATCTAAGATATAAAGCAGTAAGATGCAATACCTGACTCATACCTGTAGTCTTGAGATGTCTTCATGGTAATCTTTGTCACGTGAACATCCCAGAGACATTATGGAAGATACCCATGGGACAATCAACCCAAAATGACTACAGGAGTTTATCTATACAAGACAGAATCAAGTTGCAATAAAAGAAACATTTCTATTAGTAAAAGTTCTGTATGAAACTCACCGCGAATAAAGAAAATTTTAATCTCAACTAGCATAATTTAGAATAGCACCTACCCATTCTTTTCTGGTTTGTGCAATTTAATAACAAATAAATGGGAAACTTCTATTTAGTTCTGTATTTCAGCTTTCCTGCTCATAATTATTTAGAATTCAACATTCACACAATTTTCTCTTTTAGTTAGCTTTGTAAAATTGTAAATAATCCACCTGACAAGTTCTCATTGTTTAGTTTCACCCCTTATTTCTATCCAGAGCTGAGATTCCTCTTGGAAGTATATCTGCAAATGTCCCCAAGGAGCAGGACTGGCCAAAGACAGAAATACTAATTCGTAACTGCACACACCATTTGATTTCAGTCTTGCTTTTTTTAAGAGATAAATTGTTTAGAATTAAAATATTAAGGATGGTACTTGGATAGATTCTGGAGGAACACCGCAGTCTAAAACCTCCTCTGTGTGGTTTACAACTTACTAGATCTTCTGTTGTTTTCAATGGCTTAGTGTCAGGAAGTTGGTTCCTTGATATTCTCCAAACATACTGAGAAGTAACTCTCATCAGGAGCTCCTGAAGTATACCTTCCTTAGAGGACACTACAAGAAGAGCTTCCCAGAAATCCATCAGGAGCTGAGGAACAGTGTTTTCACTGCTATTACACAACATCTAAGAACAAAAATGGCAGAAGACAGCAAGTAGGCTATGGTGCTTATTGTAGCAAAAGTTTGAAAAGACAGGAGGAACAGTTTTTCACTTTTACTAGAAGCAGAACTTTGATTCCTTTTTTGTCCTGTGATTCTATGTATTACACCTGCTATGAAAAGTAGAAGTCCATTAAATTATTTTAAGGCAATCAATTCTGACCAACAGATTTGATTTCTTATTCAAGATTTCCTCCACTGCCAGAAATGTCAGTACAACTGTCAGGAATTATTTACAGACTGCCAATGAGGAGGATTTTTACATATGCCAATAGACACCTACTTGTCTTCAAAAGAAGTCTCTAATGATACATTATAAGATCAGCTGTGTAGCTCAGCTGGGTATCAGGGCAGGACCCACAAGGAAGATGTTTTAAGATTTGCTGTACCAGCAAAAACGATTTTTACTTGGTTTCCAAATGGTTTTGACAAACAACTCTTGCTTTAATTGGAACTTCATGACTTGCTCTTTTTGACACAGTTCTTTCACAGTAACAGATACAGTAAAGACTGCAACACACACACATTTTAACCCATTGTAGATAAAAGCAGAAAAGGTTTGTCTATTCCCAGTTGAAAAAAAGAAAACCTTCAGGGACACTAGAAACACTATTAGTATTTCTTCCTATAAATTGCAGACACCCTTTTCTTGCACCTATTTATACAGATCATCAGAACATTATATACCTTCATATTTGAGCCTGATTCTCTAGAAGTATGTTTTCATTCTAAAGAATTCTTTAAAAGAGGCTTATGGAATTAACTTATCTAGATTCTGTTACATTTCAGCAGCCTTAGGAAACTCAATCACTAGGAAGCCACTGAAAGCACTGTGAGATCAGGGTATTTTCCATCCAAATGATAGGGTAAAAACAAAGAACTTCATGGATTTTTTTTTTTTTTTTTTTGCTTTACTTAACCAGTATTTCATTCAGAAGGTCCAGTTTCTGACTCTGTAACCATCTATCATGACTAGATTTTCTCCAACCCTCATCTTGCTCTGTCTGAAGAAATGCTGAAACGTGAGTGAAGGAGCAACTGAGGCTGCTTTTCTTTCCCAGAACAATTCACTATGAAAAAATAGATGCAAAAATATGATCACAGGCCAACCTTGAAGAAGGCATCTGCTTCTTCTAGTTCAATTTTACTGTTCTCATGTAAAGCCACAGTGGCAGCCACCAGTAAACCAGGCTGCATCTCCTTCAGGTGAACAGCAAACTCCGTTGGCGCAACAATTCCTTCCCTGCGCTGCTGCAAGAGTCGTGGCTGCCCAATGAAGCCACAAGCCAGTGCTGTCTACAAACATAATTAGACATAAATCAGGTGGAGAATTCAATATATAGATTATTCTACTCAGTAAACTCAGTATGTTCTCAGGCAATAAAATTTAGATTGAAGTAGTCAGGGAAGAAATAAATCCATTCTGCAGGTCATAGAGTAGCCCTCCAGAGACAGGGATTCAAACCACATTCTGGAGCCCTGAAAAACAGGCCTTGTGCCTAAACACTGAAAATAATATGCTATTGAAAGATGGAGTAATAAAATGGATTGCATAAAGAAATCCAAGATATTTGATATATGGTGGTTTGAAAAATCACAGGCTGACTTTTCAAGAGGCTGCTTTGCCAAATTTGCTAGTAGACTACTTTCCTAAAGTGTGGGTTTTATTTTGAAAATACCCCTGAAACAATGATCAAAATGTGTTACACTTGGTGCAACAAGAAGCTATTTTGAGTCATGTGAGTACTTTTGAAGGTGACTAAAACAACATATTATTTCCATTTTAAAGACAGTGGAAAAAATAATGCCTAAATAAATTAAATTAATTCCACAAGAAATATAAGGCACACCTAAGAAAAAAATTCAGATTAGCTTTCTGAAAGTGGCCTTTTTTCCTACTTTGAAATAAAATGCTTTTTTAAAGGTGAAGTGCAATAGAAGATATTTAATAGATCTGATTAAAAAGGAAGAAAATCCAACCAAAACCACTGAAGCCTAAACCACCTTTTTCACAAAATAACATCCATGCAGTGTATGTTTGCTCATAATACAGTACTTTCACTTGATCATGCTGCAAAAGCAGGTGGTGCTGAATATAACTTTTGAAACAGCTCCCTACAGTTCCCACCTTGCAATCCACAAAGAGCTTACTTTAAAAACTCTGCAGGACTTCTTCCTCCAAAGCATGGTATTTTATTTTGAAACAGGTGTCCATTTCTTTTAAAAGTGTTTAGACTCCCAATATCCCACTATAAGAAGAAGTCTCTGTGTCGAACTATCACCTTGGAATATTCCACAGTCTTGAACAAACTCAACAAGAAGTAATTTACAGACTGGTCTCACACGTGAACATCTATGGCAGAGAGAGCTCCACTAATATTTTTGCCCTCAGGTAGGAGGAATTCTTACTTGAATAGCTCTGAAGTAAGTTCTGATCTGGTCTTAATAAGAGTTATGTGCTTTGATTCCACAGAAGGCGTGAAATTGTATACAGAAACTTCAGTTTGTGACCACAATGGAAAAATATTCACTTCAAGATCAATTTTATAATGGCTGTTTGCATACAGATGGTGTTTTGATGGGCACATCACACATTTCAGATGAAGAGATGCAGAAATGCTACTATACAATCCTCCCATGTGGCTGAAGAGCACTGGCAGAGTTGGTTACATCCCAGTAAAACAGCATCTAATTGATCAAGAATTAAGAGCTTTAAAACTCTCTGATTTTGCATGTCTTTGCCAAGACAAGCCTACCCTACCTGCAGGGCAAACTGCACAGTCCCAGTGTATGTCAGTCCTCCCTTCCACTGTTGCTGTAGACATTCAGTGGAGCCTACACAGCATATCAAGGGGAAGAGGAGTGATCGGAAGTTTCTTTCACTGTAAAATGCAACTGCAAGTCAAACTATTGACTTGGACTTTGTAAAGCATGAATAGCTCATGCTCTTGGCATACTTTACCTCCTTATAGGAGTCCATTTCATGTTCATACATTGTCAGGTCTCCCATTTTCAGAGCCAAGAAAGCCTTAGTAAGTGTCAGGACTACTGATGGCATCATCTTTTCTACTTTCTGAAGATACTCCACAGCTGTCAAAGGACATACGTTTCTCATGCTGGGACTACAAAGGATATGAGGCAGCTGCGCAGGGTCTGTGTGATAGAATATCTGGAGAACTTTATTTCCTGATTCCTGTTGAAATAAAAGGCATTTGACATATTAGACCTTTTCAGATATACATTCTTCTATGGCATATGAAAGTAGTGCAGTTCTGTTGTTTTGTTGTTTGTGCTTGGTTTGTTTGTATTTTTTTAAAACAGACAAGTTCAACTTAGCTATCAAATCACTGCGTCTTTCCTGCCTCCCTCCTCCTTACTGGTAAAAGTAAAGGATTTCTACCTTGTAGTGATTCAACCCATATTCTCGCATGCTAGAAGAACCTCTACTACCAAAATGAATTGTTTTTAACAATCTCTACAATTTAGCAATGATCAAAGAAACAGTTTGTTTAGCTACAGAAATGAGAGACAACATAAATTTGAGGCAGGGCTTTCCTAAAACAGAAGTGTCTCTGTGCAAGTGGCAACCAGATCATAGCAGCACACATCATGAAACCTATAAGATGTTGCTTGAACACTGTCCAAAGCATCACAGGTGCTGCTTGCTATTCAACAAAAATGGGAAAATACAAACAATGTGAAAAAGAATAGGTGTAAAACTAAAAAAGCAGCTCAACATTTTCAAAGGGAAAGTGGCTAATATTTGATACAAGATTCTTAAAACCAGAACTAAATAGCAGATTACAAAGAAACCAATTTATTTCTACCTTACTTAATTCTTCATTTGAGTCTTCATTAAGAGAATGAGTTAAGTAAAATATAAATCCTCTTTCGTATGTCTGTATTTCATCAACTTCTGAAACTAGTCTCTTTAAAACTTCAGTCATGGATAAACCAGACATTCTGTAGTATGGCAAAGCAAGGTGGTAATCCTTTGTGTCAAACCTGAAGGAAATAAAGAGGAAGGAAAAAAATAACAGAACAACTAAGGATAATGCTTTTGCCATCACTCTTTGTAAGAACTAAAACTAAATCAATCAAAGTAGCAGGCACATCAGTTATCTGCATATATTGCTCACATTCAACATAATTCTGTTGAATTCAACATAATTCTGAATAACTGAATGACAATAAAGACAACCAGACATTCAAGAGAGGACTAGATTAAGCTGGTTTTGTAAACCAGAAAAGTTTTTATTATATATGCAGTACTAATATAAAATAGCAAAGCATTACTAATATAAAATAACAGAGCATTATGGATTTTCATTTTAAGGTTACACAACTGGAAACACAGCTCAGCTATGACATCTAAAACATACCTGCTGTAGCAGTCTCCTAAGAAGGCACAACTTTCTCTGAATGCTCTCAGAAGATCTTCCTTCTCATCTGATTTAAGGAAATAAGGGTCCATTATAGCTGCTCTGACCAGTAAGTGAGCCTCACTTAGAAGGTGGATGCAGCTCTCAGTTTTAACATTTTCGTATGTTCTACTATAATCTACCTAGAACAGACACAGGATATACTTAGGCTGCTGACAAAAATTAAGAATATACAGGAATAATTCTAATGAGGACAGCAGCCATTTGAAACAGGATTATGGGCTCCTCACAAGAAATACATTATACTAGATTCAGGAATTACATGCATCAGAGATTAATTAACAGTTCTTATTTTTAGTTAGCAAACAACAAAAGCGGGAGTTGGGCAGTACCATTTCTCTGTAAAGCTGAATTGTTGAAACAGTGTTTATAATATATAAATTCCAACCAGGCTCTGACTCCGAATTTGCCCTGGATTTGATGCTGTCAGCCTTTCTGGAACTAGAGAAAAGAGTTGAATTGTCAGTGTTGAAATAAACACTATGCAACCAAAAAAAAACCTCACTCATTTTGTAATTCAAATGCATAAATACGTAATTCAAATGCATAAATAGGTATGTTTGCAGCCCCAGTAAGTGCTGGAGAGTTAAGCTGTGAATCTAAGTCATAATGGCTAATAACAGAGCAAGGATAGGCATGTCCATACATAAGAGTCACCATCAGAACCGTCCACTACATCTCCTGTGCTTAACACCAGGGAGTATCAGGAATCAAAGAATCCTCAAATGGCTTGGCTTGGACCTTAAAGATCATCTAGTTCTAATCCCCCTGTCACAGGCATGGGATGGCACCCACTGAACAGGCCAGACTGCCCAGGGCCTTATCCAACCAGACACTGCACAGCTAAGTGATTTAAATTAGCTGTCTAATCTCCTGTAAGGACTTAGTGCATGTTTGCCCCTGCAGCTCTATCAAAGTGTTTGCCATGACATGGCATAAAGAGCTATCAGAATGCTTTTATTCTAAAACGTTGTCTCGGTCTATAAAGCCCTGAGGGTTAAAAACACTGTAGGAAAACACACACTTTTTGTTCTGGTTTTTTATTTTATTTTAACTGTACAGATGTAAAGATTTTTACATCTTTGTTTTCAAATTATGATGCTACGTAGCTTAGTATTTGTTCAACTTGTGTCCTTTACAGAAGGTAAAGGTCTATCTTCTTCAGATCCCAATTAGGATATTTGAAACAACACAACTAGCAGAAATGGGCTTTATACAAGAAAACTACAGTATTTTGAATAGCCATTTTTCCTGACTGGCTTCTCCTTATCTTCTTCTGAATAATTTCTGCTCTAGACTTTAAGAAATGCTGGCTCAAATAACTCCTCAATCAACTGAAACTGTCTCCCACTCTTGTTAATTAACTCAAACTGACTTTAATAAATGTGGTTTCTGAATAGCTGTTTAGAATAGCTGCTTAGCTGCTTTATGAAAAGCCCCCCAAAATGGAAAGGGAATAGCAGTTTCTATAGAAACTTGTAAAAAGTCACATATGCCTCTGGCTACACACATGCTACAACAGCAACTTGGGGCAAAGTCTGATCCAACTTTTGTCATGGATAACTACAGTGATGTTCTCAACTTTCTGAGAAAGTACCATCAGCCAAAGATAAGACAGTTAATTTTGTGCTGTAACACATTTTGTAACCTGTAGCTTTGGCACCACATATTTTTGGTTACGATACATTTTTTTCTTAAGATTTTTTTTAATTCTCAAGATAAATTCTTAGTGATGTTATTTTAACATTTTGTTGATTTCAAGCATTTGTGACTTTATGCTCACTTCTTCTGTCAGTAAATACAATTCAATTTAAAGAAAAAGCCTTACTACTCTTCTCAATCACTAAGAAGGCAATTATTTCTAAAAGAGTTTTTCAACAGAGGAGTCACTCTTAAATTGCAATATCCACAGGTTCAGCATTGTATGCAGAGCTGGTATGTACCATCTCCTTAAAAGACACAAATCCTTACAGCATCCTTCTTGTAGGCTTTCTTCTTTCAGTAATATCTTCAGTGTCTGCTTTAGTCAAAAGAATTATATGGTTTTTGAAATGACAGATAGCTCTCGGTCCTATAAAAAGCTGCATTCTTAATGTACAGACATCCAGTGTGACAGGTGGACAAGCCTACAAAGGAAAGTGACTATTTTGTAATTTCACTTGGTAATGTATGTTAAGTATTTAAATAAGTCAGGAAAAAAAGCAACCTTTGTACAATAAAAACATCCACTGTCTTTCCTGAGTGCTTCATTTAAGCAGGAATAAAAATACTCATAAATGCCTAACAAGAATAAGTTAAGAATGAGTGGGAAAAAATTGTTTCACTCTTCAAAGCAACTGCACAGTTTCAGCTGTGTTTCTCAAAATAATTGAACTTGGGGTAGATGCCTAATGCAGAAAAATTTATCTTGAATAGTTTGAATTTGGCCAAGTTTTAAAAGACTGCCTGGTTATAAAAGTCTTTACCTCAGTTGCTTGTAAAAAGTAATTACAGACAACCTATTGTTACCTTACAAAGACAGTATTATTTCCCAGATTATCTCTAAATGTACTTTTCATGTAAAACATATGCTATCATCTATAGTGGACAAAAAATTGAAAAATGCAGCTTCATTTGCACAGAAAAATTCTAAATTTACATCTTTAAAACCATGAAGTACTACACCTAGAAATTAACATACACAGTGAAACAAGATAACACAGCATTATATGTGTAACCTGCCTTTTGAGGACACCTCAACATTTCTTGTAAGAGTTGGAGATCTACGTGATCTAGACTGCCCTGGGCTACAGAGACCCAGAATGAGACAGCTCTAAAACTGGTTTAAAAAAACAGCAGGAAAAATACTAATAGCAAATAATGAAAATAACCACCATAACACTTCAAACTCCACACTGGGGCAGGGACAGCAACGAGGGAACTGGCCCATGAAGGACTCACACCAGCACAGGGATGTCCCCGAGGGACTGTAGCCCATGGAGGGATCCATGCCAGAATGGGTGGGCACACTGTGGATGGCAAGCTGCAGCACAGAAATCTGCCTAGGACTGCAGCCTTCACACCTCTCCAAAACTCCTACAGACACAGGAGGCAACCTGTTGACTGACTGGAGGAACTGTGATGGATTTCAATGTAACCCACAGTGAAAACGCAGGAAACTGAGACTGAAGAATGGACAGGTGAGATTGTGTCATGTGCTGGTATCAGCTATCCAGAGCAGAGAATACATGTTTGGCTCTTGAAAATTTTACAAAACTTCTACTGTCCTATGACTTCTTTATGTCTGCTGCCTACATGCTCAGAAGAAATCCTTAAATGCTATCTTAAAATACCTATCCGTCTAACTTTCCTGCTACTTCTACTAATGTGTATCACAGTCGTTACATTCAACAGATTTTTACTGATAAGCAATTTAAATAAGGGGAAAAGTTTAGACCTCCAAGGATCAAAATCCCTCCTCCTAAAAAAACACACCCTAACTATCTGGTAGCAGACTTGTTCGATTGTCTACGTGCCTCTTAGAGAAACTGGTTTTTCAAGGACACCTAAGAGAGAGAAACATACAATAAAAGAAAACTCTGCACCCTTTGTTCAGTTTTATCGAGAAATGCATGGAATTTAGTTTAAAAAATAAGTAATTTTATAGTTTTTCGTGTTTTTGAAAATATTCTACTAAAGGTCCAGAATTTTACTTGGCAATAATAATTGTTTCATTGGGATATCTGTAGACCACCAAAATACAACATGCCATTTAGTCTGGATGTTATTTTATTGGTTCGGCCACCAGAAACTAACAGGATTTCAATTCATAAGTCAACTAAGTGCCATAGCACTCCCACATTTTAGCAGTGAGGCAATGAGAAGTGTCCCTTCACTGTATGATACGTGGTATGATATAGGAAATACCTTCACCGTTGTGTCCATATATGGATCCTCACCACGAGCTGCTGCTGCACTGCATCGCACTGTGAAGCACTGCAGGTTCTGACTAGAGGAAAAGAAGAAAACACAACCATGAAGGAAAGAAATTAAGATTTGCAAAAATCAAGTAGCTAAGACTAAAGTGAATCAGCGCTTTTACCTTTGAAGAAATGGGCTTAAAAGCCCAAGCAGGAGTGGTATGCTGAACTAGCACGTGAGCCTGCCCAGAGATTTCCAGGAGGCTATGAAGGATGTATCAGAGGGTAAAAAAAAAAACTTTGCAAGGACAGCAGCATAGAGAAGCATAGTAATATTATCAGCAAAACCATAAACATAGTACCTTGTAATGACGTGCAGGAACTGTGAAGTGAGGACTGCCTGCTCTGACTTCTCTGAATATTGGTAAGTAGAAATTAGTTCTACTAACTTCCCAATAGAATAGAGATACCCGACATGAGGTAAAGAGAAAAAGCAGAAGAGACTCAGAAGTTTCCTCTTGTCCTCTGTTTCCTCATAGGCTGCTGCAGAAATTCCTAGATGCAACAATGAGAAATGCATTTTATGTACTTCATAAATAAAAATCTGGCAATTCCTTTCCAAGCCTGATGACTAAAAGATACAGTCATACCTGCCCAAGTTGCAGACTAGTTTTCTTAGTAGCTAGTAAAAAGAAGTTTTATATGAAGCTCAGTGCACATGTCAGAAAAGTGAATAACGTTATCTCATTTGGAGGCATTTTCACAAAAATATGGATGTAGAAATCATGTGAAGATGTGAAGAAATTCTACAGATGTAACAGTATTAGAGAGTCCTAAATTCACACAACTAAACATCCACGGACTGATGTCCAAGTCTCATCTTAGATAATTACTTTTAAGCTGGAATGAATGGCCATCCAGAGCAGCAGCTCACAAAAAACAGGTCACTTCTTAAGTGAAGGAAAGGCTGGAAATGGCAGAATTTATTAGGATGCCACTTTAGGAGGTAACAGCTGTGTTCATATTCTACAGATCCTGTAAATCACACAAGAGCATAAGACAGCCGGAGTTAAATGGCAAGTAGCTCATTCTTTTCAGTCAGCAGCAAGTTAAATGAGGCACTGCTATTTAGCAGACAGCAAACCATCTCAAACTGAGTGAACAGTCAGTAAAAGTCAATGGCCAAGCATATCCTGGGATGCATCAGGCACAGCATTGCTGAGGGGGCAGGGATGGGATTGTCCTGCTCTGGTCTGCACTGGGGCAGCATTATCTTGAGTCCTGGGGGCAGTCTGGGGCACCACAATAAAAGGATATAAACCTATTAGAAAAGAGACGAAGGGAGGGCTACAGAGACGTGAAGAGTCTGGAGGGGAGGCCATCGGAGGAGTGACTGAGAGGTCTTGGTTTGTTCAGCTAGAGGAGACTGAGGAGAGATCTAAGAGCATTCTACATGCAGTTCCTGAGGGAATGACACAAACCTGTGTTGGGGAGGTTTAGGTTGGGTATTAGGAAAAGGTTCTTCCCCCAGAGGGTGGTCAGGCACTGGAACATGCTCCCCAGGGCAGAGGTCATGGCCCAAGTCTGTCAGAGCTCAAGGAGCATTTGGAAAATGTTCTCAGGCATTTAGTGGGATTCTTGGGGTTCTCCTCTGCAGGGGCAGGAGTTGGATTCAATGGTCCTTGTGCATCCCTTCCAACTCAAGACATTCTGTGATTCTATGAAATCTGATTGATAACACACAGTATTAAATTCTTCAGGTCTTGTGGAGCTTGAACTACTGAACCCCTAAAATCCGCATTCATCCCTTCCAGTTTTAATTAAGGCCCTTAAGAAAGGTAACCAGTATCCTAGTGATTATTAAAGCTTACTACTCTAATTTCCTTGGCTGGCTGAGTGGCAGTCTAGTATCTTGTAACACTAAGGAGAATTTTATTACTGCAATGTAAAGGGTGACTGTTTTGCAACACAAAATTTATCGATAAAGAACTGGTAAAAGCTGATTTAGTCACACTTTTGGTGTGTTGAATTGGTACTTTAGTTCAAGGTTTATGTAGAACTCGGAGAAATTAAAAGACTATTTTGTTAACAGAAGCTCAGTTTAAATCAATGAAAAGGGAAGAAATATCTCAATTTAACAACAAATCAAACAGAAATCACACAGAGTACAAAACAGGATACAGAAAGAAGCTCTTTCCTTTCACAAATCTCCTGTGACACAGTCCATTGTGCATTCATACATATCCATACCTGTCTGGTATACAGGAAGCAGTTGAACAGAGTGCAACTTTGCCTCTTCGCAAAACCCAAAAGGCGACTGGTCAGGTGCAAAACGTCTAGGAAAGAAGTCCGAAACAATGTGGGACTGCAGTGAGAAATTATGACGATATACCTTGGATAAGTAAACAGCACTGGCTACACAGCTCATGTTTTAACACTCAACAAGAATGCAGGCTCCTACTAGCAATGCCATTAGCACAGCAATGCCAAGAAGCACATGGTGCAGCTAGATAGAACTCTTCTGAGTTCCTGCAATCTAAATACTCTCTCTTTGCTTGTCTGCAAGATGCATGTCAAAATTTGTCATCACTAAAGAAATCCCACAATTGATTTTGACCTCAATTTAAGGGTTTTTTTTTCCCTCTTTCTTTTTCTACATGGAACATCATGCAATTTCTAATACTATTTTTTTTCCTAATATGTGTCATCCTTTACCCTGCTTTGCTTTGGAATTCACTGTTGGACCCAGACATCAATTCTTCCTCAGCTTTTAATAGAAATTTTGATGAAAAGGAAGATTAAATCAGCTTCTGGAGAAGGGGACCTGGAGAGGCAGGTGCTGAACTTTCATCCCTGGGATCCTGGGACAAGACACAGGGGAAAGGCTCAAAGCTGTGCCAGGGGAGGTTCAGACTTGACATGAGGAAGCATTTTCTTACCAAAAATGATGAAACACTGAACAGGCTTCCTAGAGAAGTGGTTGATGCCTAGACCTCTCACTGTTAAAGTAGTGTTTGGCTTGTGCCCTTAATAATACACTTTAACAGTGGCTCACCCCTGAAGTGGTTAGGCAGCTGCACTAGATGATTGCTGCAGATCCCTTCCAACTGAAATATTCCAATGTACTAAAAAATAGGGTTTCTTTGGTATCCCATAATTTCCTCAGTTCAGAAGAACACCAAACCTTATAAAAACCCCAGAAGTCAAAATACCAGGAGTTTCCTTTCAAAAAGGCAAAACATACAACTCAGTTTGGTTTTTTGTAGTAAATTAAGCCATAAAAGGGAAAATACATCTATAATACCTGAAAAGCAGATACTGTACTTGGAAATGCTTTGTGTCTTCTGTAGGCAACTCTGTGGATTCCAGTGTGACGGGTATCTCACATAGCTTACTTTCTTCCCCAAGCAGTTCCACTGGCTTCTGACATATGATGAACTCATCTAATTCAAGCTCTAAAGGATGTGTTGAAGGACTTTCATCTTTCACATCTAAGCAATGAAAAGGTTATCTTAATTGTTCAACCCATTCCCTGCAGCAGCAAGAAAATGGTATGACAGTATCACTTAAATTCTCCAATTACAGCTACCCTGCTAGCATTGGCTTCCTCAAACTACAAGATTTTTTGAAAACAGCCATACTAGAAGGTGGGAACAATTCCTACTTAAGCCTCCATAGTCTGAATACTTAAGAGTCCAGATTTCTGGAAAAAAAAAAACCAAAAACCAAACAGGTAAACTGTTCATTAGAAAGTGAGTCAAAGGCAATCAATGTCGCAAATGGCTGGTCATCAAAAAATGTTGACTTTTGGCTGAAGAGATTTTGAGAAGGCAAAGGCAGCTATCATAGGAAATTGTGTTATCTTTTAAGTCCTGGAAAGCAAATCCTAATAACACTGAGAAAGTAACTGCATTTTTTCTATGTAGTTTTCAGTAATAAAAACCACTAGGAGCAGGATGCCTTTATCTGAGAAAAAACCCATAATCATTCAGTGAAGAACACTGCATTTATACTGTCCCTATGTGAAGTCTTATTTACCTTCAAATTTTTTCAAGATACAGTTTCCATTTCTAAAGGACCAGCCTTTTACATTTCATAAATTGTAAAGAAAGAACCTTCCTAAGGTTTGTTGGTGTTCATCTGGTACATAAACATTTGGAAAAGTGGGAATTGATAACTGATTACATATGGATTGATATCCTGTAATACACAGGAATGAAACATCCTGATTACATCTATTTCTGGGATTTCTAGAATTCTAAGGCAAATCTTCAAATAAGATAAAGGACCGAAAAAGGGGAATTTGCTTGATTATGGCAGGTTCTGAGCCTAACAGTTACAAAAGTACACATGCATCACAACAGAAACATACTTAAGTGTCTAAGCCAGTTACTTAGGCAGTGACACTGATAGAATAATTTTTCTGAACACAGCACATTGAACTACTACTACCCCTTTAACTTCATCCCCCTAAACAGGGACCTAATTCTGTGTCTGCAGAGGCTGTACTATCCTCAAAGTGTGCAGCATGATGGCATATTTGTTTGAAATGTTACCTCCAGCTGCAGGTTGGTACAACTTTTCATGCTCTAGAACATTCAGCTGATAGTCATTGACAGGACAATCTGGAAATATTTTCTGAAGGTCAAAGATCTTGTTCGAGACTATCTTCAGAACAAGGGGAATAAATTAGCGGATTCTTGGAGATAAAAAAAATAAAAATTTAAATTACTTCAGCACCTACCTCCATCCACAGACTTTTCTGGTGCACTGACTCTCTGAGCACGTTGCTGTGTCCCGTCTGTACTTTGCTGGACCAGTTCCAGTTTCAGGATTAGAACATCCAGCTCTGTTGTTATGGCTATATGCCTGGCACAAAATGCAACTTCAGCAGGAATGAGGTTATCAATATGCAAAATTAAAGAGCGTTCAAAGTCTAACACAGTCAAATTCTGATTTATGACCCGGTGTTTCAAACAGAACATGACTAGTTTATTCTTGCAGCCTACAAGAAGATCTCCATTCACAGAACAACATGAAATGCACAGTGGAGGATCTGAAAGTGGCATTTCAACAACTGACATCTGATCTTTTAAGGTTTCACTGTATGACTCTTCCATCTTGTGACCAACCATACGAACACACACGCGAGAACTCCCTGCAGACATGCATCTCCAGTTCATGTACGCTCTTAGGAAAGTTGTTCTGCTTTTTTCTTCAATTGTCACCAGATAGTCTCCTTGAAAGAAAGCAGTCATACTGATACATCATTTAAAAATAGATGACAGTTTCTGAGCTCTTTACCTGCTGTAGCGTGCTACAAAGAACATCTTCAAGTCTCAACTCTTACAAAAAAAAAAATCCAAAACCAGTATTCACCAATTTTTCTCTAAAAGCGCAAGTTTCTTTGCTGGGTAGCACACATTTCATATCACTAAAAGCAACAAGGACTTACAGATGTAGCTTTAGAGTAACTCCTATGTGAATCCTCCCTACAAGTTGTGATTGCACACAAGGTTCCTCCCACCCTCTGCCTTCTCATATCCATTAATGAAGGAAATGTTTTGTTCTCTACAGACCATGGAAGGCAATAGACCAATAGACTCATGAAGAGCTGGGGAATGGGCTGGAACCACCACCCACTCCGTGTTCTGAAAACAAAAAAACAAAACAAAACAACAACAAAAATTAAAAACAACCAAAACCAAAAGCAGGGTCGGGAGCACAGACCGCAACCGAGGTGGAGGCAGACGACGAAGAGAGCTGCGGCTCCCACCCTCCCCCGGCAGGCCCGAGCGCTGCCAGAGCTGCGACCGGCCCGCGCTGCCCCGCTCGGCCCGCCCGCTCCAGCAGGCGCGCCCCAGCTCCGGCTCGGAAGGAGCCCGAGCGGCAGGCGGGTGGGAGGGCCAGGTCCTTGTCCGCTTGTGCCGAGGGGGAGCCCAAGCGGCTTTGTTCGCCGTGCGCCTCCCGCGGCCGCCCGGCACGGCCGGGCCTCCATCCGCGGCCGGCGGAGCCCCGGGCCCGCTCCGCGCACCCGAGCGTGACGCGGCCTGGCCTCCCCAGCAGAGCACTCACGGACGCAGCGATCGCCAGGACTGACCTGCCGAGCTGTGCGCCATGCGCAGCACCGGACCCAGCGTAGCGAAAGAGCCCAGGGCCTCGCAGCGGCCCTGCTCGCGCACAGCGAACACCTCCACCCTGCAGCTGGCCGCCGCGCTGGCCACGAACAGCACGTCTTGGCCGCAGCAGAAATGCGCCGGTTCTTGCTTGCAAGGCACCACTCGCTGCGATCCGAAGGGGTGCAGATTGTAAAGCTGCACCATGGTCCCGAAATTCCGCTGCAGCAGCGGAGACAGCACCCGCAGCTTCTCGGGGCGGCGCCCGGCGCTTACGCGCTAGGCAGAGCTGCCTCCGCGCGGCGCTGGGGGCCGGGGGCGGGCTCGGCCGGCGGAGCGCGCCTTTTCCCGGCCGGCAGAGTGCTGCTTCCCCCGGCCGGCAGAGCGCGGCTTTTCCGGGCCGGCAGAGCGCGGCTTTTCCTGCCCGGCAGAGTGCTGCTTCCCCCGGCCGGCAGAGCGCGGCTTTTCCCGGCCGGCAGAGCGCGACTTTCCCCGGCCGGCAGAGTGCTGCTTTCCCCGGCCGGCAGAGCGCGGCTGCCCCGACACCGCACCGCACCGTCGTACGAGGTTCCGCGTGGCCTTGGCGTGGTTCCGTTGCTGGGCGAGCATCCCCGGGAATCCTCCGTCATGGCAAAACAACGCCGTACACTGGCGGAGATCTCGAGTGGGACGAGGAAGTGATCCTTGAGGAGTGTGAGACGGAATGGGAATGGTGGTTCATAAGTGGAAGATCTTGCTGTGTTTGGTCGGTGGTTTACGTGCAGAGCAGTTTTCACTTGGGCCCGGCTTGGAGCCGCTACTGCCAGCAGGAGTGTTCCTAATGCATTAGGCTGCGGAAACCTGGGTTCTTCCAGTCTCTCCATGTGAAAAACCGACTTTTTTGGATTTAAATACAGCAATTATTTCTTAATAACCAACAGCAACAAAAAAAATCACACCCAAACCACCAAACTCCCCAAACAAAAGCCTAGTTATTTCAGAGAATATTGCCAGTTGGAGGGGACCTACAAGGATCTTAGCTGGAGGGCTTATATGTGATTGAAACCTCAACCTTGGTGGTGTTAGCTCCATGCTCTAACCAGCTGGGTCAGGGCTTTTTACACAAGCCAACTGTCTTATGACAAAACTCCTTCCATGTGTCTCTAAAGCTCTACTCATGTAACTATACTAGTAAAGGGTATTAGTTCTTGGCTTTTTTTACTAATGTTGGGATGGCAAAAATTACTATGCACGATTAAAGCAGGTAACAGATGTGCTACCAAAACCTGCAATCTCAAATTGTCCTTCCTTCATGAATACACACATTAATAGTGAAGAAGAAAAAAAAAAAAAGCAGCAATATAATCTTTGGGATTTTATTTGGAAGCACGTTTGAAAGCAAACAAACAGGGTTCTGCAATTTACTTTTTTTTTTTTTTGGTAAATAGATTTTTCCAGGCTTTAGTTTTCTCAATATTCATCTCCTTCTTCAGCCTCTGCTTCTACTGAGTCTAGGCCAACTTCTTCATAATCTTTCTCAAGGGCAGCCAGGTCTTCCCGGGCTTCAGAAAATTCTCCTTCCTCCATCCCCTCCCCAACATACCAATGCACAAAGGCACGCTTAGTATACATGAGATCAAATTTGTGGTCAAGCCGAGCCCATGCTTCTGCAATAGCAGTTGTGTTACTCAGCATACACACAGCCCGCTGCACCTTGGCAAGATCGGCACCTGGCACCACAGTTGGAGGCTGGTAGTTAATGCCCACCTTCAAGAAAACAAATGTGAACTTTCCTTAGGAATGCTAAGGCTTAAAGACTCATTTCTGTTAACAATCAAAAAATTACCATGATTACAAATAAATAAAATAGCTTAGAGTTATTTTGCACTTTATCAAAATATTTAACAGGGACATTACAACATTGTAGCATGACTGTCACCTCTGAAGACTACACAATTCCTAATCATTTAGGTATTGAGCACTTAAAAGGCTACATACCTTGAATCCAGTTGGGCACCAATCCACAAACTGAATGGTACGTTTAGTCTTGATAGTGGCAATGGCTGCATTGACATCTTTGGGCACAACATCACCTCTGTATAACATGCAGCAGGCCATGTATTTGCCATGGCGAGGGTCGCATTTGACCATCTGGTTGGCTGGTTCAAAGCAAGCATGGGTAATTTCAGCCACAGATAACTGCTCATGATATGCTTTCTCAGCAGAGATGATAGGGGCATATGTTACCAAGGGGAAATGGATTCGTGGGTATGGAACCAGGTTAGTTTGAAATTCTGTCAGATCTACATTGAGGGCTCCATCAAAACGTAGTGAGGCTGTGATGGATGAAACAATCTGCCCAATTAATCGGTTTAAATTGGTGTAAGTGGGTCGGCCAATGTCCAGGTTACGACGACATATGTCGTAAATGGCTTCATTATCGACCATAAAGGCACAGTCTGAATGCTCTAATGTTGTGTGGGTAGTTAGAATTGAGTTGTAGGGTTCCACTACAGCAGTGGAAACTTGTGGTGCTGGATAAATTGCAAATTCTAGTTTAGATTTCTTGCCATAGTCAACAGACAGCCTTTCCATGAGCAGTGATGCAAACCCTGAACCAGTGCCTCCTCCAAAACTATGAAAGATAAGGAAGCCTTGCAGCCCTGTGCACAGATCAGCCTATAACAGGATCGAAAAAGATGGGAGAAAAAAAATTATTGATGGTTTTGGAGAAATCAATATTCAAAAGCATTTCTGTCATAGGTTTGCTAGTTTTACATTATTATTATTTAAAAAGAAATAGTTTAACAGTTTAACTGGTTTAACTGATTGAATTTTTATTTAAAGGAGGGGGACAGGGCAGGCCAGGAAATCAAAGGCTTATTTCGTTTTGAACAATGAACTATACACAAAACTCTTAATGAAAAAACAGCAAACCATCAATATAGCTAGCTGTAGAGCTGTATCAATTATTTTAAATACTAACTTGCAGCATGAATCCTTACCAGTTTGCGAATGCGGTCCAGCACTAGATCAACAATCTCCTTTCCAATGGTATAATGGCCTCTGGCATAATTATTGGCTGCATCTTCTTTCCCAGTAATGAGCTGCTCAGGATGGAATAACTGCCTATATGTGCCTGTACGTACTTCATCTACAAAAAAACCCCAAAATACCACATCATAAATTTGATCACTTCTGTGTATGTTACCTAATGACTACACGCAAAGCAAACATGCAAAAAGAGTGCAGACAGCATCTCTGACTACATGCAGCTTGTCTGACTGGTCTAAATTGGTACAACTTCTGCCCCTTTGTCTCAGGGCAAACATGAGGCACACACAAAGCAGTATTTGTACATAAGGAACTCAGAGATCACTCATAAAGCTACATTACAGGTACAGACATGATACTGGACAGCACTCAAACAGATCTCTATATGCAGTGCAACAGTCTGGGAAGATGATCCAGTCGTAAAAAAGTTCTCCTGTTTTCCAGATATTGTTACCTATAGACAATTATTTAATTTCTTTCAAATAACATTAACTGCAAATGTCAAAACAGAATCCAGACACATGTTTTTAAATCTATCATATTCTAAACAAACAAAAAAAGACAGTAGGGAATCCATAAAGGATTCTCACTTTTTCACTTAAAACCTTCAATGTTGGGTACATACCAACTACTGTTGGCTCCAGGTCTACAAACACTGCTCTCGGAACATGTTTACCAGCTCCCGTCTCACTGAAGAAAGTGTTAAATGAATCATCTCCACGTCCCATAGTATTATCACTAGGCACCTGACCATCAGGCTGGATCCCATGTTCAAGACAATACAATTCCCAACATGCATTGCCAATCTGAACACCAGCCTGGCCGACGTGGATGGATATGCATTCACGCTGAAAAGTAAAACGAGAATGATAATGAGACAAGGGGTTACCTGTCTGCAGGTATGAAAGATCTATGATCTTTCTCTGCTGCAATATTCCCTGGTTGCTCGTAAGTAACAAATTAAGAGAACAAGTTATCTGCTGCAGGCAAGATACTACTCACCTTTGCTGACCTGCACTGACTTTGTGAATATTGGAAGATCCTAAAGACAACACAGTCTCTATACGTGAATACAAGTTCATTATCCCTTAAAATGCTGCACATATATTAATGTTCAGCATAGTCTCTTTTTCACCTTCTTTTAGTTTTTGGAAGACCTCTTTATATAATATCCCAATTTTCTTGTTTCCAGACCACGAACTGGGTAACAGTTGCAGGAGTCTTTCCTAGACAGGACTATTAAGCACATTTCCCTTTATAATAAGCACACTGGTATCCAGGCCCTGGCAATTAGTTTGGGTTTTTTTCATACATATTCCGATGTGAAATCATCCTAGAATCGCAATGAAATGTAATCTGCCCCCTTTAAGCCAGCTCCTTTGATTCTACGCAACTGTGCCATGTATGTTTACTCTCCCAATACCTCTATTGCCTTAGATCTGAGATGGAAATAAGCTGCTTTTCTAGTTTATTGTTTCAATGTATCTAGAAAAAAGCAGAGGTGGAAAATAAAAAGCAAGATGTCTGGGTCGCTCTTTCCAGTTTCCTTGGTGGCTTCCTGAAATTCCACAGTCGCCGCTCCACCCCCGCAGATCCGCCACGAGACACGCGCCGCCCGTCCCGCCGCCGGCCACACCCCCTCCTCTGATTGGCTACCCCAGTGAGCGGCGCCCTGCGCACGCCGCCCCCCCCCGCCACCGGCCACACCCCCTCCTCTGATTGGCTACCCCAGTGAGCGGCTCCCTGCGCACGCCGCCCGCCCCGCCCCTCACCGCCACCGTCCCTCGAGCACGCGCTGTGCTCGCTACGGCTTCACGGGCCAAGGCAGCCCAAAACAGGCATATAGATCCGGCTGGCGACCACCATGCTGTCCCGCTATCTCCCCGCTGCTTGGACAGTGGTTTCAGTTCGCGGAGGAGATGCCTGCTCCGAACAGACTTCCCTTGCACATATCTCGTCTTGCTAGCTATCGGCCGGTTTCTACGCCTCGCCTCTCCTAAAGTTAATAAACTTTCACACTAATTTCTCTGTTTCTCCCCAACCCTTCTGTGTTAGAGCTACCGCGGGGATTTCAAATAGGGACTGCCTGCGAGTCCTGCCGCAACACGTGCAGTCATGAACTCTCCTGAAGTGCCGCAATAGAAGCGGTACCAAACGCCGTTTCTCCCTCCACAACCACAAGGATCCCGTCTCCCAAACGCCCTTTCTCCCTCCACAACCACAAGGATCCCGTCTCCCAAACGCCCTTTCTCCCCCCGCAGCTGTAAGGATCCCATCTCCCACCATGGTGCCTCGTTAAGGTGACGAACTCCGACTGTGCCACAATACGTCTGTCGCAGCGACCGACCAGCACCAACTGCCGACCGTTAACGGCCTCGAACCGCTCGCCTCAGGCGCTGGCTCCCCATTGGCCATTACCCGCGCGGACAGGGCGCGAGGGAAGGCCTCTGATTGGTCGAGGGCTCTCTTCTCCCGGCGAGGGGCGAGACTGCCACAAGGCAGAGGCGTGTCCGGAGGCGGGGCTTGAGCAACCCGGGGCGGGGCGTGCGCGTCGCGCGCTCTCGAGGCGGGAAACGGCCGTGAGGCGCCGGGGGTTGGCTGTGGAGGTTTGCCGTAAAAATGGAGTGGTACCACAGGGCTAAGCTGTTTTCGTATGTAAAGGTGTGTATTCTGGTCATGGTGATACAGAAGTACTACCTCCTGTAGGCTCTCCTGATAGTAGGAGGATAGAGATCTGCTTTCCCAAGGGAGATTCATTTGATAGAAATACAAAACGGGAGTGGTATTGTAATTACAGTATCACTCTATGAGTAGTAAGCATTTTCCATTTCCTGCTTTTGACTAGGCAGATTCATTTTGGGACTTCGGGAAATTGTGTGATTGACGCCTCAAACCAGCTGAGGAAGGGGGAGGAGACAGGTGCTTCCATGCTCAGAATGAAATATTACTGAAAATGTCAAATAAAAAAAATTATTACTCTTGAAATATAAGAATACTAGGATATTCCAAAGAAATAGGCCAAAATATAACATCTTCACCCCTTTGAACATTAGTGTCATTTACAGTTTTTGTGAGACGAGGAGGACACCCCTGTTGATTTTTCTGGATACCAGAAGACAGTAAGACATGGTCAGAACCTTTTTTAGAAGTTTGTTGTTTGTTTTCCTGAAGCATACAGGACAGAAATGTTATTTGAAAATTGTTCAGTATTTATTTAGAGCTTAATCATTAACTAAGTATGACTTGAATTCCTCTACTTAAAACATAAAACAATCTTAACTATAAATAGCGCCACATCCATAGCATTGTTGCTACTTGTACAGCTGCCACGTGAAAATTGCTTATTCCTATTAGTTATTGTGTTGCATACATGCTTATTACTGAGCATACAGTTGAGATATTTTAAGTTCTAATTCCCATTTTCCCAGGTAGAATTACTCTTTAATATATTTTGAAATGGTAGGCCAGAATTTTCTGTAGTATGGGGCAGCTTGTGTTTTTATGTATTGCAGACTATATCCTTATTGTGTAGCAACTGTTCTGATTGCATTTTGATCAATGGAACTGTTTTGAAGCATGAGAGATCAGAATGTTTCCTGTATGGAAATCTCTGGATTTAAATATGTTTCTGTATTTGCAAGAGATAAAACTCCTGAAGAATTGCGTGAGACATTACTAAGTAAAATTAAGTTGGTTCTGAACTCTGTTTCAGATGAAGAATGTACAGTTTGCTTGGAATCACCAACTCATCCTGTGATAATACACTGTATACATGTGTTTTGTAAAACATGTATTTTTTGAAGTCCTCAGAAATGAACAGGTTGGTTGTTCTATGGTTAAAAGTAATTGTAATAGCTATTTGAAAGCAATGAAGTGCTATCACCAGAAGGGCCATCTAGCTATTGTTCATTTAAATTGTGAAGAGTTTAAACCTAGTTATCATCTGGCCTGTAAAAACTATTGGCCTGAAGTCTGTCTGTGGGGACAGCAGCTGTCAAACTGAACAGTGGTAAGGTCCATCAGTATTTTCAAAAGCTTGTTCTGTAGTTCTTACCTTAAATTTTCTCTGGAGTAAAAGTGTGCAGCATGGTATGCCTCTATATGGCTGTGTGCCTTTTCACAGCTTGTATGTGGTGTAATACACATATATATTATTGTGCTCAAAAGAGATCAAAGCTGTGTATTGAAGTTGACTGTTGAATTAAAATAATGTCTACTCTCCGTTTTCCAAGCTGATAAACTTTGACAGTGAAATAGCTGTTTTGGTAAAGGGCTGTCTTTATATGTCCCTTCTTTGCACTCTATCCAGAAAAAGCTTGTGGGTGAGTATACTTGGATTGCTCTTTTGAAAAACATAGTATTTATTTTTCTTGTGTGCTTCTAAGATATACTTTTTCTTTTTGTTTGCCCTTTTCTTTCTAGGGCAATATAATGGCATGGTAATCTCACCATCTGTATCCACTGCTGCTGCACTTACTCTTGGGAGTTGTTCTGACTCCTCCTCAGTCAGAATAGAGCTGCAAACATTAGCACAAACTGGGGGTGTTCTTCGTTAGGAACAAGCAGGGACAGGTTACAAGTTAGTCCCTGCTTGTGAATAGTCCGTCAACCTAAGAAGACAGAGGTGGAAATTGTGGTCTCCCTGGCTTCTGGACTGACACTGCCACATAAACAAAATTCTGATGCAGCTGTCCCACTCTATAGTTTCTGAGAAATTTGAGGGAAACTAGTGAAGGAAACAGCACTTGCAGAGGTCTTTCTCCAGTGCAGAGGTTCTTGACGTGTCTGCAGTAGTCAGGACCCCTACTGAACCTTCTGTTGCTTTTAACATGCAGAGAAATGAACTGGATTATGATGTGTTGGAATTATCATTATTATATACTACTTGACTGTAAAGTAGCATATAGCTTTTGAACTATCACAATTTTCTAAAACAGTGAGTGAATAACCTTCAAAGTGATTCCTGATTTCAATCAATTGCCAAGGAAGTCTTTGCAGCTTTTAGACAAAATTCTGACCTGCATCTAAATCCCAAAGTTGAGAAATTCACTGTTTCCACATGATAGGTACTTGTACTAGTACTGCATCTGAGCTGAGTAGTTTCTGAATAGTTTACAATTTCCTAGTAAATAACATGGGAAAGTACTTTAGGTATCACCTTGAAAACAAAGGAGACCAACAAATTGCATATCCTCTCCCCAAAGCAGCTTGGGTTCAAGCAGGATTCTTCCAGGCAAGACAATGGTTTGCATTATTAATACAAATGACAGCATCAGTGAGAAATGAGATGTGAAGCGGCAAACACAAAACTGCTGAGTGAAAAGTTTGGTCTCTCATGGTTTTACAAACTTGGAAATCATTTTATATTTCTAATGTTAACCTAAAAGCCTTTACCAAAAACTTATTGGTAGTTAACAGCTTGAGAGTTAATATTACCTTTATTTCAGTCTTCTGTTGAGACTAAATTTAGAGTTGTGCAAGTAAGTAAAGATCCTGTGCAGAAGCCACAATAAAGCTGTAAGATCTCTATAGTAATTCTAATGTCTTTGTGTATCAACTGCACTCCTTTAAAAGCTTGCCAGATATGTATTCAAACACTTTTTTGTTCTAGCTGTTCATTGTGAGATTTTTTTTGTCATTTTCATATGCTTTTACCATAAGTCTTCAGTATCTGTGTTGGCAATGTTCAGCTGACTTTTGTGTGTTGTTTATAATTACAGTACTAAAGTGGAGAAGGGATGCAGAAATATGTGAGCCTTTTATTTTAAAAAAGTCTTTATGAGAACTGATTGGGGTTTTTTTCCCAGAAAACTTTTTTTCAGATTTAGTAGAATACATTTATTTTGTCTTGTCACTGGAGGATTTTGGGTTTGCTGCCAAATCAGGAATGGCTCATTCATTCACTATGTTTGGAAAACCGTTATTTCAAATTTGTTTGTGTTAAACAATCTATCTCTTGAAAAGATATCTTTATTGCTGCAATAATGTATCAGACTTATGACTGCCAGTCTCGTTAATTGGCTAGCGATTCATTCCAGATTAGCAGCCCCCAGTGTTCATGTGCTTTATGAAGTCTGTTTTGTAGCCTCTCCAAAGATGCCTTGGTTCCATGGTCAGATTTCTGTACAGAGTTAGATAATTTTAAAGGGTTGCTCTGATAGGCAGAAGTTTTTTCAGGTCTGTAATTTTTGCTTCACAAAGTTGTCCATTTGTATAGTGCACACAGTCTATTATTAAATTTTCTCAGTAGTCCTATGAAAGTGCTATTGTATAAATTTTGCTTTATCTAGAATATACTTCAGATAAAAATGCTTTTGGTGTTAAATTATGTCTCATTTCATGTGTCTATTGGGGAAAAAGAGAAGATACCCTGTGCCTGGTCCTGACAAAGCATATTTCATCAGACTGCTATTATTTCTGTGCAGGCTTTGAAGAAAAAGGGTAAAAGGTCATTCTTTTGTTTGTAACTAAGAAAGATATTGTCTTTGAAAGATGGTTTATTTTTTGCATATTTTAAATAATCTTACTTTCATAGCCAAAATATATCCTTGCTTTAAAACCTTGAGCTACTTATTTCAGTAAAAATATGCTCAGAAAGAGGACCATTTCACCTTTAAGGAAAGCTGAGAATTAATAAAATGTGAAGTGTTTATGTCATGTTAATAGTCTGGCAAATAAAACATTTTGACTGACACATCAGAAATGACAAAGTGTGTTTACAAGAATGAATCCTTAAGGATTTTTTTACATGAACATTAACATAATAAATGCATAAAGGTGCTTTGTAAAGGTGGTATTTATCATTCACTATGATAACAGTAAAATAAACTTTTAATACTTTTAATACTGTTTGGGCTTATGCATAGCCAAATACCCTTTCTGTAGGAATGAGCTTCAAGTAGACAACTTGGTGGAACGGTCCCCTGGAAGAGGAAATACTCCAGAAATGGAAAGAAGACTGATAAGGAGTGGATATCTAGCTCCAATGTGCTTTCTTAGTGTGTTTTATTTAGTTTTCATTCTGGTTTTGTATAGCATACTCTATAATTGTGTACATATAGTGAACATACTATATGTATTGATAAAATACCTCACATTATTATTTATAAGTCTGTTCAGCATGTCTAGCCAGCACAAAAGAAAACGCATACAAAAATCACACTGCAAATAAAGTTTGCAGCAGGGAAACAAGAGAAAAGGAACACCGGTTGTAATTTGATGCTGGTCATTATCTGGTACATAGATGTGTGTTAATTAAATAAAACTTCCTGTAAAGATCTTTTCCTTTTGTTTCAGTTTCTGAAGATAGAGCAGTTTTATAACCACTGAAATTTATTCAAATATTAATTTACTTCTGGAAACAAAATCTAAAGAATCCTTCTTTCTTAAAGCTTATTTAAGCAATATATATTCTGCTCTAGAGGGGAAAACTAAATGCACATATGTTCAATATAACACTTGCCAGAAAAAACATTGCAATATTTTTATTTTACTTTTTAGACTTGTTTCTCAAGGTCTGCCATATCATTTTTCTTTGCCTCCTCTCATTTGTTGCCAGATTTTGTATCTTCCTGCTCATTCTTTGACCTTTTCATTTTGAGATTGCTTTTCTGAAACATTAAGTTTTTAACTTTCTATGAAGAAATTATTCTTTCAAATGCTGGTTACAAATTTGTTCCCTAAAAATGTTTTTGTGGAGGCTTAAGAATTAATTTCAGACATTATGCCCTAGAATAAATGAAGATTTTTATTGTTTGGGGTGTTTTTTAACTGGTGCAGTTACTTTCATTCTCTAGTTAGCGGTTCTTTACGTCATCATAGCTGAACCTTGTTGAGAAAACTAGCAGTGTTCTGCCTCAAACCCAATTCCTTGTTCGTTTTGTTCTCATGTTGGTTCCAAGAGAGCTTCTGGTGCCTCCTTATTCTGTCACACTTAGCCAGGGGTCTTGCATACCTTATTTGCCTCAGTGTTTCTTGGGGAAGACTTTCTCACTTCTTGGGTATTGCTGTGCTAGATCACTTGCCCTGGGGCTGTCAAATTGCTCAAGCCTTATTCTCTGAAGTTCCAGTATTTTGTTCCTATTTTCCATATACCCTGGAGATAGGGGACTTGCAAACTTTTGACAATGTCAAGTATGTCTGGAAAATGGATTGTGAATCCTCCTTCCCAAGGCACTCTCAGTCACCCTGTAGTTTGTGACTATTAAAATGCTGAACTTTTCATTTCCCATGGAAATTAGAATAAAGCCTATCCACAGAATTCAAAATTAGTTCATTTAAAAGGCATTACTGAACAGTGATTTCTCTCAATTGATGTGAACTTTATCAAAGCCATCTGTAGGAATGGACTCTAGCCAAGTCAGAATAAGTTCCTTTCATTTTAGATAAATATTTTACTTGATTTCAGGTAGTAGAACTACAGAGAGATAAGTCCAGCTGCTAAATGTCTGGTTGTTTCTCAGTTCACAGCTTTCTTGTCACTGATAGAAAATAATTGAAGCAAGTAGAACTTATGTTATTTTTAATAAACATGTGATTTTATGGTATTTTAGAAAGATCCCTCAGAGAAAACAGAATTTTAAATAAGCATTTCAAAGCAGAGGTCAGGATTTTAGTGTATTTATTTCCTGTTGTCACAGAAAATGGATTGTTAAATTGAACATTTTTACTTTCTCTTTAGAGAGTCAGGGTTTGACTTTACTGATTTTGATGGGTCAGTGGCACAGAAGAAAAGAATGGAAGCAATTTGTTGTTTCCAAAGCAACCAAGCAGGGTCCTGAACTGTAATGCTTTTGTCTGTGAAAGTGGGTGGAGCTGGATTAAATGTGACAGCAGCTTTCCTAGTGTTTTTAATGGATCCCGTGAGTAATGGGTTGTTCATAATGATATTGCCTAATCTAAGTGAAGCTTCTTTAGTCTTTTCCTAAGAGGCAGAAGGAAAGCTCTTCTGAGAAAGAATGACCCTGATGAGTATCTGTTTAAAAGACAAACAGGGCTTTTCTTCATTTGTTTCCCTAGCATCTTCTTGTCTTAACACTGTATTTTTGTGCTGTCCATTTATATGCTAGTAGTACTACTAACAGAGCAGTATGACACTTTACCATGTAGCATATGCTATCTGTCTGTTCTTCATATCTCTCTTGCTTTCTGATAATTTTGAATGAGGTTTTCTATTTGTTGTTTATGAACTTCAAAAGCCATAAAGTGGAATTCAAGGAACAGTGTATATTTAATGAAGTGCTTGTCTGCTCTAGTCTCTTCTGTTATCACAGACAATTTATTTATAAATTAAGACATTAGTCTGAGGTTACCTTTTGTGGTCATGGGAGACTGGTAATACCTACATTTAGGAAGTTTTTTTCCTTTCATTAAAGCACTCAGAAATGCAAAATTATTTATAAGGAATAAAAATGTAAATTACCTTTATTGATAGCAAAATGGTATTCATAGCAAAATTGGTTCATATGTTGTCTCATTATACCAGATTAAGGGGTTACTATTCACTTCCTGCCTTCCCCCATACACTCCTCTGCTGTAATTCTCAAGCTTTTTATCAGTTGGAAACTGAAACAAAATCTGCATTTGAAAGAAACAGAGTAAATTAAAACAACAGTCTAGCTTTGGACTTGGGCATCTGTCACCACCAATAGTAAAGAATAAGTACTAGCTTGGACATCAGCTCAGCGATAGTAACAATATGAAGACAAGAGCTACTTATTTAATAAACGAAAGAAATTAAGTGTGAGTTAAGAGTATGGAGAAATTTCCATGAAAGAATTTTTTTGTTAATTGTAATGTGTTTTCACAAATGCTGTCTGTGTATGGACTGCATTGATCTGTTCAGTTGGAAGGGGGACCTACACTACCAATGCCATCAAATCTGACTGCTGCTGCTTTTTTTCCCCACATAATTCTCTGAATACTTGTGGAAATTTCAAGAGATTTTAATCTTCTGTGAAGATAATGATTGAGGTATAATTAATTCATCATGTTGTGGCAAGCAGTTGTAAGAAAATAAGCTAAGCATTGCCAACACCAAGTTATCTACAGGCTATAGGCATACTTAACAGTCCAGGGCCAAATATAATTGCTGCTTTCATACACCACTAAACAGCATCTTCTTATCCTGCTGGTAGCCATCCTGTGATGGTAGTCATCCCAGGTAGCAGTGGGTGACTGCTTGTGTTTGATGGAGGAGCAGTGGGCCCACAGGATCTTTTATGAGCTCGCTTTGGAATAATCAGTGGCAAATGATATTCATTCATGCATTAGCATTCCTTGAAGTGCATTAGCAGCAATAATACGATTTAAGAAGTAGAAATACCAATGGAGTAACCACTTTTTCAAATTCTGTGGATTTATTGTAGAACTGTAGCTTGGAAGTCTGCATTCCTTCACTGAGAGGTGTATCACGATGCAAGGGAGGACTATTTATCCAACCATAGATTACTTTCTCCCTCCCCCCTTTTACAATTGTTTGTTTGTTTAAATGCAATCATAGATGCAGAATTCTCACCTTTAGGAAAAAATACAAACCTTTAATGTGAGAGTATCACAAGTATAGAGATGTTTCTCTAAGGCTCAGGTTTTTTAATATTTTCCAATGGAAAATGCAGTGTCCTTTGTATGAGATACTGCAGAAAGGTCTCTGAGTGTGCATAGGCATCAGAGGATCATAGAATCTAAAAGAAGTCATTAAGAAGGATTCTTAGACAACTTGCAGTATGTGGGTGGCGTGACAAGGTGAGCCCATTGCACAAGACTTGCTTATCAGAGACAGATCATTATTTCAGTTGATGTAGATTTAAGTATTCTCTGAGAACTAGTAGTACTGTACCTGTAGATAGATAAAACATGCTGGGAAAATTCAGAGCATAGACTTGACATTTCACAGATCCTTACATTTAATGTTGCATCCTTAGCCTATCCTCAAGTATGAATACAGGCAAGGGGAAGAGAATTTAGACTGTTTAGCTTAAAAAGAGTATTTTACCATTTTCCATAGACCAGTCCTTGAATATGCAGAACTCGCCAATATTTGTTTGATAAAGTATATTTTTCATTACGGACTTTAACTAATAATCCCTCCTGCTTTCACACAACTTCAAATTTATCTGTTAAAAAAAAACAAAACAAAACAACAACAACAAAAAAAAAAAAAAAAAAAAAAAAAAACACCCCAGAAAACAAAAACACAGCAAAAGAAAAAAACCCATAAAGGAAAGGGCTAGTTACAACTGGGACTTCAGCTACTATATTCTTTTATGTAGTTACAAGCTACTTTGGTTTTGGACCTCATCTTTTAGCATTTTTCCTAAATGGTGACCAACTAAATCATAGAGCAATTAAGTAGAGAAAACAAGTTAAAACTGCCAACCCTTATACTCATATTTTGTCTTCTGCTTTACCAGCAAATGGTGAGAGCTTGTTGGTTATTTTAGCTCTAGGCTGAAGGTTTAGCACCCTCGCTAGATTCCAGCCAAAATCCTCCTCTACAAGGAAATAATGAAGTAATATTTTCTTAGAGTTTCTGGATTAGTACAAGGTACAGCTGTCAAAGAACACTAATTTTGTTCTGTTCAGACTTTTGCCTAAAGGATAGATCTAAACCTTAGTACAGATGACAGCCAATCTGTCATCACCATGCTTTATTTTTACTGCTTTTCCATGTGTCTTGGAGTACATGCAGCCTGAGTGTGGCAAAAAATGCTTTTGCTATCTTTACACATGGAAAGAGTAGTTTTCCTTATCATGCTAGGTACAGTTACTTAAGCAGCTATGTAATCTTTCTTTGCCAAAGTAGTATCACAGTTTTGTTTAAGACTAAATTCAGCATACAGGGCTTACATTAGGGATGATGTTTCTTTAGTCACTTGAAAGAAAGATGCCTTCTTCCCAAACTTCAAGTTATTGATGTAAGCAACTTCAACAGCTACTTCCTCCAGTATCCTGTCCTGCATTTAGGACAAGCTAATATGGGGATTGGCCCTAAACAGCTCCCTGGCAAATGACTAAGTACTTCTAAGTAATTATGAACTAAAAGCTGAACATCTGCTAATGAGAGCTTGAGTAGCATCAGCAAATTTAAGGGGTAGTTGTATCTGTTGAATATTTTAGTTAGACTGCTTTGGAGCTCTGTTTTTGTTTTTGTTTTGCTTTTTAATTGCTCAAGAGTTTAGGGAAGACAGAAATGCATGACAACTTTTTATTTTTGTATCAAGTGCAACATTGCAAGGAACAGATAAAACTCAGTTTACTAGTCCCATAGTATACAGAACTGAAAAACGCATTCTGCCATGCTGCAGGCACTGTGCGTAAGAACCTGGTCAAAATTTCAGTGCAATTGTGACTGGAAGAGCAAAGCAGTGCTTTTACTGTTACAACTGTATGTATTCCCAGTGTCATTAATACATTTATGGTAAAGCAGAATGGCTACCACTCCAGTGTATGAGCAATCCCATGAATTAGATTTTACATCTAAAACAGCAAGCAAAGGAATCAATGCTAATTACCTTAATGAGGTAACAAACCCAGTTTAAATAATACGTTGAGCCAATTGATCAAAACAGAAGAAATTTTAGGCTGAAAATACCTGGTTTTATCTAGTAGGGAGAATTGGAAATTGGGCAGTAATAGGTGGCCCAAGGATTCTGCTTCCTAGCTTTTTTGCTCAGTCTTCATCTGTAGCACTGCAGAGGCCTTCAGCCAAGAAGTTTTTCCTCAAGCTACTAGCAAGTGTAACTGACCACCATCTATACCTCTCTAGCTGTTAGTTCTGGAACAAGTCCTTGCATCACCACTGTTTGAGACAGGCACTTCTACTGAAGGTAGGTATCAAGTTTCTTCTTGATGTTGTCAAAGGAATCCACTCCCATATAGTCTGCTTGACCCTGTTCCCACCGTTCCTTGCGTTCTTCTGAAGATTCAGTCGGTAATAGTGGCGATACTGATACATGGGACACTGCCTCTGTAACTTCTGCCTAAAAGGAAAGGCAGAGTAAAAATGCAGAAATACCTTGTACAGCTAAAGTGAGCAACAGGCCATAGAATGGGGCAACAAAGTAGATGTTATCATGTGCAGTAGCAAGCATTGCCAATGGGTGGGGATTGTGCAGCTTTCCTAGCAAAATAACAAAGCCGAGTTACAGAAGTTAGCAGGGCAAAAAAAAGGTAAAAAATAAAGTTTAATTTCTTCATACCTCTCTACAGAAGCCACAAGGGAAAGCCAGAGTATAGACCAAGCCCGATAGCTGCAAATAGTTTGTTAGAAAGATGCAAGATTACCAAGAGAAGCACATCTTAAGAGATCAGTAACTTTGGTCTTAGAAAGGCTGAGAACTTAAACTGATCCATGCACTAAGCTAAGACTAAGAAGTCTGCAGTCAGATGCAGTCTACTAAACTCTGTGAATGAGAACGAGAGTTAGAAGCATTACTTTGGTTTTAATAAGTATTGGCATTCATCACTGCCTGTTGATTTAAATACTGATTCTCAAGTTATCCTAGGTTTACCTAAATGTGATTCACCATGCAAGATCTGTATGTACATATTTGCATGCTGAACTGGGGTTCTTCTGCTTGAGAACCTTAGTAGATGCAACACATTAAGAGTTAGGCCCTTCTCTGTATACATTAAAGTAACTACATCCAAGAAGTTACTGCAGGATAAGACCTGGTACATTAACTATGTACATAGCTTGTTTTAGGTAAGCTATGTCGAAGACCTGTCTAGCATGCTTCTCTTTTGTAGTATTATTTATTCCAAGCTTAAAAGGACAAAACTAAAATACCCTGCATCCCACAGACTAAACCACACCCATGCATTGAGATGGACAGAGGGAAGGGAAATTGATGCAAGGGTAAATAACCTGTCATCCATACTTAGGTATGGATGTACAAGATTATTAGAGCACGCACCATATTTACTCCTGTAGGAATTTCTTTAACAACTCCATGCTGTTCTAGTAGTGGTAAAACATCAGCTATATAGGTATTCCACCACATGTTGAGGAATTCTGGGTGAACTATTTTAGGGTCTTCCATGTTGCCCTTTATGCTTTTTGTTCTGGAGTCATATGTATAGTTCCATGGCTTTATGCTTCCCAGGAAATGCACCACCTTAGTATTTGCACCAAACCTGTTGGGCAGAAAAATTTTAGAAATCAGTTTGTACATGTGTTTAGAAAATGAGTTTTTACTGGCAGACATAGCTTTTTTTAACCTGCTATTTCTGTATTTGTCCAGAAACAGAAATATGAATATATTTAGGAGGCTAAATGCTAAATGATCAAACTGCCAGTGCCTATTGGGACTGGAAGCATTGCAATACAACAGAAAAAATGCAAACTGAGTTCTACATCACACTAGTCAGAATACAGCCAAAACCTAGTGGTCTGGGCTATTTAAATACTTACAGACAACTCAAGTCTTTAGGGTGATGTCCATAGCTCAGGAGAGAGCAGTCTCAAGCAGCCGTTGCAATCGGAACTGGTTTTAAAAGTGAAAAAGATTCTACTCCAAAGTCAGCAAGCCAGAGAGTTAAGCATTACAAGTATTATATGGAGAAGGGTCAGTGTTAAGGTACCCTTTTAGTTTTATAGCCCTGTAGAAACAAATCATTGGATGGTTCTGCTGCAAGGAGACCACATCCCTGCAAAATAATAGCTTTGTATAACCAAGGCATTTCAGAAGACTCTTGATCTCACTGCAGCAGGGTCTTGCTAGACAACCCTTGCTTCCTAAATAACCATGCATGGGCAGCCACGCATGGGATGGTAGTGGGTTGTTTAGTTAATTTTTGAAACCATTTAAACTCCATTTTCAATATGGACTTCTAACTTTGTCCCAACTGTTATCAGTATGTTCTTCTGTATTAGAAGTATAGACGAGATGCACCTCTTCTCAAGTAAAGAACTTAACACTGAACGAGACCACATTTATGTCATTCTCCTACAATTCCAGAACTAGGTTTCAGCTTGATTTAGTTTTGTGAGCAAGCAATACTAGTTCTCTCTGCTAACAGTGACTATCTCCCCTAGTTCAGTCTGTGTCACATTTTGCTTTCTTGTCAACATATTATGACTGAAATGGAGAGTAACAGCAAGTATCTTGTCTAACATTTAATTAAGAAGACGCTCATTTTGACCAGGACTTATGTGTTGAAGAGTTTTACGTGTGGAAACAATACAGGTATGTTTCAAAAGCCGTAGAATATTCAAACCAAGTATGCATTTGGCTGGGGTTCTGGATTTCATACTATTTTAAGGTCCTTGACTGTATTTCAATGTTCATGTGCAATGTTTTGAAGGCAACTGATCTTCATAAGAATGAAAACTTACATGCGCATGAAAGGCCAAGTATGTGCATTAACTGCATGAAAAAGAAGTGTCTTCAAGAGGCCAGTTACTGGGCTTCAACTTTAAAGCCCAAAAGTCAAGATTTAACATAAGGGCACTACCTTAGTTTTATTAGCTGTCGCAGTACCAAACAACCTGAATTTTCTTCATTTTAGGCTGCTGCTGTTCTGAAGAAACTTTTTGTTCAAAAATCAAGGGACATTAAGCTAGAGAGTAGAATGTATAAGAAGTATCATGTGACATTTGTTACAAATGGAGAAGTGTACTCTTGGTATCTTGTCCACTTACAGTCAGAACAACAGATGCCAAGTTTCTGCAATGTTTTCAGCATCTGCTTTCTAGATACCTTCTAGACCTGCAATATTTTATTTTGACATTTGAGCTCAACTGTTAGGAAGCTTTATGTCCACACTGGCCTCAGCAACTAATCTGTCTTTCCACATCTCCCAGAAAAGTCCTTCATGAATGTTTTGAAGTTAGAGAGCATTTGTCATGAATTGGCATTTTCCTTTGGAAAAAGGATTACTGAGACTGCTGTGAAATCTAGTCTCGCTATACAAAGCTGCAAAAAAACTTAGCTATTGCTGTCAGTAGGTTTAAATTTCACTATATTCCAACTGCTGATTATCAGGAGTGTAGCTGCTGATCTAACCAAGGGAACTTGTTCCACCTATTGAGCAGGGAATGTTACTTACAAGGGCTGCACTTCCAGCATTCTATTTTTGAAGGCCTGACTAATTCAGTTAAGCAATTGATTCAATCAGGTAAAGAGTATTTTTGTCAGGTACTCCCAGATCCAATTAGTCTTCTGTGGCAACAAAGTAATTTGTAAAATTAACGTCATGTGACTAACAGCCAGCCATGGAAAGAGGGCATACTTTACAAAAGATGTTAGTTTATCTAATGCTATCCAGCTACTTAGTCATTCTGAGGCTTGCATATATTTCTTTAAATAAGCGTTCCGCTTTTAGCATGACAAGATTCCAGATAGTATTCTGATCACAAGACATAGTTTGATCTTGAGCCAGCAAGCCCTGCTTATGCTAGCTGCTGCTTTAGACACTAGTAACCTGATGTCATTCAGAGATCAGATTGTTTTTATGCATTTGGCACTTTCCTTCTCCCTTGCCTTCAATTTCTGTAGCTCATAATAGATAAAGAGTTTCTGTGTAACACTTCTGTTTCCCTTCTTTCCCCCCCACCCCCTTTCTCCTGAACTGTTATAACACTTTGAGCTACCCTGCCTCTGACATTTACATTACTTTACTCATGTGTCAAACTAATGCTGCTAGCTAGGGAGGATACAGGTTTTGTCACAGAGGAAACATGCAATGATATGTGGTTGGTTGTATACTTTGTTCCATCTTGCTGTTACTTAAGGAAATGAAAAAGGACTAGAAAGTCTGTTAGGAGAGAATTATAGCTTGACACAAGTCTTTGTTCACCACACTTAGTTGAATGGTATAGGTTGATTAGAGAAACTGTAACTACTGGTGGTTAAATACCCTAAGAATTGGAGTGAAGAAAGGGCACCAGTGACATGTTGAAGTTCAGCTCAAGTTGATATAAAGAGCCTACTGCCATTGGTTAGAACGGTATTAAACTCCATCCTAGACTGGAGGAGTGATTTTTCCTTCTGCAAGTGACCTATCAAATGTGCTTACTCTAAATCAACTTCAGTGTTATCACCAGGGATGAGTGAGCTACAGATACAGCTGTCTCTGTGTTTATCTTGAGATGATTCATTTGACTTTCACAAATTCAATTCTTTTTTTTTAAGAGAAGAAATTATATTTTGAGCGACAGGAACAGTCTCCTTCTAGAAAATCTGTTTAAGCTCACATTATGCTTGTTCATTCTGTTACAAGATATTAGTTTATGTAAGCTCTGATATCTTGAAGTTTTCAACTTACGCTTTAAATGCTGGAAGGTAGGAATATACAGAAGTGCTGCTCAAATTATAAATAAACGGTAGATGTTTGCTCATATCTGTTGTTGCCCAGCTGCTGAAGAAGGTGTTTAATAACCCCTGATCTGCACCTAAAAGAGAAAGCATTAATAGGCTACAAATATCAGACAGCTGTTTGAGGATCTTTTTCAATCATTTTACTAAGTAAGAGTTGGTAATGCAGTTATCATGTCCTGCAGAACTCTGGCACAGAGCACTACAGTTCTATTTGTGAACAGCCCTGTAAACCTTGCAGCCTTTGAATACTCAAAAAATGCAGAGAACAAAATAGCATATATGGGGTTACTTTTGCTAAAAGATAGGAAGCTGCTCACGAACTCTGCCATTCACTTTCTTTTATAGCTGAAGTTCAATCTCTACAAGGCAGCAAAAGAACCCCGCAATAAAAACAGCACAACTGACCACTGTTCAGCTGCAGGAAAAGTATAGCTCAGGAGATCAAATGGCAACAATTAGTTTTATTACTTATGCTTACAGATGTATGACCAACATCAGCTCATTGATAGAATTAGGGTATCAGAGGCCTGTTAGACCTGCAGTCCCAGATGTATCTCCCTCCACACTGATCCGATAAGAAAAACACATGTAATATTAGTGGCAACTAATCTAGTAAAACTCCATCAGATTCTTTAAGAGACAATAGGCGTTCCTAGCTCTGTATTAAAAAGCTCCTGACTAACCACTAAATGAAGATAACAATCTGCATTCATAGGGGTCATCTCTTAGCTTGCAAGTAGAGGTTGTTACAAGGTTAAGTGAGTCTGAAGTTGTTTGGTATCTCAGTAGTAGATCAGCTAAAAAAAAAACTAAATACAGCCTTCAGGCCAGAGCAGACTAGTTTATAACCAGCAATTGAGAAGTAAAAACCTATTTCTCTATATCCATTCATACTTTATCACAATGAATACAATTAGTCTTTAAATGGTAATAATTCCTCTTATCAAGGAGACTGAAGGCAGTCCTTCAACTTTCACTTGCTGTATTTTTTCACCTATCACTGCATTCACAAGAAGCATTACTAAGGAGTAGTTAAATAGGTGGGCTTAGTTAGTAGACTATGTTTTATTTAATATTTCATTTTCTCAACCACTCACTGATTCTCTACTGACTCAGGAAAAGGTTTTTATTGGCCTGTGATTCGATTTAAGGTAGTATAAGGGTTTATACCATCAGTGTTGTTTGAGCAGAATTTGCTTTTTGCAGTTGAAGTATCTAGACAGTGGGCATAAACTTAGATGTACGGACAGTACACTGACAAATATAAATTCAAGGTATCCTGTTACAGCTGTCAGCATACATACAGACTGCAGAGTGAGAAACAGCCTGGAGACTCAGTCCAGTAATTTCAAACCTCTGACTTGCCTCTCAACCCATAAAGAAAGAAAAGCACTTTTGAAGAACTTGTATCCATCATAAGAGAACCGAGAGAGGCAGCAACAGTGTATTTAACTTACTCTGCAGGACTTTCGCTCAGATTGTTTTACATACTCGGCTTTTTTTCAGATTGTATGCATTTGTGCCAAAGCAGACAATGAAAGCAGCATCTAGATGTCCTAATTCAGACTTCAACAGGAATGTTAAATAAACAGGACCTCAGACATAAGGTGAAAAATCAGGCAGTACTTATATTAGCTACATATTTACAGACATAAATGAAGGTTACAATACAGCAAGACTGTAAAAGCAACTATTTTGGATCCCAGCCTAGAGTCAGAAGATTGTCTAAGCAATAGCAACATTCTTAAGGTAGCAATACTACTAGATTTCTTTTAAATTCAAATTTTCCTTTCCCATCCACAACTTTTAGGTCGTATCTAGCGTAGTTGCATGACATGTTATTATCTAGAAAGGTGAAGTTCAGACAGACAGAAAAGATGTCTACACAAGCAGCCATCATTCTGCCATTTCTGGACAATGGCACTACATAGGAGGCAGCTGTCTGCTGTTTACATGCAAGAAATATTCTGGAACATATTCCATTCCCTAGTTACTCCTTCTGTGGGCAAGGTACTTGCAAGCTTGACTTCAATTATGCAGTTTGGTAGATTGTTAAGTTTGCATCCCCAGGTTTATCTTACTAAATTTCCTGGACCCTTTCATTACTCCCTAGGTTGATTTAATTTTCAATTCCCTTTTTACCTGCCAAGTTCCTGAGCTTGGCAGTAGCTTGTAGCCTGTAGCTTGGCAGCAGGTTAGTTGGTTTTGGGGGGTTTTGTTGGTTTTAATGCAACAATTCAGAATTATGTTACAAATTTTGCCATAGCTGGTAATCAATTTGCACAGCAAGGTCCAGACCTTTATTACATGGCAGTACTCATTTTCATTGGATAGCATTGAGCATGCAACTGTGACTAACATTCTTTAGAAGGCCACACACAGGACCCCCTACAGTAACAAGGCTTATTCTGCAGACTGGGAGTGACATCTGGATATTTTACAAAGTACTGAGAGGTAAGGTAACAGGCTAGCTGATTAGCTGCTGAGAGTTCCATTTTATGGCCTTACTTACATAGTTTTCTGTAGTTTTTGAAGATAGACTTTGTTTTGTACCACAGTAGTTACATAATGAAATTAAGCAACAGGAGACAGTGATATTCAAAAGCCTTTGACTATAGGCATCTCCAAGTGACATATGCTCTTACTGCAATGGTAACAGATTTTGTAGACTTACAGGACAGCAGAACTTGGCTTCTCAAGCTTATACCTGGTACAGTGGCTGATCCCAAGTAACCTATATTGGGAAGCAGCCAAGGCTACTACATGTGCTTGATATTGGGAAAGTCACCACCCCATAATGAGAGGAAGTCATTACATAGCATATGAAGAGAGGTGTATCTCCAAATGTTTGATTCTCTGAAGCTGCACTCCTGTTGACCAGCACTATTTTTTCTATAGCAGCTTGAGTTAGTATAGGTAGAACACCCAAGCCTTAAGTTAGGAATGTCAGAAGCATAGTACTGGAATTTCATTTCTTGTGATACTATTTCTCATTATATGATTCTACATCTATTAGTCTGGAGGCCCAACTCAGTTTTTATTAATGAAGTCTGAAAAAAAGTAGTTTTACTACACATTGTAATGGTAGCCTCTGTTTCTGAGAAAGATACGTTTGCACAGTTACATGGAGAATTCTATCGTACAGAGTCGCCATGAGATGTATGTAGTTACTGAGTAATCCCAACCACCGTCACCATTTTGGTCTAACTTAAACTGAAATACAAATTAATACATACCATCAAAGCTGCCTTTCTCTGTGGCAAACTGTAGCAGCTGACTGTATGTTTCAATGGAAGGTCGGTAAACAAAAACTCCTGAATTAAAACAGTCAGGCCAGCCTGGATCTGGTGCTGCAGACAGCTCTTCTCTCTCAAAAAGCTCATCTATATTTGACAAAACCTAATTGTAAAGGAGTTTAAAAAAATGCATTTAGGTTAGGAATTGTGGTATCATGCTCCAATGGATTTTGGTATCAATATTAAGACATGAAAGAAAGTTCTTGTATCAGCGTTCATCTTGCAGAAGACAATACAGAAACAGTCCCCACAGACTTCATTAGTTTAAAAGGCACACACATTCTTACCGTTACTAGTCCATCTAGTAAAAGGCTTCTAGTACCTCTACTCATGAAAAAAAACCACAAAACAAAACAACAACCCATAGAAAAAATTCAACAATCTTGATACTAGGTCTTTAAGAGGTATCATGAGACATGGCCACTTACCATTGTGTCTGCATCCATGAAAACACACTTTGAAAATTGTGTCAGTTCCCAGCAGTGAAGCTTTGTTAGTGTGATGCCCAACTCAGGTCTTTTCATTAATGCCAAGTGTGCTGAATCCCCACTATCCAAGACATTTACCAATATGACTTCATCGAAGACTTTTTCCAGCACTCTCCTACAGAAAAGTCAATTGGCAAGATTTAGTTCTAGTGATACTCCAACAACAGACCACATGACAGACTCCATAAAGAGAAGTGAAATAACAGAACCTGGCAACATCTCCTGCTGAAAAGTAATAAGGTGACTGCATATGTTGGAATGTACAAGTACACCTGTCTGCCACAAAGTTAGTAATTTGCACATTTTGGGGAATAGAGAAGTCTCTTGGGTTTGCTTTTTTCTATTTTTTTTTTATTCCACAGAGTTTTAGTAGCTTTCTTTTCTTTTTCATCCAGACTCTGATTTCTGGCAACTTAACTGTCTACTCTGAGCAAGGCAATTAAGAGATGGGAAGCTGTCAGAGTGGCTTGAACAGGACTGTAGCTGAATCCCAAACAGCAGAGACAAATGTTATGAAATAGTTACACTGCTCTGGATTTGTGACATCTGGGACACTTGAGATATCTGACTAGACCCAGTTGCTAAAACTTGCTTTATCCCATAAAGCCTTTTCAAGACTGACTTAGTCATGGCTGTGGATACAGAAATGTTTTGAGCCAGTATCATATTCAGTAAAGAGTGACAAATGTTCAGGCAGTATAGTGAACTTTTGTGGCAGATATCCAACCTTTGATTTACCATCAATACAGCATTGCCAGTAGTTCAAGAGATTAAAGTGTTCATGCTGATTAAAACAAGAAACATTAGTAAAGTCTTACTGTTCTACAGCGTATCTTGAATGCTCAGCAATTAGCAGTACAATTTGAGCCACAGAGCTTGTAAATGAGTCTTGGAATTTTGCCTTCCAGAGGTTATATTGGTAGTTTGGTTGGACAGTTCCTCTGAACTTCAGGCATACTTTGTCAGCCTGGCCAGGGCAAGAAATGCAAGTTTCAATTACTCCACTATGTATGTAGTTATCACTGGTCTAAGGGCATAGTATTAGCTGGCGTGCAGTAGCACATAGGTACATTTAGGGCTCATCTTAGAAGAGAGCACTCACTTAGAAGGCTGGAATGGATGTTCCTATATGCAACATCTTAAAATTGACATGACCATTCAGCTGCCAGGAGACTCCAGAGAGAGTCACTGCATTTTTCCATTGTGTCACTTTTCTATTGTGTCTATATATTGATAACTCTTTTCAGAATTATTTCCCCATGCAGAGAATCTTGTCTTATCATCTGTAGTTCCCATAATTATTAACTGTTTCATTGTTTGTCTTTTTTTTTACTCTCTTACATGTGGAAAGAGAATCCAGTCCACTCCATAGTGAGACTATTCTAATGAGGCTGTAGGAAGCAGTTGCCTGTTAATTTCATTTGATGTACTGTGGTAACCTTGTTAGATGCCTCTGTTCAGCTGCTGATTTGACACATTTGGTGCTACTTTAGTTCTGCTCGCTTTCTTCTCCCATGATAAAATTTGATTTGAAGTGTCTGCTAGATTTCAAGAGAGCTTGTGTGATATTATCTCGATCAAGAATACTTCTGCAAAACAAATACCAATTCACTGCTCTCATCTCCATATGCATACACATAACGTTAACAAACTCACAGGCAATAGCACATTGTTGGACAATTCTAAGTGGGACTACAAAAGAGCATAAATCCAGCAGAAATATCAGTATCAAGTCAAAATTTAGAGCTCTAACTGTGGACTATTTGTTTAACTCAAGGGGAAGGAAAAAAAACACATCAAAACATAAACAGTTTCATGTTTGAAAAACTTACAGACCTCCAGATAGCATAGATGAGTTCTGCTGAAATTAGCTGTTAAGCTTCCAGAGTTTTGAAAGGTTACTATTACGGAATTTAACTTCCATTTTTCAACCTGCACATCTGCAGGAACTGTTGCAGTCTGAAGTATGTAAGTGACCTTACCTCATAAGATCTGAGACCTGAGGAGTTATGAGTGCAGTCAGCTTCCTTGTTGTTCTGTACTGTTGCAAGGATGAACCAAGTACCAATGCTCCTTTCACATACGAGTCATTTGTGGCTAGAGTCACAAAAGACTGGTCTGGAAGAAATGAACTTGGTCAAGTTAACATGATCCACTACTTTATTCTGAGACAGATACATTAGAAACCTAGTATTGTTAGGTAATCATGCTGTGAGACTTCTAAGATGTGCCCTTTAATTCTGTGTATAGGGCCTTCCTATGTGACTCAGTGAAGCAGATTTCTTGCATAGCTATATTTGCTATGGATAACTTGACACATGGCAAAATGCAGTAAAATGACCCACAAAAATCAAGATTTGCAAGAGTACACCATTTCAAATTTGCCCACAGGTTAAATAAGTCATGCAAAATGTAGAGACAATCCAAAATTCTAAAGAGCCCTCCTTTGGCCACTAATATTCTATTATGCAGAAAGTGTTTGGAGTCTGTGGGCTTGCTTTTGGCCTAAAGTCAGTAGGGTTTTGTAGAGTTTCTCTAGGTTCGGCTCTCAATCCTGAAGCTAAAGCAGCATAAAACTTGCATTTCATTTTCAAATGAAAGCAAGCATTGAATTATATCTTAGACAACAGTTTGAAGTTTTGGTAGCTCAGGATTTTGCTGATGAGTTGTTCTGCAACCAATGATTGCAGCTCTGTTACAAGAATGCAAGATTTAAATGGGAAGTAACTAGTAATACAAAAAGAAATTTAAAACTTGCAGGAGTAATTTTTACTCTTTGAGCAGAAAGTGGTACTATATTCTGCTCCAGCTGTATCTTAAATATAGTTTAAGACAGAGTGTTTTGCCATATAGTACTTATTGAAACCATATTATACAAGTTTTACATCCTTTCATGCTGTTTTAAACTGCCAGAATGGGACCGACAAAAGCAAACAAGTAACTTACAAAAGTTCTTCAGTTCACTGTTAACTACTTTCATGTAGACCTCCTTTCAAAGTTACATCCCTTTACAAAGCATGTTCTTTTCTACCAATCCATTTTTCACAGTATCAGCAAAACAGTTTCTTCCTAAGGATTTCAAGTCAAATTTACCTTAGCAGCTTTGACTTCTTTTCTTTACAGAAGATGTTAACTGGGTTTGATCAGAGTGAGAGTTCTGGGCACTTAAAGGCTTACTATTAAGCTTAGTGGTAAGATTAAAATATCGACTCCTTTCAGAAATACTGTTGGCACAACTCCTAAGTTCGCAAGGCAGTCACCATCAATATCTTATTTAACTAAATACCCCCTTTACAGTTGACAACAGACAATCATGTACCATAATTGCCTATAAGCTCTGCAAACCTGGTCTGCAAGATCTATAGACCCGCTACAAAACCTTCTTTTTTGCTTAGCAGCAAAACCAACTAGTCCCAAGGGATTTAGATTATAGTGTCCAATCATGAAGATCAAAAAAGCTTCTATGATGTTGGGAATAAAGATACTTTGTTTCAATTCACTTTTAGCTGCCTATTTGTTCTGGTTCATATTCAGCAAGTCTGCAGAACAATTTAATGTTTCATTTAAAGGGCAAGTGTGTAACATTTTAAGTTATATAAACATCCACCAAATAGGACAGGGATTTTCCTAGGTAATTTGCATGTTACTGTTCAATACATGGAAGTCTGACATTATGCTCTAAGAGAGCTCGCTAAAAATCCGGTGTAAACAAAGTGGGATTGTGCCCAATATTCATCTGAATGTTGCTTGTTTGTTGTTTTTTTCCCCTAACAGTGCAAGACTAATTCTTAAAGTGACCTCGCCACTGAAAGAGAGGTCTTTTCTTTGTTGACCAGTTAGCAGGTATACTACTACTCTGTCTCATCTTCTTGAGATTGAATATTCACAAAGGTCTTTAGAGAAATAAAGTTAATTTAATGATGGAGTAAAGGCTAAGAAGCCCCACGCTGCATCCCAGCTCTACGAGGAAACTTTACAACTGCTTGACAGGAGGTGAATTTTGCCAACTTGGAGACCATCTAAGTCAGTATAACTTTCCAAAGTTTTGAATAAACTATGTTCTATTCTAGATTTAAAGTGCACTCAAAAGTACATGAGCCCATGCTACAATTTGGGCAAGACCAGCTGGTGCTTATTATAGGAGCTATATCTACAAAAGACTACTCCATTCTACCTAAATAACAGGTATTTCAGCTGTGTGGGTGTCCCTTCTCATCCTTCCCCCCCCCCCCCCCCCCCCCCCCGTGAAGGCTTTCTCCACAGAATCTTATGTTTACACAGCAGGCATTGTTAGGCCTGAAACACAATGAACTCTTGGTGACAGTATGTCTGCAAAAGCAGTTAGAATGAGAGGCAGTTGCACAGCTTCCTAATTGACTTACGCAGACAAAACCATGCTACTTCGGAGACTTCTTTGGCTGCCCAGTTCACAGGCTATAATATCTCTCTGCAAGAGTTTTTGTGCTAGTCCTTACACACCCACGAGCATTCTGGAAGTCTGAGCTAAAAGCAATCTTTCATTTGATGGTGTGCAGAATGTTACTGGAGTGTTTGTCCCAGATAATTTCTAAACTCCCCAGGAAGATTTTTCATAGACATAGCCAGAGTTCAGAGGTATTTGCCTTTCTTCCTATCCCCTGAGTTAGGTGCTAGTATATCTGAATTTTTTTTTGAGTACGGGTTCCCTAGAGAGACAGGACCATCTTACAAACACGTGCATCGGGGGGCAGACTTCCTGCAGGCTTCCAGACCTGAAAATAAAACCGACTTTGCTGATAACTTCAGGTGTAAATCGGGGTGGGGGGACCAACAAAAAAAAAAAAAACAAACCGGAGCGACACGAACGCGGAGAGCCGCTAAGGATCTACTCACTGCAAAGTATCAAAATCACAGAAACCACAAGCTCTTGCGGCGTTTCAGGAGAGAAACTGGATTTTCCCCCGTGAGCCGCTGTAGCCCTACAGTGGCCTCTCCGGCCCATGCTGCCCTCTCCCCCGCCACCACCACGCCGGCTACATCCCTCCTGTTCGGGGACGGAGCCTGGGGCAGAGCAGCGAGTCAAGGCGCGGAGAGAACCGGCACCGTGAGCGTCCTCTCGGACCGCACAGCGGTGCCCGGCGGGACGGCTCCGACCCCCCCGCGGGCAGCCCCCGCCCCCACCAGCCGGAGCCCGGTCGCCGCCGGGACGCTGCCCACAAACAAAGGGGCGCAGCTGCAGCGAGCCCCCTGCCCGGAGCGCGGCCCGCGGCCCTCGCGAAGGGCGGCGCGAGCCGGGCGGGACACACTGACCTGCCATGGTGCCCGAGCGCAGGTCGGCTGCGGGAGACGCGACGGCCGCGGTCGGGGCTGCGCTGAGGCCGCCCCTTATATAGGGGCGGGGCCAGCGGCGGCCCGCCCGCGGCGGCGGGAGGAGGCCCCGCCCCGAGGAATCCCCGCCATGGCCGCCTGCGGTGGCCGCACGTCACCCCCCTCCTTCCGGGCCGGCACCGCCACCGCGCCCTCTCCGGGAGGCCTCGAACCCCCGGGCTGCCCGCTCCAGTGCCTCTCGGCTAAAACGGTGCTTGAAAATGCTTCAAAATACTCCACTGCGCCAACAGAGGGTAGGACCGTGTCAGGGTGCTGTGGTTTAGGCTGGGAGCGGCGGTGCTGCACCGGAGGAGCGTTGCTCCTGTGGCCGCTAAGCCCTGCGGGAAGAAGGACTAAAACCACTGGGAAGAGCCTTGCTCCGCCCTCTTGGCACTCTCCTTGAAGGCGTTAGTACAGGTGGATGAGATCCCCCACGCTTCCTCTTCTCCAAGGCTGAATGGTACCATCTCCCTCAGCCTTTCCTCCTCGGACAGATGCTTGCTTGTCCCTTCATCATGCTTGAGACCCTTTGTCGCCCTCCTTCCAGCGTGTTCCTGTCTCCGTCCTGGGGAGCCCGGACGGCGCTGCAGGTGTGGCCCCAGCAGTGCTGAGCAGAGGGCAGGCATCCCTCTCGCTCTGTGCAACCCAGAATACCATTCCCCTTTTCAGCAAGGGCACACGTTTGACTCGTGTTCAATTTAGTGTCTCGCAGGATGCCCAGATCCTTTCCTGTGATCCATTACCTTTCTCAAGACTATAAAATATAACTGCTTCTTGATCACAATAAACTGAGCTAAGTCTTTTAGGAAGGGGGATTTCCTTCTGTCTTGAAATGGCAAATGGGCCATAAAAGGATTTTAAAAATAAACAAAATCTCAAATGCAAACTCATGGAGAAAGAGCACTCCAACTACTAATTTCCCCAGAATGAGAGATCATGTTTGAACTGAGACAATTTTTGTAGACCTGTTTTGAAATAAAATTACTTACTTCTAAAAATACCAAAATCAAGAAAGTGTTCCTTGACCAACTACAAAAAAGCAGCCCTAAATCAAAATATGCATTTAGAGCATACCATTAATTTATAATTCATGCATCATATGCATGAAAGTTTGTGTGTCAGAACTGTAGGCCATGCTAGTAATGTTATACATGTATAGGGGTTACTAATAATTTTTGACATGCAACCCTTTTTTCAGGCTTTGACAGACTTTCTCTATGATGGTGTTATGCATGGTTTGTGTCTGTCTCAGATGAAAGTTTTGAGAAATTTTTAGCCAGCACATTTCAGCTGTGTCTAGCTTGTTGCTTTGCCAAGTTTTTGAGAGAAAACAATAGAATAGCTGCTGTTGGTGACTGCCCTCCCCCCTTCCCTTGGTTCTTTTGTGTTATGCTAGTGTGGAGCAAAAGAGCATAATTCCTTCTGGTTTCCACATTAAGCAACCAGAAAAAACCTTAGGATTGCCGGTATTCAGCTTGAAAGTGTTACGGAGAAGTGCCACATCCACCCATATGCTAACACTTGTTTGTATATGCTCATTTTAAATGTTTCTAATGTTCATAGCTGAACAGACTATACATTTTATGGTTCCCTGTGTGATCCAATTGCATATACATCTGTGCCTTTGTACTGACTGTTTACTCTTCTTTCTCCATAACCTGAAGGAAAAAGTCACAGGAAGAACCTGAGAGAGAAACAGATATCCCAGAGAGAAACTGGTTTCCAGTACAAATGGAAGAAAAGATCATGTGGTATGAGGATAGAAGGAGAAAAAAAACAGAGAAAAGAGAAGAATGCTCAGGAAAAGCTCTCATGAGATGAAGGCTAGGATAGGAAAGCATCTAAGCCTAGGATAGGCTGAGCAAAAATACTAGGTAGGCCTCAGTTTTTATGGAAGGGAATGAATTTAAGACTAGGTTACGATAAGTAAGATGTGAGGATGGGAGCTAACCAGGGAAGCTATTACTTGTCAGCACACAATAAGACTTGATCAAAACCTAGTGAGGAGGGAGAAGGAATAGATTTTGCTGGATAAAGAGACAGCATTCGGAAATAAGGGGCAAAGTGCTGTATAGCAGCTCATTAGATGAATACTGGCACACTGAATAAGGTGCAAGTCCTATGGAAAATGATCCTGTCATCAAGCAGTTAAAAAATTCCATCACCATGCATGTCACAGAAGTCTAACTACTCTTATACATTATAGAACATCCTATTTTTAATGACTGATACTGTTATTTTAATAGGAACTTGCTTATAATGTAATTAAAAGTAACAGGACTGTTTAGTGTAACTTGAATACCCCCCTCGAATTAATAAATTTAATAATTTTGCAAATGTGCACAGTGAGTCCAACCATGAAGTTAATAAAATATTGTAGAGAGGGTTTTAGAATTAAACATTATTTCTGCCTCTGCAAAATTCAGGGGGAAAAATTTTAAAAGCAACCCAGAAAAGTTGATTCAGTGTATCCAGTCCAAGTTTAAAGTACTGGAATTTAGTTTTTACAACATTGAAATGGTAATCTGTCTGGTTAGGAAAGAGACATCAATGGTGTGAAGTGCATTGATACATGAAAATAATTATATTGAGAGATTTGATTTCATTTTTGTCCAGTCATCTCTGTCTTGCCCTGAAGATGTCACAAACTTCTCCGATGACAAAAACTGTTCTGGGTCAACCCCTCCTCTTTCTGCAGCTCTTCTCACCTTGACCTTACTGTGAAGTAAGACTGAACAGTTATTGAGTATTCAGAGAATTAAAAAAGTATGCATATGAGTATGCATAGAATTAAAAAATTTGGCACAAACTTTTCCCAGTACTAGGATTTCAGTGTAATGTAACTTACTCCAATAGGACTGAAAAAGCTTTCATGTTTCTATTTGAATAATTAAATGTTCTGTTGTAACTCCAACTTATTTTAGCTTTTCACATTCTCCTTTCCGAACAGATATTCTCTTTGCCCATCCCAGAGCCAATTATAGTTCTAGTCTTGTTTTCTTAAAAAAAAATTCACCTGCTACATTAATGTGATAATCTTCTAAAAAGCTAGGCTCTATAATTTGCTTCATTCATGTTACATAATGCATTGCAGTGTTTAGCGGATTGAGGAATTCTTGTAATTTTTTCTAGCTGGCATGATAAACATCCCTATAAGCAGGGAAGTGAGTAGGTCTCAATTTCTCTTGTGTTGTCTTTTGGGTTGATTCTCAGTGATCTGCCATGCAATCAAGCTACAGTGGAAACTGTTCTCCTGGTTGCATGATTAACTTGGCATCTATTAAGAAGAAAATTGGTGGTGAACCTTTATTTCTCATTGGAGAAATAGTTACCTCTCTCACCAGTCTTTACAAGACTGCTAAGTTCTAATGCTGAGACCTCCCAGTGCTTTCTTACATTTAATCAAAAGGTTAAATTATCATTGAAGAACACAGAACCATGAACCATGTGAAGAACACAGAACAACTAGTTTATAAGCCTCCTTTCCTTTGGCAAATAGGCTAAACGGGGCAGGTGTATGTGTGTTTTTCTCCTAAATTGCCCTCTGCTTCATCTTTGCCTGTTCCCCTTTTCTAGCGACTCTTTTCCATGGAAGGCCACAGGACCTACTGACCAGGACGTGTGGCTGAGAGCAGAAGGCAGGGGCTTGTTACCCGTTCTACTCATCATTTGCCATGGCAAGAAGTACAGGCAGGACAGCTAGGTATTTCTCTTTTTTCCCCTCTCTTGTCACTTGACTTGAAACAGTAGAACACTCTCTTGCTCTGTATTTTTATAGGGGAGTCGCAATAATGTATCCAAATCCTAACTGTTTTCTACCTCTGTCGGTAGCAGTAACTCATAATTTCTTGCCCTGATCAGAGGTTTAAACTCTCTCAAAATGCAAAAATTCTAGTATTTCACCTGAGCAGGCATGTTCTTCCTTACTACAGGAAGTTCTAGAACTCTTAATGCTTGAAAAACTAGCAGATGATAAAATTCCTGGACATACAAAGTGCTCAAGAAATTTTAGCAGGGGTTTGAGAAGAAGCAGTGGCAATACTTCCACCAAGTTACTTAGACTTACAGCAATGCTTCTGTTCCATGATAGATTTTTGTTGAATTTCAATCTAGTGCTTCCTTCAGGCTAGGCCAAGTAATTAACTTTAGGGTTAGTCACGTTAAAAATAAATAAATAAATAAAAATTAAACAAAAATCAGGGTGTTATACTGGGAATGACATTTATTATTAATATTAGTTGAATACACTTGCTCCTTTTTGAAAAACCTTAGTATCACCAAGTTGGGGTGCTTTAATCTCTTCCCAGCTAAAGAGTATAGTGTATATATATATATATATATATATATATATATAATCTAAGAATAGAATAGAATAGAATAGAATAGAATAGAATAGAATAGAATAGAATAGAATAGAATAGAATAGAATAGAATAGAATAGAATAGAATAGAATAGAATAGAATAGTTTGTTTGGAAAAGGTCAACATTGATCATGTAGTTCAATTGACTGACCACTTCAGGGCTGAAATGTTGTTAAAGCGTATTTTTAAGGGTATAATGCGGATGCCTCTAAACACTGACATACCTGGGGCATCAACCATCTTTCAGGAAGCTGGTTCCAGTGTTTCATCACTCTCTTGGTAAAGGAATACTTCCTAATAATGTCTAGCCTGAATCTGCCCTGGAACAAATTTGATGCATTCTGTCCTTGGCTCCCAGGGAGAAGAGCCCAGCACCTTCCCCTCCTCAGGAACCTGCAAAGAACAATGAGGTTGCCCCTCACCTCCACTTTGAACTAGACAAAGCCAGAGTCTTTGTGTAGGACTAGACTATTTCTGCAGAGATGATGCAGTAACAATAATGCTCATCAATTATAGTTGTCAAAAGTCTACAAAAGCATTAATTCCCCATCTCTGAGCATTTAGCCGTTACTACATTAAATTTTACTGAAGTGATCATAGGATTCATTTAGATTAAACAGGCAGTAGTTTGCAGTTTCTGCTAGCAGGAAGCAACAGCAATATAGATTGGGAGGTCATTTTATTTGACCTCCTGAAATTGTTTCTGCATGACCAAAACAATTCAAAATTGTTCCAGTTTGGGCAACACTAATCTTTCTTACACTATTTTCTCCAGTTTCCAGAGAACATCAGCAGTATAGATCTGTGGTGTAACACGTTCCACACCTGACCATCAAAGCTGAATGATTTGAACCTAGAGGTACACATTCCTGAGTTCTTGACCCCAGTATGCCAGTGTGCTCAAGGGCTAGTTAGTAAGGTCTTCTTTAAGTAGAGTTTTTTCTTAGGATGTGTGGGTTTGCATTAGAAAAAGGCCATTAAACTAGACTATAAAATGATGATCAGAAGTCCTTGTTGTCAAAACCATCGTAGCACAAAATGGTCTGTAGGCATGAAACCCCATCTCTGCTAAATCTGATGTTAAAAGTGCTGAAGGAAAGAGGTCTTGTCACAGTACTAAAAACACTTACGCTGAGCATTAAAAAATTTATCTAGCGAACTGTTAAAGGAGTGCTGAGTCAGTCTTATGAGTGCCTCAATCACACTGATTTTGTGCTGTAAGTGCTGTAAATTTCACTTAAGAGAATTGTTTTTCTGTTGAAAGTCTGGAGAAAACAACTTCTTGCTGTGTCATATTGGCTGTGCTGTGTACTTTTGCTATCTCAGGCATATCATTCCAAGAAAATGTCCATGTGTTAAAAGGTTAATCCTTAATTTTACACTCTCTCATAGTTACAGTAGCTGTCAAATGTAGCTGCCTTGCAGTATATGCTGTATGAAATCGGTTTCTTAAAAATATTTTGGGACTATGCTAGGAAGCTGGACATAAGTAGTTTGTTAATGCCTTCTCTTATTAATTGGTCCATGTGTATCAGGTGTAGCTTGATGATTTTCCATCTGCATAGTTCATACAGGCCATAGCATTATTTATCCTGTGCAAACATTAAAACAACACTCATGCTTTCCTCACTGAACAGTTCAGTTATTTTTTCATTGTCTTTTATCAGGATTTTCATCAATGTATCCCCACAGCTTCCAGATTGTTCACAATGCAGATGCAGCAGTTCTGTTCACTGGGCTGGGCAACAGCAGTCACGTTACCCATGCCCTGCATTCTTTACATTAGTTGCTCATAGGAAGATAAATTTAATAGCTAGTACTAACTGGAGATGGAAAGAGATTTGGTTGGTTGCTTTAAAATCCGATACAGTAAGAAGGCCTAAGCTCAGTTTGCTTTTTTCTGATACTTTTGCTAATGACTGTTTATATTATGATGCAGCCTATTGCCTCTGAAGATCATTTTGTTATAGCAGTTTACACTGATATAGCTCTTGTGGGTAACGCTTAAGATATGAAGCAGGTGGATTTGAATGCATTTTGAACCTTAGAGTTTTTCAGTACTATTTTTGTGGTTGAATTTATCTTTTCCATGGTTATTTAAATTCTTTAAAAGCCCTGTGATGCTTCTGACTATAATGTCTTAGGTATGCAGTGAACTTCACTGGTTAACTTTAACATTTTGTTAGCACTAAATCAAGGCTACAGAGCTTTCTCATTCTGTATTCCCCAGTATCTTCTGGAGAAAACCTGCTTAAAGGAAAATTTTTAGTGTTTCAGGAGAAGTTTAAGGCATATTTTTTTGTTATTTAAGGGATCCCATACATTCTTCTAATAACCATTATCAAGGGACATTCTGAATTTTAGATCCCTTAGGGGTGACTTCTGTGAAATTTCTGGTTTTTAGTCCTGTATTCTCTGTTATAAAAGGAATAAAAATAGAAATAAAAAATAGTAGAAATTCCCAGCCAGTTTTTTTCTTTTAAATGGTTTTTTTTTTTTAAGCTATAATACAGAATTATTTGTGGCATGATTCTTGCTGGGGAAAAAAAAAAAAAAAAAAAAAAAGACTATAAACATCCCACTTTGTACATAAGTTGAAATTGTTTTATTTAAAGGTTAAATGGGTATAATAGGCTAGCTGGGAGACCATTTAGCTTGTAGTTATTAGCTTGCTGTTATTAAGCACTTAGCATCGATAAAGGTTATGTTCAAGAAACCCATTTGGATAAAGCACATTTATGTCAATATGTGTTGAGGAAATGTGTTTCATTGAGAAAGAAGAGTAAACCCCTTTTATATAACCAGTAACAATTAATGAATAGCATAGTAGAAAATGTTTTGGTTCCATTATCTTCTTCATCCTTGGCACATTTAATGTCTACAGCTTCACTTAAAATAATGTGTTTATTCTTTCTAGCAACTTAGGTATACGTAGAGCCACTGGTACTCTTCAAATATTATATGGAAACTTGTAATGAAATTATTTTATGATTACTTGTGTTAGAGATAACAGAGTTTTGCTCTGAAGTAATAGAAATGAAGGGAAAAGCACTGCATTTTCCTAATAATTACTAATTATATACTATTTTACTGTTTCTGTACTTGGAGACTTAGAACAGATCAAAGCTGTGCATTGGTCCAGATGAGAAGTGAAAGAAGAGCAAAAGAGCAGGAAATGAGGCAGCAGCAGGAGAAGCAATTTGGGACATCTGTGATAGATGAAAGGATTGGGACATGTAATCAGTAAGAGGGCTTTTATGCATTGCAGAGTCATGCTGAAGAATGTAGCCATTAAACTATTAAGACGATAAACAGAGATGGACAGGACCATAAACAATATAGTAAACAATATAAGTAGGGGTCTTCCAATTTTTAATCTGGCTTTTTATGAGCTGCTGATATTAAACAACTCTGATAGGGAAATTTCTATAATTCTTGTTTTGTAACTCCTCATCACATCCTTCAAAAACCTGTGTCCAAATGTATCTTCATGGCTGGTACAAAGAGAGTTTTAGTACCTGTTGCAGTGTGCCAGGAAGCGAGCTGTGGAATTCCCCTTACTCTAATATTATGTCTGTGACATTGAAACGTGACCATGGACAACACAGCAGGACATACAAAACAGAAATTGCAGGTAGAGGTCTTTACTAGATCAGCTGATTTAGTAGAAGAAAGTAGACAAGCCTTTGGACACAAGACATTCTTTAGTCTCAAATAAAACCATGGACTCACTAGAAGCCTTACTTGTTTTATGGCATATCACTTCCTCCTTAATGAGGCAAACTATCTGTTTCTCTTCCCTAACACTGTCTCCAGTGTCATTCCCTTACTAACTTCTCCTTTACTTCAAAGCTGTCTGCTCCATTTTCTTTCAGAGATGGTCTAGCTGATACATACCTAGCTAAACTCTGAGCGATTCTCTTCAAGTTGTATATAGCTCAGCTAATTTTATTTAGGTCTGCCACATCATTATTTGATCTAATTAAGACCTCTGAATGTTTTAAAAGGCTTGTCCTTCCCTTCCCTTCCCTTCCCTTCCCTTCCCTTCCCTTCCCTTCCCTTCCCTTCCCTTCCCTTCCCTTCCCTTCCCTTCCCTTCCCTTCCCTTCCCTTCCCTTCCCTTCCCTTCCCTTCCCTTCCCTTCCCTTCCCTTCCCTTCCCTTCCCTTCCCTTCCCTTCCCTTCCCTTCCCTTCCCTTCCCTTCCCTTCCCTTCCCTTCCCTTCCCTTCCCCGCCCCTCTTCTCTCCTTTTTATTTTCCTCCTTTTTTTTTGCTACTACTGGCTTGATGCAGCATAATATCTCTTGCCCCAGCACTGTAGGTGTTCCAGGCCAGGTTGGAGGGGGCCCTAAGCAACCTGTTCTAATGGTTGACATCCCTCCCTGTGGTGGAAGCAAGGTAGGGGTTGGAACCAAATGATCTTTCAGATCCCTTCTACCCAAGCCATTCTATGATTATCTGCAAATCTAATGATTAGTTTTTGAGGGATGAGAACAAGAATGAAGAAAAACTTGAATGCATACTGTATGTACCATATTGAAAAGAGCAATGGCATGAGTTTTATGAATTTAAGAGCTATTAAATTTTACATTTGCCTTCAAAGCCTTACAATTCCTTACCATATAAGGAAGCAGGCCAGAAATGCTGATCTTCATAACCCCTAATATAGGAATGTCTTACTCTGCACATTGTGAAGGCAGAAACATTTCCAGGGCCATGTAGCTATTGTGACAGATCTTGGAATCACTTTCCGGTGTAAGTGCATTTCTCACCCTTTTGTTGTCTCCTTATGCATATTCATTGATACTTAGACTTTTGGCCATATGCTGGTGAGCCTAGTGGGACAGAAACTTGTATTTTTTGCCTTCCATCATGCAGTCTTCTGAAATGTTCTGGGATATAAGAGGTGTAATTAGTACAATTTCTACAGCTTTGTTTCTCTCCTTTGCAGCAACAAGGTTGTTGACCATCTCAGGTTTTCTAAAGTTAAGTACTGTTTATTCCGTCACACTATTTATAGGAGTAAACCTCCTGTAAAACAACAAACCTTTATCCCATTTGACAAGGCAGGCTCTCGGTATTTGTACAGATAATTTGTTACCAATTCCTGGCAGCAGCAAGGTGATCCTAGTTCAGTTCTCAAGTACATTATGAATAAACCTGGAAAAGTAAACACACACACTCATGTGAGGGCTCCCACTGAGGTTGTTCCCAACCCTTCTTTGTTGCTGGACCTTCTGTATCAAATTGAACCAGTAAAGTGGGTATAAGGCGTAAGTCATATAGGTTTCCAATGTTGTTTTTCTTCTATCTGCGTTTCTCAACTTTCTGTTGGGACTCCATGGCAGGACTTGTAGTTCTTTGAATTTCACTCAACTGAGTCTGCTGAGAATACATTCAGTGGCAAACATGTAATGAAAAATGTGTCCTTTATATTATCAAACCAGAAGTGTTTCATTATTTTGAGGCCTCTCAGAATCCATTATATTGCTATCTTTGAATGGCTCAGGATGTTAGGACATTGCATCAGGAAAACTTGTATTACTGGTTTAAAGGTGGCCCTAGTTTTAATCAGAGAGAGATATATCTCACTCTACCTTTTGCCCTTACAGTTCCAGCTGAAACTGTTTATTTAGATTTCTCAGTGTTCCTTTTCAGAAAAGACAGAGAACAAAAACAGCAGATAATAGTTGCTGTTTGCTGTGACCTAGCTCCCTGATTTCTTTATTAAGGAATGGAAGAGAGTAGCCAGACCGAATAGTGATGGAGCTCAGCTGAACTACATGGGCTGAGATTCGGTTGCTGGGCTTGTGATGGAGTAAAAAACATTCTATCTATATCTGTATAGTGAGAGAGAATTCAGGAAAAGCTGTAAAGTAAAGCATTGTAAAGGAAAGGAAAGCTTGAAAGGAAAAAGGAAGAGGGGATAGCATAAATGAGAATAAGTGAAATTGAAAGGCACAAAAAGCTGAAAAAAATTTCAGCTCTGAGGAGTTTTTAGAATCGGAAAAAACTTGCAAAAATAAAAATAATGTTTCTTCTGGGTTCTTGGCAAAGCAATGACAATGATGTAGTGAAGCAGGGAGAGAAAATTGGGGACTTTGACTGAAAATCAGGGACAGTAAGTGAGGTGAATTTTTAAAAGGCTTCAGTGCTGAGACTAAGAGAATAAGAGAGCTGAAGAATTATTTGAGAGAGAAGTCTGAAGACACATTAGAGTGCTTTCTTAGGTATGGATATTTGGCAGTATTTCTTGAAACCTGCCCTGAAAGACTTGTGGAAAATAAGAAGGGCATTAGCCAAGCTTCTTTATAGCAAGACCTTGCAAGGGCCCATTGGACTGCAAAATGTAAGAGGGACTTACAGTCAGCAGTTCCACTTGGACTGGCATACAGCTACTAATGCTGCACAATACTTTACATCCCACTTTGCTTCAATTAGATTTTTCTACTCCATCTTCCTTAACAGAGCTACTTCTCTGCTCATTTTCCAATAAAGGCGTGGAATTAGCTGAAGCAATCCTTGGTGGGTCTATATGCAGCACGTCTTACATTGCATTTGCTCTTAGGATTATGCTAAAAACCTTAGTACTCAGATAACATTACCCTTCTTGTGCTAATGGCTGAAATAGCAAGAAACAAGTATACCTCTCATCTGTATCTAAATAAATTTTTAAACATATGAAAATTCTTCTAGGATTTTCCTAAGTGTTCATTTGCTCAGCCAAGCTATGAGTCTGAAAACTGACATGCACAGACATAGCCACTTTTTGAATTGTACCTTTACTGAGGAGTGAATCTTTCCCTTTTTCATTTTGGTAAAGAAGCCATCCTGTATCAATATCATCCTGTATCTGGGCTCAATTGCTAATGAATATAGCATAAGAATATATATAATATATTTATATCATATACATACATATATATATAATATATATTAAAATATATATAAAACATAAATATATATACACACACATATATTTATATATGCATATATACTTTTAATTTTATGTGTCTTTATATACTTATTGTATATTTATATATTGATTTTGCTGATATTATTTATAAAAGAAACTGCCTTTACCAAATAAAACCAATAAATTTTTTAAACTATATAAAATATTTTTATGTTTTCAGCAGCTGGAGCACCCAGAATTGAGGTGAGCTGACAGGAGCTTCACAGGGACAGGGTTCAGACCAGGCTGAGGAACAGAGCGCAGCTCCAACGCCAGGAACCAGCTCTCCCGTGTAGGATGCCTGAAAATCAAGGTGAGTGTATCCTCCAGGGTCTGCAACAAACAGAGGTAACAGTATCACTGAATGGGTAATCACGGTGCAGGGTAAAAAATAAACTCACTCATCTGCCTGTTTTCTGCAGCTTAGTTACAATTATTAGTTACAATTATTGAAGATGAAAATGTCTACTAGCTGGCCAGAGGATAAAAAATATTAATGAATTACAAGCACATAAATATCATTCTCCTAACATTTATGCTGTGGGATTTATGCTGTTATACTGAACACTCTGGACATGTCTAAGCTCATCTGCAGAGGAAAACTGAGTATTCTGGGGTTCATCTACACACTGTAATCTCCACAAATTCACAGAACAGATGAATGGAGGAAAAATTCCCTCCTTAAGTACCTAATTTGCAATAAGGCTTTACACAGGGCTGAGGGAATACATCTTTTTCTGCAAAGGTGATCTGATTTGGGACTTCTCTTAACTGAGTTCCAGTTCATGTGACCCAGCTGCTGTGGGTGATGCAGCTGGGTCACATCTCCACACAGTAGTTTAGTAACCTCACGCTCTACATTCCTAAATTCTCCTCCAAGAGCTTAACAACAGCTCTCTGATCAGCCAAACTATTCCCTAGAGAATCAGCCAAATCCAAGTTTACTAACAGGTACCTCTGTGTGCAGAGATTTGGTACCTTGTCATTTGAAGACACTTCTGTCATCAGAGGCTCCTCATCCACAAAGAGATCCCATCAGCCTGACGCTCTTCCTGTTCCTGCTGCTGCTCCGGCTTTATTTGGTTGCCCTGGCACAACAGGATGCTCAGCAGGTCCACACAGAGGTCAGCAAGCTGAGGACCCAAGGTTTTACCAAGCTATGAAAATAAAGACATCTTGGAAGTGTAGAAAAGAGGATGGGAGCAGAAGGGTACTTAAACAACAGGAATAGGAGTTAATGAAGAACTACTTAGACAACAGCCTCTTCTGGGGGAAGGAACCACTTCCCTATGTAGAAACTTGATTCTAAGAGAAGTCTCAGGTTGCCAAATAAACAGTGATAGAATTTTATTTATATTGTGACATTTGGAGGTACACAGACCAGTGAATTTTACTCTCTGCAAAGGCTTCTTAGGGAGACCCAGGAGCTGGATTAAAATCTCGAGTTTATTTGCACTCACACCAATCAGCAAGGTGACCCATGCAAAGTAAATGCAAAGCTCCTCAATAATAAGAACTGGCATTTGTTTACAAATTACATGCAGTTTTGTACAGTGCTGTGCAACCTCAGAGACAAGTACAGAAAAAAAGAGCTACAGAACTGGAACCTAAATTTTAACAGCTAAGTAATTTGTACCTTCTGCATGAAAATAAACCAAACATAACCACAATATTATTACAATATTGCTCTTACAGTGCTGAAGTTCTCCACTGTGGATTTCAGGTATAACAGCACGTGCTTTACTCCTAACAAAAGCTGGTCAGGTGGGAGCCAGAAAGCCAATTTTGTCTGAACACCACCTTCTAGTAGGGTATTGCTAAAGAGAGCCTATGAGAGAGGAAGCAAAGTGGTAAATACAGAATCCAGGGGCACAGCAGGTTCTTCGTCTACCTCCTTGTGATTTTTAAATTGTTTAAAGTGAAAAAAAAAAAAAGCATAAGAGAAAAACAGTGATGCATATGAAACAAAAATCTCCTCAGCTACCCATGTTTTGAGATGAGCTGTGGGCTGAACCCAGGGCAAAGCTCCAGGAGCACAAGTGTGCAGTCCTGCTAGAACAGAGCCATCCAGCAGTGCCCCCAGGGAATCTGTAGTGTTCACTGCTGGCCTTAGAGAAAAACACCAAACCCAGCCCGGGGGGCCTGTGATCCCCAACCCAGCCAGGGGCAACTCCAGGCACTCTGAACTGAGGCCACTGTATGCACCAGGCTCTGCTGTGCCCGGTGAGGAACCTGTGTACGACCCACCCCTGAGCCCTGAGCCACCTCCCAAACACCACAGAGACCTCTTGTGTCATCAGAGAAAAGCCCTGCAGCAAATCTGTGTCTAACATGATCAACAAGAAATACAGAATTAGCTCGACAGAAATGCTCTTTCTGATGGAAATGTGACCTGTATAAATTGTGAGGTTTTTATAGGAATACTGGCTCAAGAATTCAGTGGCTTCATACCACAGGTTCCTGAGATTGCTTGGGTATCCAGAGTTTATAGTACTGGTTAAACTGGTAGAGATGAGGATACTTAGCAACTTTCAGGGACTCAAGATCTTTATCAAAGAGTTGGAGCATCAAGCAGAGAGCAAGAGGTTCTCTCTGAGAGAGCAGGAGCTCAGTGAAAACAGCAACAAGGTACTCCACTATGTGTGTTCTTAGAAAAGCAAAAACAAATTTAGCTATTGACCTGAGCAGACACTGGGGCAACCCTCCTTACCTTGGGCCTTGGCAGCTACTCCACTATGTGTGTTCTTAGAAAAGCAAAACCAAATTTAGCTATTGACCTGAGCAGACACTGGGGCAACCCTCCTTACCTTGGGCCTTGGCAGCAGCCCACAGAGCATCATTCAGAAAAGTACTGAGTAAAAGCAAGAAGTGTTAGACAAGAGTTCCTGACCACTGAGGAACCTGAAAAATCCTCCGCACATTAGTTCCTGCTGAAGTAAATAATCCATCCTGACTGTGCTGTGCCAAGCATGCCTGTATTTAACAGGAAAAGCCCCCTGCCAAGCACCACCTCAGAGAAGAACTGATTTGTACTGGGGGGCACATCCCAGTTAACACATACAAGTTAAACAGAATTTTCTTTCAGTCATCCCAGGTGGTACTTGAGCACCAAATACCCACAGAGAACTTAGTGAGGTTCTGTGGGGTTGGCAAATCCTGGTCCAAGCCCAACTGATGCCCCTGTGACTCCCCTGTGACTTTCCTCAAGGAGCTGGTAGAACTGTGCAATATTTGCCACCAGAGCTTCATTCCTGAAGAAGCTTTATCTGGAAAATGCATCCATTTCCTACTTAACAGCGCAGTCCTCTCTCCCTGATCTCGGAAAGAGCTGCCCACAGCCACGGAAACCACCTTCCTCTCCTGATCACCTCACTGTCCTAAAAACACTGTGACAGAAGCCAGGTGGTCCATGCAGGGACAGTGTCTCTTCTCTTTAGGGTCAGGGGAAAAGGGCAGAAGCACCTACAGAGCTTCAATGCCTCTCTTGAGGCAAAAAAATCCAAAAAACCCCCCCAAAACCCCCAAAAACAAGCCCCACAAGAAATACTCAACCCCTCAAAAACCTCTCAGAATAAAAAAAATCCACTAAAAAATCCCCAAAACTTTGAAAAATCCTTAAAAATACCCTAAATCAAGCTTTAAGACCCTCCAAAGCACCCCAAAACCCCTTTAAACACTGAAAAAAAAAACCAAAGAAAAGAACCTGAAAAGCCCCAAAATTCCACTTTAAAACCTCACAAAACTCCTTTAAAACCCAAAGAAAACCCATCCCCCCCCAAAATATTAAAAAACCCTCAAAGTCCCACTCAAAAATAAAATCCTTAAAAATCCTAGAAAAACTAAAAAAAAAAAAAAAAAACCCCAAAATTAAAAAAAAGAAATTCCCTCCAAAAACTTTAAAAAAATCCATTAGAAATTCCCTAAAGGCTCTCCAAAAAAAAAAAAAAAAACCCAAAAGCCCCTTTAAAACCCCTAAAATAAATTCCTAAAAAGAACTTCAAAACCCCCAAATTCCCATTGAAAACCCTCCCAGAAAAACCTTTTAAAACCCCCCAAAGAACCAGAAAACCCCTTTTAAAACTGCAAAATTTCTCCAAAAACCTCCTTTAAAAATCCCTTTAAAAAAAACAAAAAAACAAAAAAACCAAACCCGTTTAAGATCCGTTAAAAACAACCCACAAAAGACCCCCCCACAAGCCCCAGTATTCCACAAAAAAAACCCCCAAATCCGCTGTAAATAAGGGTAATGTTTGGCTATCGATCGCTCTGGATTCGCGTGTTAATGCCCGCCGATCGATCGCTCCGGGCTCGACTGCTGCTGCCTGCTCAGCACCCTGAACCTGACCGCGCCCCCGGGGCTGCCTGACTGCCGGAGGTGTCACGTGGCCGCGCCCTCCGATTTACAACGGGGTGTTGGGGGGGGGAGTTCGGGTTTTTTCTGCGGAATTTTGGGGCTTTTTTTTAAAAAATGGATTTGAAAAGCTTCTTTTTTAATTTTAAAGGAGTTTTTTTGGAGGAATTTTGGCCGTTTTAAAGGGGTTTTGTGTTATTTTGGGGTGTTTTAAAAGGTTTTCTGGGGAGAGTTTTAAATGGGAATTTTGGGGCTTTTTTAGGTTCTTTTTAGGGGTTTTTAATCAGCTTTTGTGTTTTTTTTTTAGAGGGTCTTTAAGGTTGTTTTAGGGTATTTTTAGAGATTTTTAAAAGTGGTTTTTTGTTTATGGTTTTTTTGTTTTGGTTTGGTTTTTGGTTTTGGGTTTTTTTTTTTTTTTTTTTTTGATGGGTTTTGGGAGCCATATACAGTGGAATTTGGGGGCTTTTGGGTGTTTTTTTAGTTTGGGTTTTTTGCGGTTTTTAAAGGGGTTTTGGGATGCTTTGAAGGCTTTTTAAAGTTGTTTTTAGGGTATTTCTAGGGATTTGAAAAAGTTTTTGGGGATTTTTTTAGAAAGTTTTTTTGATTCTCAGAGGTTTTTGAGGGTTTTTGGGGGAATTTTTGAGTTTTTTTTGGTTTTGGGTGAGTTGGGGTTTTGGGAGGTTTTGGGTTTTTGTGGATGTTTTTGTGGTTTCTTTGGGGGTTTTTTTTTTTCTTTTTGGCCTTTTTTTTTTTTTTTTTTTTTTTTCCTGGGGTTTTTTTCCACTTTTTTCCCCCAAAATTTCCCTCCCCAGGTCTGTTTTTTCCAGCGTCGCTACAAGGAGATGCTGGAGGGCACCGAGACAGTGACGAACCTTTGTGCGAGGAAGCAACTGCTGAACTGTGTGGCTTTGTAGTGGGAACTTGTCGCTTTTCCCTTGTCAATTTTACCTTGCCGCTCCCTCCCTGGTGCCCCCAGAAAAAAATGGGGGCTATGAGGACTAAAAAAAAATAAAATTGAGGGGAGTGATTCCTCTTCCGTTATTGTGTGTGTTTAAACTGCGGGAAATAGCCCTCCAGCTGTGATTTAAAGGGGACTGACAGACACGGGCGAGTGCGAACCGTGCAGAGCCGAGCAGTGCCGGAGCGGCGGCAGGAACCGAGCCCGTTTCGACCGCCCCGGAGGGGGCTCGGGGGCCGCCTGGGCCCGGTGCCAGCCCCGCTGGGCGGGCAGGGGCGGCCGCAGTTCTCCCGGCGCAGCCCCCGCCTGGCGGAGGAGCCGCCTGAGGAGCGGCTTTAGCCCCGGGGACCGCCCGGCCCCGCCCAGCACCGCCCCTCGCCCCGCCCGGCCCCGCCCAGCACCGCTCCTCGCCCCGCCCAGAACCAACCGATCCCGCCCCTCGCCCCGCCCAGCACCGCCCCTCGCCCCGCCCAGAACCAACCGGCACCGCCCCTCGCCCTGCCCGGCACCGCCCGGCACCGCCCCTCACTCCGCCCCGCCCCGCCCGGCACTATTTCTCCCAAAACTGGGGTGGAGCAGTGGTGGGGGTGGTTGGGTTTGGTCTGGATCTCTTATTCTTTATGCAGTTTCTAAAGCCTGTTGTACAATTCACTGTCCAGTATCTTTCTAACAAAAGAAGGCCGGGGAGACCGAGCAAAGGAGCGGCCTCGGGCTGGAAAGGGGCAGGAGAAAGGCAAAGGGACCTGCCTGGGGTCACTGTAGGCAGCAGAATGGACCCTTGGGTGACCAGTGGAAGTGAGGAATGGGTCTGAGTTCACCTACAGGGAAAGAAGGAGGGGATGTTTTGGAGGGAAAAGCTGAGGCAATGAGTTCACTCACCCTGGCACAAGTTGTGTTTATACAAAGTGGGGCCAGAGTTGAAGGTCAATCCAAAGCTAACCCCACTTGACCTCTGAATTCCGGAATAGTCTGTGAGCACACAAAGCAAGGGACTGTTAGGAAAAATAAGACAGCACTGCCATTCTGGACCTCTGCATGATATTCACACAGATATTCCCTTTCAAGGAGTGAAACGGAACAAAAGGTATAAAAGAAATGTAATTCCAAGAGGGAAAATAATCTGCAAAAGACAAGTCCCCGTGGGTCTGGACGCTGATCCCTATTGCTGGTCCATGACAGCATCTGACAGGTCAGATTTCAAGCTGTTTTATGTAACAGGAAACTCGTTTTTTCCTTCTTGTGGGCAGGATCATTGGCTTTGCAGGGGTGAAGGCACTGCACATTTTCCACCTAGGAAAAGAGTTAGGGAACTATTTTAAAACATAGTCCTGGAGGCAAACAGCTTGGCTTGATATTTCTGTGTGGAAATAGAAGAATAGCTCTTCTGATCTTTCTCTGATCTTTCTCCCACAGCTGTTTCTGTGTTCCTGACATGTCTTTAGGTCAGGGACGTGTGGCTCGGAGCTCAGGAGCTGGATATGTTACTGACCCACATCAGGTTGTTCTGCACTAGTGCAGGTGATGAATTGCAGGATGGCTTGGGAACTCAGAAACAAGGAGGAGAAACTATTACATCTCTTTGTAAAAATATTTGGCTACATCAGAGCATTAATTCAGGGAACTAACACTTCATCTTTAACATTCTGTGCTCTGCCATCCTCACTGTGAGCCCTGAAAGTCTCCTGAGCTGTTCTCATACAGATCTAACTTGTTTGGTCAAAAAAATCTTATTTTTGTTTGGACAAAAAGATTTTATTACTGTGTGCAAAGTCATGGGGAAGATTTATTCAACATCTCTCAGTGGGACATTAAAGCTCCGCTTTCCCTTTTCTTGAACAGTCTGAGACACAATATTACTTTATATCATTTTTATTACAGGCTTTTTTAACTTTTTGAAGAACCAGAAAGACTGTTTGTGCATATGTGCACAAATATGTACATTGAGCCAAGGTGGCTGGAGAGGTTAAGTTATCCTGCAGGGCTTTGACTGTTCTCCTACCTTTTTTTCAGTTGCAGGTGAATTCCATCTGAGGCAGAGGGACCATCCCGGCCGGGGAGACTCACCAGAGAAGGTCAGTCACAGTTTGCCTTTGCAGGGGGACAGGAAATGATGAGTGTGTTACAGCACTTTGCTTTGTCTCTTTCTTAGGAATTAAAGCTGGATATCTGCAGTGAAGTTGAAGCGTGCAAGGTGAGCACTGATCTGTTTACAGAAGCAGCTGCTTTTGCTGAGGTCTCACTTTCTGCTGCAAATCTAAGTATCCATCGCTGTTTGTTTTCTTTTATTAAGGTGAGATGTCCTCACTGACCTGGCAACAGACTCTGTTCCCTCCTCCTGCAAGCTCTCCAGGAGTATTACAGCAGACTCTGATGAACCCTCAGCCTTTTCCTCTTTGGAGGCGCCACCCGGGCAGCTTTTGGCACCGGCCGAGCCATCGCGGTGAGTCGGGGAGTTTGGGGGGCGGAGCGTGGGTCCGGTCCAGTTTCAGCCCTGCCACATCACCTTGTCTCCTCTTATTGCAGGTATATCCTGGTGAGATGGCATCAGACCCTAACAGAGGCCACATTCCCCGAGGTCCCGGGCGTTCTCAGGAGACGGTGAGTACCGGAGTCATTTGGTTCTGGTCCATCTGTTGCTAGGAGGATACACTGATGTTTAATTTTCTTTTTTGTAGCTGACTAAGAGAATATCTCCACCACAAGGATTTGTTTCCAGCACCAATGGATTTCATCAGACGATCTACCTAAAGGTAAGGAGCCAGCGGTCGGGAAAAGGGGAAAAAATCTTTATCTGCGGGGGCAATTAGAAGCTAGGTTAGAGGTCAGTCCCATAGCGGGAGGGGCCCCTCAGAAGCCAAGGGACCGGGTTTCTCCTCGGCCTCACCAGAGCCTCGGCAGGGCAGTTCCGACAAGCACGCCTTTTCCCCCCGCTTCGCGTCATCAGCCTTTTTTTCGCGTCTCAGCCGTCCCGGATATTTTCTCCCCGGGAGCCCGCCTTTCAGCTCGGAGCCATCGCCACGGTCCCTCGGCGGCCCTTCCTTCCTCCGAGCTTCCAGAGCGTCCTCCTCACAGCTTCAGAACAGACTCGCCTCAAGGCGTCACAGTCCATCGTCACGCACTTACATCGCTTTGTACACGTCACTTATTTTGCCACGCCTTGTATCTGATGTGATGTTGCTCACTTTGCTGTGCCTTGTACATGATGTGATGTTACTCACTTTGCTGTGCCTTGTACATGATGTGATGTTGCTCACTTTGCTGTGCCTTGTAAATGTTGCTTCTGCTCGGAGCTGCCCTGCCCTGGCACACAGTTAGGTAGTCACAGTTAGGTAGAGTAGCTATGAAACTTGATTGTTGGTCTCTTTTCCATGGGATTTTGGGTAGGAAATGTCTGAGGGTATCTCCTAATTCAGCTAAACCTTCATTGACCTCCTCCCATTGTCTCACAGGTACCCCAGGCAGATAGCCGTCTCCGCAGCTGCCGCCACCGCCACTATTCCCGGAGTCTCCGGTTCAACGTAGAAGACCAGCAGCCGGAAGATGCGTCCAAGCGTCCTCTTCAGCGTAGCTTTTCGGGTAAGGATTGCAGTCAGCTAAAGAGCGTGTGACCGTTTGTCTGTTTGCGAGAGTTTGCGTGGGTCTGCCGCCGCTTGAGACGGCCAGAGCGAGCGCGTGTGCCGAGCGGGTCTAACCTTGCGTGCATGTCTTTTCCTTTTCAGCTTTTTCAATTAATTTTTACACTTAGAATAAAAAATCCCCAGCCGGGTTGTTTTTTTTTTTCCCCCCCGGCTGGGTTTTTTTTTCCTCGGTCCCGGCCGGTCTGCGAGGCGACGTTCATCGCCAAAGTTCGGGCGCAGACCGACCAGGGCCCGGGGTTTTCGTCAGGCAGGGCGATTTTTCCCGAGGCTCCCGGGAACCGAGTTCCCGAGGAGCGCGGCGAGTGCGGTTCAGCAGAGCGCTTGAGACGAGAGCGAGGGTGCGTTTGCGTGCCGAAGGGTTCTAACCTTGCTTGCATTTCTTTTGCCTTTCAGGTTTTTCAATTAATTTTTGCATTTAGAAGAAAAAATCCCCAGCAGATCGACCAGGACCCGGGGTTTTCTTCGGGCGGGACGATTTTCCCGAGGCTCCCGGGAACCAGGAGAGCGACGGCGAGTCGCAGGTAAGCATAAGGATTAGCGTGCGGCAGATGAGAGGTTTTTTCCGTGTGCAGATTGTCCTTTGGATATCCTGTATAAATAAAGCAAACCGAGGCGAGCGGTCCTGGAATAGGAGGATGGATATATTGCGTTAATATGTATTTGGCTCGCAGTCAATGGTATTGTTGTGCATTTGCTGCTGCATTTCCCTGTATTGCTCTGTATGTAAGTTTGCATGTAACATCATGTATATGGATTGTATTTGTAATTCAATTTGTATCGGTACTTGCCTTTGTATACATTGTTTGGCTGTATTTTGATGAAGTGTAATTAAAAAAAAAAATCATTCAATAAAGTTCCACCCCGACCCTAATAAAGATATCCCCCCGCTTCTCCCCACGTACCCCTCCCCGGCTCCTGTCTTTATTTATTTTCCTCACTCTTTCTCTCTTTACCTTTCAGTCTATTTCTGACTTTGCTTTTCTAAGTCCTCTCTAACTCTACTTTCCTCTATTTTTCCTATTTATTTCCTTCTCCACCTTTGTTTCCCTGTTTCTCTCTGCTTCTCTGTCTTTTCTCTCTCTCCTTCTCTGCTTCTCTCTCTTCTTCTCTTTGCTTCTCTCTCTTCTTCTCTTTGCTTCTCTCTCTTTGCTTCTCTCTCTCTTCTTCTCTTTGCTTCTCTCTCTTCTCTTTGCTTCTCTCTCTCTTCTTCTCTTTGCTTCTCTCTCTTCTCTTTGCTTCTCTCTCTTTGCTTCTCTCTCTTTGCTTCTCTCTCTTCTTCTCTTTGCTTCTCTCTCTTTGCTTCTCTTTGCTTCTCTCTCTTCTTCTCTTTGCTTCTCTCTCTTCTTCTCTTTGCTTCTCTCTCTTTGCTTCTCTCTCTTCTTCTCTTTGCTTCTCTCTCTTCTTCTCTTTGCTTCTCTCTCTTTTCTTCTCTAACTTTCTTTTCCTTTATAGCTTTAAAAAAGCAGCAGTAGAAACTTTCAGGCTCCCTGGGAGTAAATTTAAAAAAACATTAAAACAAATAAAAACAATTTACTCCCCGGGAGCCTGAAACTTTCTACTGCTGCACCAGACTTATAGTTTTTATTCTTTTTATATATACTATATAGGGCCCCTAATTAGCCCTTACCGAGGAGGTCCAGGCCCCCCTAGCCCCACCCCCTACAGGTACCACATACCTGGGATGGATCAGCCCCCACCCTACCCCATCCCTGCAGGTGCCACCACCCACCTGAGGGCTGAATACACTAGGGCCAGGACCACACCCACATGACAGGGAGGGAGGACCCCCCCATGCGCCGCTGCCGCCCCCCCCCCCCCCCCCAGGCAGGGCTACACCACGCCCACCCACCCATGTAGGGGGTCCCTGCGGGCACTCAGCCACACAGTTGGCACCATGCCAACCCTAATTATCACCCCATCCCTAAACACCCACCCCCTAATTCGCACCCCATCCCTAAACACCCACCCCCTAATTAGCACCCCATCCCTAAACACCCACCCCCTAATTAGCACCCCATCCCCAAACACCCACCCCTAATTAGCACCCCATTCCCCAAACACCCACCCCTAATTAACACCCCTCCCTAACCCTAACACCCACCCCTAATTATCACCCCTCCCTAACCCTAACACCCACCTCTAATTAGCACCCCTCAATAACCCTAGCACCCACCCCTACTTCACACCCACCCCTAACTCTACACTTAGGGTGATGGTGTTAGGGTGACGGTGTTAAAGTCAGGGTTAGGGGTCAGGGGTCAAGGGTCAGGGGTCAGGGGTCAAAGGTCAAAAGTCAAAGGTCAAAGATCAGGGGTCAAAGGTCAAAGATAAGAGTCAGGGTGTCAAAGGTGAAGGGTCAAAGGTCAAAAGGTCAAAGGTCAAAAATCAAAGGTCAGAGGTCAAGGGTTAAGGGTAAAAGGCCAAAGGTCAGGTGTCAAGGGTCAAAGGTCAAGGGTCAGGGGTCAAAAATCAGGGGGTCAAAGGTCAAAGGTCAAGGGTCAAAGGTCAAGGATCAAAGGTCAGGGGTCAAAGGTCAAGGGTCAAAAGTCAGGGGGTCAAGGGTCAAGGGTCAAAGGTCAGGGGTCAAGTGTCAAAGGTCAGGGGTCAAATATCAAAGGTCAAAGATCAAAGGTCAGGGGGTCAAAGGGTCATGGGGGTCAAAGGTCAAGGGTCATGGGTCAAAGGTCATGGGGTCAGAGCTCAAAGGTCATGGGGTCGAAGCTCAAGGGTCATGGGGTCAAAGGTCATGGGTCATGGGGTCAAAGGTCAAAGGGTCAAAGGTCAAGGGTCATGGGTCAAAGGTCATGGGGTCAAAGGTCAAGGGTCATGGGGTCAAAGCTCAAAGGTCAGGGATCAAGGGTCAAAGGTCATGGGATCAAGGGACAAAGGTCAAGGGTCAAAGGTCTAAGGTCATGGATTTAAAGGTCAAAGGTCAAAGGTCAATGGTCAAGGGTTAAAGGTCAGGGGTCAAAGGTCAGGGGTCAAGGGTCAACACAAATATTTTCCAAAAGTGTTTGCAGAGATCCAGCTGTGGGGAAGCTATTGTGAAGGTTTGTAACCTTCTCAGAGGTAAAAAAGTATTTACTATTGATATTAATAGATTGTCATTGATAAGCAGCTGAGATTCTCTAGTACTGGAGAAAAAAATCAGTTTTATTTCAATAAAATTGAATAATGACATGGTGATTCCTACATTCCAAACTCTGTTAGTCCTTGTCCTTTCAAAGCGCAAAGAAGTTGAAGTAATGGAACAGAATTATTCCACCTAAAACATTCTGCGTGAACCATTTTTGTTTTAGCCTCTTCATTTAAAATATCTGAGTTCTTTGTCCTTTTCATTTTAAGCAATCTTGTTCTATCTGTGGACACCCTTTTTGCTAAGCTAGTAAGAGATGGAAAATAGGAACAAAATGAGTTTTAGCATGATGTGCATTACTGTGTTTCAGTAACCTTCCTGTTTATCATTAGGGCAAAATAGAAGAAAATAATTTCTTCTGAACCTGGTTTCCTTTTCTAGCATAAATTGTTGGTTTCTAGCTCAAGGAGCATCTTAGATTAGTCCATAGTCAGAAAGCTGAAGGAGCATCTGGAATTTTAGCACCTGTCATATGTGATGAAGTTATGCTCATCCTGCATTCATACCTGGTGAAAAATACAGATGGTGCTGGTTTGTATTTCTGAAACCTTCCATTAGCAGTTTCCATCTTTGCAGCAGCACAAGTGGGGGGCAGGGGGGAGTACATGAAGGTTTATAAGCAGGGTGAAATCTTTGTGTGTGCTACGTAGGTACGATAACACAACTTGCAGGAAAGTACAGCTGCCAATGAAAACAAGTTTCAGCTCTGCTCCTGGGGTTTTTATCCAGATGAATGCTGATTGTTCAGCATTACCTAATGGCCAGCTTCTTTCAGAATTTACAAAGGTATCTGTGCAAACTATATTTTAGCATAATATATATGTATACTTTATTGATGATAACTAATACATTAATAAAGCACACATTATACAGAATCAGGAGAGCAACGGTGAGTCGCAGGTAAGCATAAGGAGGTGCATGTGGCAGATGAGAGTCTTCTGTGTGCTGACTATCCTTTGGATTTCCTGTATAAATAAAGCAAACTACGGTGAGCAGTTTTGAAATAGGAGGATGGATATATTGCATTAATATGTATTTGACTTGCAGTCAATGGTATTATTGTGCATTTGCTGCTGCATTTCCAGGTATTGCTCTATATGTAAATTTGCATTTAACAGCGTGTATATGGATTGTGTTTGTAATTCAATTTGTATCTGTACTTGCCTTTGTATACATTGTTTGGCTGTGTTTGATGAAGTGTAAATTAAAAAAAAAATTCATTCAATAAAATTGAATATAATAAAGATACCCCAGTCCTTCTCCCCCCTCTTCCCCTGGCTCCTGTCTTTATTTGGTATGATTTATTCATTTTCTTCACTGTCTTTCTTGCTTTGCTTCTCACTTTACTTTTCAGTCTATTTCTGGCTTTGCTTTTCTATTTTGAGCTCTCTGCGTCTCTCTGGTTCTCTAAGTCTATCACTATATCCTTATTTCCCTCTACCACTCTTTCCCTGTAAGTCTGTTTCTTCTCTGTTTCTCTAACTGTGTATTACTATTTTCCTTTAACCCCTAAGTATTTTGCTTTCTCTCTCTCACCCTAACTCTTTCTGTCTCTGTGTTTCTTTTTCTAATTCTCTATGTCTCTCAGTGACCCCACCCCCCCCCCCCCGCTCCCAGGAAAAGAGGCCCCGCCCCAAGAGCCAGAGGCCCCACCTCCAGCAGAGGAGGCCCTGCCCCTGGGGGTGAAGCCCCGCCCCCCAGACTATGGGACATGTTCCCTCCCTGGTGGGTGCAGCCTACTTTCCTGGAAGGCAAGGGCTGTTCTTCCGTAGGCATGGCCTCGTTGTAGGCGTGGTCTCATTTCCTGAGGCAAGGGGCTATTCCCTGGTGGGCGGGGCCACCTTCCTTGGGGGTGGAAGGGATCTCCTCTCCTGGGGGCGTGGCCCCCTCCCCGGTGAGTGTGGCCTCTCCTCCAGTGTGAGCACTTAAGGTGATGAGAGAACAGGGCAGCCCCAGGTGTGAGCACTTAGGGTGAGCAGTCCCAGGTGTTCACAATGAGAGTGAGGATGAGCAGGTCCTGCTGGGGGCTGTTTTAGGGGGAGGGTTTTACTGCTCTCTTCGGTATGGAGCTGCTGGGGGAGAGCAGTTTATGGTGGGTTCCCGGGGGTACCTCGTGGAACGGAGGTGAGAGCACCTCACAGGATCTGGGGAAATGCTGGGATGTGGAGCACTGCTTCAGCGAGGTGCTGAGGGACACTTCTGTGCGACAAAGCAACTGCTGAACAGGTGAGCCAGTGTGGCTTTGTAGTGGGAACTTGTCTCTTTTCCCTAGTCAGCTTTCTCTTGGCTATCCCTCCCTGGTGCCCCCAGGAAAAAAAGGGGGGCTATGGGGACAAAAGAAATTTAAATTGAGGGGAGAGGCACTTCTTCCATTTTTGTATGTGTTTAAACTGCGGGAAATAGTCCTCCAGCTGTGATTTTAAGGGGACTGACAGACGCGGGCGAGTGTGAACCGTGCAGAGCCGAGCCGCAGAGCCGAACCGAGCTGTGCCAGAGCGGCAGGCGGGAGCGGCGGCAGGAACCGAGCTCGTTTCGTCCACTCCGGAGGGGGCTCGGGGGCCGCCCGGGCCCGGTGCCGGCCCCGCTGGGTGGGCAGGGGCAGGCGCGGTTCTCCCGGCGCAGCCCCCGCCAGAGGAGCAGCCTTAGCCCCGGGGACCGAGCCGCTGCGGCTCGGCACGGCTTCTCTCGCCTGGCGCCGCTCGGCTCGGCGCGGGTCGGCGCGGGTCGGCTCGGCGCGGGCTCGGCGCGGTCGGCTCGGCGCGGCTCGGCGCGGGTCGGCTCGGCTCGGCGCGGGTCGTGCTCGGCGCGGGTCGCTCGGCTCGGCGCGGGTCGGCTCGCTCGGCGCGGGTCGGCCTCGGCGCGGGTCGGCTCGGCGCCGCTCGGCTCGGCGCGGGTCGGCTCGGCGCCGCTCGGCTCGGCGCGGGTCGGCTCGGCGCCGCTCGGCTCGGCGCGGGTCGGCTCGGCGCCGGTCGGCTCGGCGCGGGTCGGCTCGGCGCCGGGCTCGGCTCGGCCGGGTCCGGCTCCGGCTGCCCCCCCCGCGCCGCTCGGCTCCGCGCGGGTCGCTCGGCTCCGCTCGGCTCCGCTCGGCTCGGTGCCGCTCGGGTCGGCTCGGCTCCGCTCGGCGCCGCGCGGCTCCGCTCGGCTCGGTGCCGCTCGGCTCGGCTCGGCTCCGCTCGGCTCGGCGCCGCTCGGCTCGGTGCCGCTCGGCGCCGCGCGGCTCGGCTCCGCTCGGCTCGGCGCCGCTCCGCTCGGTTCGGCTCCGCGCCAGCGTCCCGTTCCGCCGCTCTGCGCCGCCTCCCGCTCGGCATCTCCTCCCTCCCCGCGCCGGCATCTGCTCCGCGCCGCTTCCCCTCGCCCGGGTCCCGGTGAAAGCAGTGCCATATGTGTCACCTTAAGCGCTACATCTTTCTGACACGTGCTCGGGTTGGGGTTTTCATGTCAGTTTTTCTGGTCTAAAGGCTTTTCTTGTGCCCCAAAAGCCACAAGGAACCTGCCAGAAGCAGGCCTTCATTGCATAGGTGGGATTTCAATTTCCTCTTGGATTCTTCTTTCCCATCTTTTTTGGAGTTCTTGTGCCAGAGGGGGGCTCTGACCCCCAAGCCACACAGGGTCTGTTGCCTTGCTAAGTGGGAATTAAATTGGCCAAGTCTGTCAGGAAAGCAAAACCATCCTGGGATTTGTTTGGCCAAAGATGGACTGTGAATATATCTGCAGTAGCAATCGGTGTGAATGCTGATAGTTTTGGGTTGTCTGATGCCTCTGGCCCCTCAGATGTTTTTAGCAGCAATCCATTTTTTAAAAGAACACAAAGAGCTTACAATGTGGAAGATTGTTTAGGAAATGCATCCATAAAAGGGACTCTTTTTGTAGTTCTCCTTCCTGCTTTCACCTGGGCTGGAAGGATGGGCATGGCCTGTATTTATCATATGAAAGTGATGTTACTAAATTTGTCCATAGATTCTGATGATGATGATTATTATTACACTTTTTTTTGACAGAAAACATTTTCATTTTGCCTTTCCCACGTTGTTTTCAGGTCCATTTTGCCTTTCCCACGTTGTTTTCAGGTCCTGCCCTGGAGTGACATGTGTGGTCTCAGACAGTGATTCCCTAGGAGGAAGGGGAGCCTTTGTCTCACCTGCACAGCTCAGGTGGATGTGACAGAATTGGTGTGGCCTGACAAGGAATGAACAGCTGTGTTCTGGAGTGCCTCGAAACCTTTCTCTGTCAGGTTTTGGGGGGGTTTCTCTTTGGGATTTCTTGTGATGCAGCACCTGGGGTGTCCCTTTGTGCAAAGTCCAGTGGTAAAGGATTGAATGACTGACAAGCAGGGTCTGGGATGAAAATGGTTCTGTTAAAATCAAGCAAAGAATGCAATAAGAAAGATGAGCATCCTTTTAATTTCTGAAATAGTTTGGAATAAAAATGCTGGGAAAAGGCACTTTTGCATTTGAATTGGTGTCACCTGGATAAAACCCCTTAGTGAGCAATGAGAGCAGAAATGTGAAAGCCAGGATTCTTTGACTTCTGCAGGGGACTTAATTTTCTTTTCTTTTCCTCCTCTCTTTCAGGACAGGAAAAATCATTACGCTGCTCGCATCTTTGCCAAAAGCTGTGGTGGTTGAACAGCCAAAGCCAAGAGACTTCAGCATCAGGGGTCTGTGCTTGAGGGCTCCTGGTCCTGTCTGTGCTGTGGGGTAAGTCACAGGGATGCTGCGTTCCTCTTTTCCTCCCTGCTGGGATTGGCTGCCTAGGGAATCCTGGATCTGGGTGAAATGCCAGCTCTCCTGGTGTTCAGGGATGCAAGGTCTGAGGGACTACGTTTACCTAGGGCTTTCCAGCAAGAGGAAATGGGGTGCCAGAGCCGTGTCCCATCAGGCTGCGTTTCCCTCTGGGGAGGAGGGAGTCTGGGCTGAAGCGAGATTGCCACGAGCGCTTGGATGAGCATTCCAGGGAACAGGGAGCTGGGAATTGCAGGTGCTGCCGGAACCATTGCCTTAGGTCTGCTCTATCTCTGTCTGACCAGTGGGATTTGTGCTGGAGAGAGAGGTGGTGTTGGGAACAAAAGCAGGAGTAAATCCTCTCTGGAGATGTGCAGCAAAGGACTGAATAGCATGGAAGGAGAGCATTTAGAAACTCTATAGCTCTTTCTCCCAAAATTAAGATGGAGCAGTGAAGGGGGTGGTTGGGTTTGGTCTGGGAATCTTATTCTTTGTGCAATTTTTAATTATTGGACAACATACTGTACAGTATCTTTTGAACAAAAGCGGTCAGAAATTTAGGTTAAGGATTAGAACTTGCTCTGTGAAACACTTCAACTCTTTTGTAATGTCCATTTAGAGGTGGGTTTTGGCAGCCCAAGTCCAGCCAGGGTTCTAAGCAGCGGCATCTCTGGTCTGAGAGAAATCCGGAACAGTTCGGAAATATAGCAGGCAGAAGCCCAGTCTAAGGCTGCATTTCACAGAGAAATAGGCCCCTGTTTGTGTCCACTGCCCAGTTAATTAAACGTGGCTGCTGCCTGCTAAAATTCCAAACAGTACAGAGTCTCTCACAAGCACAATCTGGTACCACTTAGAAGCCTGGCTGTTTTTTGAGTGCCAAACACCTGCTATAAACTAACATTACAAAACTGGTGAAGTGAGCTGTATTTCACAGAGAAATAGGCCATTATTTGTGTCCAGGTCCCTGTGCCCGATACTGGGCTTCTGCCTGCCATAATCCCGAACGGATCAGAATTTTTCCCAGGCACAACCTGTCACTACTTAGAACCCTGGTAGTTCTCTGAGTGCCAAAAGCCTCCGCTAAATAGACATTAGAGAAGTGGTGAATTCAGCCATATTTCGCAGAGAAATGGGCCCATGTTTGTCTCCAGTGCCCAGTGAATTAAACACGGCTTCTGCCTGCTAAAATTCCAAACAGTCCAGGATCTCCCACAGACACACCACATAGAACCCTGACAGTTCATTCAGTACCAAAATGCTCCTCTAAACATACATTACAAAAGTGATGATGTGAGCTTTATTTCACAGTGAAATAGCCCCTGTTTTTGTCTGTGCCCGAGACTGGGCTTCAGCCTGCTCATATGCCAAACAATTTAGGATCTCACAGACACCATCTGGCACCACTTAGAACCTGGCTGTTCATTCATTGCCAAACACCTGCTCTAAACAATCTTACAAAAGTGGTGAAGTGAGCTGCATTTCACAGAGAAATAGGCCTCTCTTTGTCTCCAGTGCCCAGTGAATTAAACATGGCTTCTGCCTGCTAAAATTCCAAACAGTTCAGGGTCTCTCACAAGCACAATCTGGCACCACTTAGAAGCTTGGCTGTTTTTTGAGTGCCAAACACCTGCTTTAAACTGCCATTACCAAAGTGATGATGTGAGCTTTATTTCACAATGAAATCAGCCCCTGTTTGTGTCCAGGTCCCTGTGCTCGAGAGTGGGCTCTGTCTTCTGCAAGTATTAACAAATCTGGTGTTTACCCAAACCCCAGCTGCCACCACTTAGAAGACTTGCTACCTTTAGAGTGACAAAGACCTCCTTCAGACTGGTATGGGAAAACTGGGAGGGTAAGTAGTTTTTCAAAGTGAAAAGTGCCAATGTTTTTTCCCAGGGCCCTGTGCCTGAGACTGGTTCTCAGCCTGCTAAATTTCGAACGGATCAGAATTTTTCCCAGGCAGAACCTGTCACTATTTAGAACCCTGGTAGTTCTTTGAGTGCCAAAAGCCTCCTCTAAAATAGACATTAGAAAAGTGTCAAATTGAGCCATATTTCGCAGAGAAATGGGCCAGTTTTTGTCTCCAGTGCCCAGTGAATTAAACACAGCTTCTGCCTGCTAAAATTCCAAACAGTTCAGGGTCTCTCACAAGCACAGTCTGGTACCACTTAGAAGCCTGGCTGTTTTTTGAGTGCCAAACACCTGCTATAAACTAACATGACCCAAAGTGTCGAAGTGAGCTGTAATTTACAGTCAAATAGGCCCCTGTTTATGTCCAGGTCCCTGTTCTTGAGACTGGGCACTGTCTTCTGCAAGTATTAACAAATCTGGTTTCTCTCCAAACCCCAGCTGCCACCACTTAGAAGACTTGCTACCTTTAGAGTGACAAAGACCTCCTTCAGACCGGTATGGGAAAACTGGGAGGGTGAGTAGTTTTTCAAAGCGAAAAGTGCCAATGTTCTTGCCAAGGGCCCTGAGCCTGAGACTGGGCTTCTGCCTGCTAAATTTTCGAACGGATCAGAATTTTTCCCAGGCACAACCTGTCACTACTTAGAACCCTGATAGTTCTCTGAGTGCCAAAAGCCTCCTCTAAATAGACATTAGAAAAGTGTTGAATTCAGCAATATTTCGCAGAGAAATGGGCCCATGTTTGTCTCCAGGCCCAGTGAATTAAACACGGCTTCTGCCTTCTAAAATTCCAAACAGTCCAGGATCACCCACAGACACACCACATAGAACCCTGACAGTTCATTCAGTACCAAAATGCTCCTCTAAACATACATTACAAAAGTGATGATGTGAGCTTTATTTCACAGTGAAATAAGCCCCTGTTTTTGTCTGTGCCCGAGACTGGGCTTCAGCCTGCTCATATGCCAAACAATTTAGGATCTCACAGACACCATCTGGCACCACTTAGAACCTGGCTGTTCATTCATTGCCAAACACCTGCTCTAAACAAATCTTACAAAAGGGGTGAAGTGAGCTGCATTTCACAGAGAAATAGGCCTCTCTTTGTCTCCAGTGCCCAGTGAATTAAACATGGCTTCTGCCTGCTAAAATTCCAAACAGTTCAGGGTCTCTCACAAGCACAATCTGGCACCACTTAGAAGCTTGGCTGTTTTTTGAGTGCCAAACACCTGCTTTAAACTGCCATTACCAAAGTGATGATGTGAGCTTTATTTCACAATGAAATCAGCCCCTGTTTGTGTCCAGGTCCCTGTGCTCGAGAGTGGGCTCTGTCTTCTGCAAGTATTAACAAATCTGGTGTTTACCCAAACCCCAGCTGCCACCACTTAGAAGACTTGCTACCTTTAGAGTGACAAAGACCTCCTTCAGACTGGTATGGGAAAACTGGGAGGGTAAGTAGTTTTTCAAAGTGAAAAGTGCCAATGTTTTTTCCCAGGGCCCTGTGCCTGAGACTGGTTCTCAGCCTGCTAAATTTTCGAACGGATCAGAATTTTTCCCAGGCAGAACCTGTCACTATTTAGAACCCTGGTAGTTCTTTGAGTGCCAAAAGCCTCCTCTAAAATAGACATTAGAAAAGTGTCAAATTGAGCCATATTTCGCAGAGAAATGGGCCAGTTTTTGTCTCCAGTGCCCAGTGAATTAAACACAGCTTCTGCCTGCTAAATTCCAAACAGTTCAGGGTCTCTCACAAGCACAATCTGGTACCACTTAGAAGCCTGGCTGTTTTTTTGAGTGCCAAACACCTGCTATAAACTAACATGACCCAAAGTGTCGAAGTGAGCTGTAATTTACAGTCAAATAGGCCCCTGTTTATGTCCAGGTCCCTGTTCTTGAGACCGGGCACTGTCTTCTGCAAGTATTAACAAATCTGGTTTCTCTCCAAACCCCAGCTGCCACCACTTAGAAGACTTGCTACCTTTAGAGTGACAAAGACCTCCTTCAGACCGGTATGGGAAAACTGGGAGGGTGAGTAGTTTTTCAAAGCGAAAAGTGCCAATGTTCTTGCCAAGGGCCCTGAGCCTGAGACTGGGCCTTCTGCCTGCTAAATTTTCGAACGGATCAGAATTTTTCCCAGGCACAACCTGTCACTACTTAGAACCCTGGATAGTTCTCTGAGTGCCAAAAGCCTCTCTAAATAGACATTAGAAAAGTGTTGAATTCAGCAATATTTCGCAGAGAAATGGGCCCATGTTTGTCTCCAGTGCCCAGTGAATTAAACACGGCTTCTGCCTTCTAAAATTCCAAACAGTCCAGGATCACCCACAGACACACCACATAGAACCCTGACAGTTCATTCAGTACCAAAATGCTCCTCTAAACATACATTACAAAAGTGATGATGTGAGCTTTATTTCACAGTGAAATAAGCCCCTGTTTTTGTCTGTGCCCGAGACTGGGCTTCAGCCTGCTCATATGCCAAACAATTTAGGATCTCACAGACACCATCTGGCACCACTTAGAACCTGGCTATTCATTCATTGCCAAACACCTGCTCTAAACAAATCTTACAAAAGTGGTGAAGTGAGCTGCATTTCACAGAGAAATAGGCCTCTCTTTGTCTCCAGTGCCCAGTGAATTAAACATGGCTTCTGCCTGCTAAAATTCCAAACAGTTCAGGGTCTCTCACAAGCACAATCTGGCACCACTTAGAAGCCTGGCTGTTTTTTTCAGTACCAAACACCTGCTCTAAACTGACATTACCAAAGTATCGATGTGAGCTTCATTTCTCAGGGAAATCAGCCCCTGTTTGTGTCCAGGTCCCTGTTCTTGAGACTGGGCTCTGTCTTCTGCAAGTATTAACAAGTCTGGTTTTTACCCAAACCCCAGCTGCCACCACTTAGAAGACTTGCTACCTTTAGAGTAACAAAGACCTCCTTCAGACCGGTATGGGAAAACTGGGAGGGTGAGTACTTTTTCAAAGCGAAAAGTGCCAGTGTTCTTGCCCAAGGCCCTGCGCCTGAGACTGGGCCTCAGCCTGCTAAATTTCCGAACAGATCAGAATTTTTCCCAGGCGCAGCCTGTCACTACTTAAAACCCTGATAGTTCTCTGAGTGCCAAAAGCCTCTTCTAAATAGACATTAGAGAAGTGGTCAATTCAGCCATATTTCGCAGAGAAATGGGCCCATGTTTGTCTCCAGTGCCCAGTGAATTAAACACGACTTCTGCCTTCTCATATCCCAAACTGTCCAGGATCTCACAGACACCATCTGGCACCACTTAGTACTTGGCTGTTCATTCATTGCCAAACACCTCCTCTAAGTACATCTTATAAAGTGGTGAAGTGAGCTGTATTTCACAGAAATAGGCCCCTCTTTGCCTCCAGTGCCCAGTGAATTAAACATGGCTTCTGCCTGCTAATATTCCAAACAGTTCGGGGGCTCTCACAGACAAATCTCTTAGAATCCTGTACCTATACATAGAGCCCAGTACCAAAATCCTCCTCCTAGAACCTTAGAACCTAGACATTTCAGAACTGTTGAAGTGAGCTGTATTTCACAGAGAAATAGGCCTCTCTTTGCCTCCAGTGCCCTGTGAATTAAGCATGGCTTCTGCCTGCTAAAATTCCAAACAGTTCAGGGTCTCTCACAGGCACAATCTGGCACCACTTAGAAGCCTGGCTGTTTTTTGAGTGCCAAACACCTGCTCTAAACTGACATTAACAGAGTGTTGAAGTGAGCTTTATTTTACAGTGATGTAGGCCCCTATTTGTGTCCAGGTCCCTGTGCTTGAGACTGGGTACTGTCTCCTGAAAGTATTAACAAATCTGGTTTTTACCCCAACCCCAGCTGCCACCACTTAGAAGACTTGCTACCTTTAGAGTGACAAAGACCTCCTTCAGACCGGTATGGGAAAACTGGGAGGGTGAGTACTTTTTCAAAGCGAAAAGTGCCAATGTTCTTGCCCAGGGCCCTGCGCCTGAGACTGGGCCTCGGCCTGCTAAATTTCCGAACGGATCAGAATTTTTCCCAGGCGCAGCCTGTCACTACTTAGAACCCTGATAGTTCTCTGAGTGCCAAAAGCCTCTTCTAAATAGACATTAGAGAAGTGGTGAATTCAGCCATATTTCAGCAGAGAAATGGGCCCATGTTTGTCTCCAGCGCCCAGTGAATTAAACACGGCTTCTGCCTGCTAAAATTCCAAACAGTCCAGGATCTCCCACAGACACACCACATAGAACCCTGACAGTTCATTCAGTACCAAAATGCTCCTCTAAACATACATTACAAAAGTGATGATGTGAGCTTTATTTCACAGTGAAATAAGCCCCTGTTTTTGTCTGTGCCCGAGACTGGGCTTCAGCCTGCTCATATGCCAAACAATTTAGGATCTCACAGACACCATCTGGCACCACTTAGAACCTGGCTGTTCATTCATTGCCAAACACCTGCTCTAAACAAATCTTACAAAAGGGGTGAAGTGAGCTGCATTTCACAGAGAAATAGGCCTCTCTTTGTCTCCAGTGCCCAGTGAATTAAACATGGCTTCTGCCTGCTAAAATTCCAAACAGTTCAGGGTCTCTCACAAGCACAATCTGGCACCACTTAGAAGCTTGGCTGTTTTTTGAGTGCCAAACACCTGCTTTAAACTGCCATTACCAAAGTGATGATGTGAGCTTTATTTCACAATGAAATCAGCCCCTGTTTGTGTCCAGGTCCCTGTGCTCGAGAGTGGGCTCTGTCTTCTGCAAGTATTAACAAATCTGGTGTTTACCCAAACCCCAGCTGCCACCACTTAGAAGACTTGCTACCTTTAGAGTGACAAAGACCTCCTTCAGACTGGTATGGGAAAACTGGGAGGGTAAGTAGTTTTTCAAAGTGAAAAGTGCCAATGTTTTTTCCCAGGGCCCTGTGCCTGAGACTGGTTCTCAGCCTGCTAAATTTTCGAACGGATCAGAATTTTTCCCAGGCAGAACCTGTCACTATTTAGAACCCTGGTAGTTCTTTGAGTGCCAAAAGCCTCCTCTAAAATAGACATTAGAAAAGTGTCAAATTGAGCCATATTTCGCAGAGAAATGGGCCAGTTTTTGTCTCCAGTGCCCAGTGAATTAAACACAGCTTCTGCCTGCTAAAATTCCAAACAGTTCAGGGTCTCTCACAAGCACAGTCTGGTACCACTTAGAAGCCTGGCTGTTTTTTGAGTGCCAAACACCTGCTATAAACTAACATGACCCAAAGTGTCGAAGTGAGCTGTAATTTACAGTCAAATAGGCCCCTGTTTATGTCCAGGTCCCTGTTCTTGAGACTGGGCACTGTCTTCTGCAAGTATTAACAAATCTGGTTTCTCTCCAAACCCCAGCTGCCACCACTTAGAAGACTTGCTACCTTTAGAGTGACAAAGACCTCCTTCAGACTGGTATGGGAAAACTGGGAGGGTGAGTAGTTTTTCAAAGCGAAAAGTGCCAATGTTCTTGCCAAGGGCCCTGAGCCTGAGACTGGGCTTCTGCCTGCTAAATTTTCGAACGGATCAGAATTTTTCCCAGGCACAACCTGTCACTACTTAGAACCCTGGTAGTTCTCTGAGTGCCAAAAGCCTCCTCTAAATAGACATTAGAAAAGTGTTGAATTCAGCAATATTTCGCAGAGAAATGGGCCCATGTTTGTCTCCAGTGCCCAGTGAATTAAACACGGCTTCTGCCTTCTAAAATTCCAAACAGTCCAGGATCACCCACAGACACACCACATAGAACCCTGACAGTTCATTCAGTACCAAAATGCTCCTCTAAACATACATTACAAAAGTGATGATGTGAGCTTTATTTCACAGTGAAATAAGCCCCTGTTTTTGTCTGTGCCCGAGACTGGGCTTCAGCCTGCTCATATGCCAAACAATTTAGGATCTCACAGACACCATCTGGCACCACTTAGAACCTGGCTATTCATTCATTGCCAAACACCTGCTCTAAACAAATCTTACAAAAGTGGTGAAGTGAGCTGCATTTCACAGAGAAATAGGCCTCTCTTTGTCTCCAGTGCCCAGTGAATTAAACATGGCTTCTGCCTGCTAAAATTCCAAACAGTTCAGGGTCTCTCACAAGCACAATCTGGCACCACTTAGAAGCCTGGCTGTTTTTTCAGTACCAAACACCTGCTCTAAACTGACATTACCAAAGTATCGATGTGAGCTTCATTTCTCAGGGAAATCAGCCCCTGTTTGTGTCCAGGTCCCTGTTCTTGAGACTGGGCTCTGTCTTCTGCAAGTATTAACAAGTCTGGTTTTTACCCAAACCCCAGCTGCCACCACTTAGAAGACTTGCTACCTTTAGAGTAACAAAGACCTCCTTCAGACCGGTATGGGAAAACTGGGAGGGTGAGTACTTTTTCAAAGCGAAAAGTGCCAGTGTTCTTGCCCAAGGCCCTGCGCCTGAGACTGGGCCTCAGCCTGCTAAATTTCCGAACAGATCAGAATTTTTCCCAGGCGCAGCCTGTCACTACTTAAAACCCTGATAGTTCTCTGAGTGCCAAAAGCCTCTTCTAAATAGACATTAGAGAAGTGGTCAATTCAGCCATATTTCGCAGAGAAATGGGCCCATGTTTGTCTCCAGTGCCCAGTGAATTAAACACGACTTCTGCCTTCTCATATCCCAAACTGTCCAGGATCTCACAGACACCATCTGGCACCACTTAGTACTTGGCTGTTCATTCATTGCCAAACACCTCCTCTAAGTACATCTTATAAAAGTGGTGAAGTGAGCTGTATTTCACAGAAATAGGCCCCTCTTTGCCTCCAGTGCCCAGTGAATTAAACATGGCTTCTGCCTGCTAATATTCCAAACAGTTCGGGGGCTCTCACAGACAAATCTCTTAGAATCCTGTACCTATACATCGAGCCCAGTACCAAAATCCTCCTCCTAGAACCTTAGAACCTAGACATTTCAGAACTGTTGAAGTGAGCTGTATTTCACAGAGAAATAGGCCTCTCTTTGCCTCCCGTGCCCTGTGAATTAAGCATGGCTTCTGCCTGCTAAAATTCCAAACAGTTCAGGGTCTCTCACAGGCACAATCTGGCACCACTTAGAAGCCTGGCTGTTTTTTGAGTGCCAAACACCTGCTCTAAACTGACATTAACAGAGTGTTGAAGTGAGCTTTATTTTACAGTGATGTAGGCCCCTATTTGTGTCCAGGTCCCTGTGCTTGAGACTGGGTACTGTCTCCTGAAAGTATTAACAAATCTGGTTTTTACCCCAACCCCAGCTGCCACCACTTAGAAGACTTGCTACCTTTAGAGTGACAAAGACCTCCTTCAGACCGGTATGGGAAAACTGGGAGGGTGAGTACTTTTTCAAAGCGAAAAGTGCCAATGTTCTTGCCCAGGGCCCTGCGCCTGAGACTGGGCCTCGGCCTGCTAAATTTCCGAACGGATCAGAATTTTTCCCAGGCGCAGCCTGTCACTACTTAGAACCCTGATAGTTCTCTGAGTGCCAAAAGCCTCTTCTAAATAGACATTAGAGAAGTGGTGAATTCAGCCATATTTCACAGAGAAATGGGCCCATGTTTGTCTCCAGCGCCCAGTGAATTAAACACGGCTTCTGCCTGCTAAAATTCCAAACAGTCCAGGATCTCCCACAGACACACCACATAGAACCCTGACAGTTCATTCAGTACCAAAATGCTCCTCTAAACATACATTACAAAAGTGATGATGTGAGCTTTATTTCACAGTGAAATAAGCCCCTGTTTTTGTCTGTGCCCGAGACTGGGCTTCAGCCTGCTCATATGCCAAACAATTTAGGATCTCACAGACACCATCTGGCACCACTTAGAACCTGGCTGTTCATTCATTGCCAAACACCTGCTCTAAACAAATCTTACAAAAGGGGTGAAGTGAGCTGCATTTCACAGAGAAATAGGCCTCTCTTTGTCTCCAGTGCCCAGTGAATTAAACATGGCTTCTGCCTGCTAAAATTCCAAACAGTTCAGGGTCTCTCACAAGCACAATCTGGCACCACTTAGAAGCTTGGCTGTTTTTTGAGTGCCAAACACCTGCTTTAAACTGCCATTACCAAAGTGATGATGTGAGCTTTATTTCACAATGAAATCAGCCCCTGTTTGTGTCCAGGTCCCTGTGCTCGAGAGTGGGCTCTGTCTTCTGCAAGTATTAACAAATCTGGTGTTTACCCAAACCCCAGCTGCCACCACTTAGAAGACTTGCTACCTTTAGAGTGACAAAGACCTCCTTCAGACTGGTATGGGAAAACTGGGAGGGTAAGTAGTTTTTCAAAGTGAAAAGTGCCAATGTTTTTTCCCAGGGCCCTGTGCCTGAGACTGGTTCTCAGCCTGCTAAATTTTCGAACGGATCAGAATTTTTCCCAGGCAGAACCTGTCACTATTTAGAACCCTGGTAGTTCTTTGAGTGCCAAAAGCCTCCTCTAAAATAGACATTAGAAAAGTGTCAAATTGAGCCATATTTCGCAGAGAAATGGGCCAGTTTTTGTCTCCAGTGCCCAGTGAATTAAACACAGCTTCTGCCTGCTAAAATTCCAAACAGTTCAGGGTCTCTCACAAGCACAGTCTGGTACCACTTAGAAGCCTGGCTGTTTTTTGAGTGCCAAACACCTGCTATAAACTAACATGACCCAAAGTGTCGAAGTGAGCTGTAATTTACAGTCAAATAGGCCCCTGTTTATGTCCAGGTCCCTGTTCTTGAGACTGGGCACTGTCTTCTGCAAGTATTAACAAATCTGGTTTCTCTCCAAACCCCAGCTGCCACCACTTAGAAGACTTGCTACCTTTAGAGTGACAAAGACCTCCTTCAGACTGGTATGGGAAAACTGGGAGGGTGAGTAGTTTTTCAAAGCGAAAAGTGCCAATGTTCTTGCCAAGGGCCCTGAGCCTGAGACTGGGCTTCTGCCTGCTAAATTTTCGAACGGATCAGAATTTTTCCCAGGCACAACCTGTCACTACTTAGAACCCTGGTAGTTCTCTGAGTGCCAAAAGCCTCCTCTAAATAGACATTAGAAAAGTGTTGAATTCAGCAATATTTCGCAGAGAAATGGGCCCATGTTTGTCTCCAGTGCCCAGTGAATTAAACACGGCTTCTGCCTTCTAAAATTCCAAACAGTCCAGGATCACCCACAGACACACCACATAGAACCCTGACAGTTCATTCAGTACCAAAATGCTCCTCTAAACATACATTACAAAAGTGATGATGTGAGCTTTATTTCACAGTGAAATAAGCCCCTGTTTTTGTCTGTGCCCGAGACTGGGCTTCAGCCTGCTCATATGCCAAACAATTTAGGATCTCACAGACACCATCTGGCACCACTTAGAACCTGGCTATTCATTCATTGCCAAACACCTGCTCTAAACAAATCTTACAAAAGTGGTGAAGTGAGCTGCATTTCACAGAGAAATAGGCCTCTCTTTGTCTCCAGTGCCCAGTGAATTAAACATGGCTTCTGCCTGCTAAAATTCCAAACAGTTCAGGGTCTCTCACAAGCACAATCTGGCACCACTTAGAAGCCTGGCTGTTTTTTCAGTACCAAACACCTGCTCTAAACTGACATTACCAAAGTATCGATGTGAGCTTCATTTCTCAGGGAAATCAGCCCCTGTTTGTGTCCAGGTCCCTGTTCTTGAGACTGGGCTCTGTCTTCTGCAAGTATTAACAAGTCTGGTTTTTACCCAAACCCCAGCTGCCACCACTTAGAAGACTTGCTACCTTTAGAGTAACAAAGACCTCCTTCAGACCGGTATGGGAAAACTGGGAGGGTGAGTACTTTTTCAAAGCGAAAAGTGCCAGTGTTCTTGCCCAAGGCCCTGCGCCTGAGACTGGGCCTCAGCCTGCTAAATTTCCGAACAGATCAGAATTTTTCCCAGGCGCAGCCTGTCACTACTTAAAACCCTGATAGTTCTCTGAGTGCCAAAAGCCTCTTCTAAATAGACATTAGAGAAGTGGTCAATTCAGCCATATTTCGCAGAGAAATGGGCCCATGTTTGTCTCCAGTGCCCAGTGAATTAAACACGACTTCTGCCTTCTCATATCCCAAACTGTCCAGGATCTCACAGACACCATCTGGCACCACTTAGTACTTGGCTGTTCATTCATTGCCAAACACCTCCTCTAAGTACATCTTATAAAAGTGGTGAAGTGAGCTGTATTTCACAGAAATAGGCCCCTCTTTGCCTCCAGTGCCCAGTGAATTAAACATGGCTTCTGCCTGCTAATATTCCAAACAGTTCGGGGGCTCTCACAGACAAATCTCTTAGAATCCTGTACCTATACATCGAGCCCAGTACCAAAATCCTCCTCCTAGAACCTTAGAACCTAGACATTTCAGAACTGTTGAAGTGAGCTGTATTTCACAGAGAAATAGGCCTCTCTTTGCCTCCCGTGCCCTGTGAATTAAGCATGGCTTCTGCCTGCTAAAATTCCAAACAGTTCAGGGTCTCTCACAGGCACAATCTGGCACCACTTAGAAGCCTGGCTGTTTTTTGAGTGCCAAACACCTGCTCTAAACTGACATTAACAGAGTGTTGAAGTGAGCTTTATTTTACAGTGATGTAGGCCCCTATTTGTGTCCAGGTCCCTGTGCTTGAGACTGGGTACTGTCTCCTGAAAGTATTAACAAATCTGGTTTTTACCCCAACCCCAGCTGCACCACTTAGAAGACTTGCTACCTTTAGAGTGACAAAGACCTCCTTCAGACCGGTATGGGAAAACTGGGAGGGTGAGTACTTTTTCAAAGCGAAAAGTGCCAATGTTCTTGCCAGGGCCCTGCGCCTGAGACTGGGCCTCGGCCTGCTAAATTTCCGAACGGATCAGATTTTTCCCAGGCGCCAGCCTGTCACTACTTAGAACCCTGATAGTTCTCTGAGTGCCAAAAGCCTCTCTAATAGACATTAGAGAAGTGGTGAATTCAGCTATTTCGCAAGAAATGGGCCCATGT